>NC_090926.1:402249875-402552905 GCF_040938575.1 Ambystoma mexicanum | reverse complement strand
TACTTTTGTTCTCCAACATGGACCATTTATTTTATCATCCACATAGTTGTATGTTTGATTTGTTTACTTATTTTTAATCTTTAATACATTTTTTATTTTTACTTCCACTTGTCTTATTTTGTCTTTGGTTTCATACATGTCATGATATAAGTTTTGACATTCACTTGCAGCCATTGTGTATGTGTGTGTGACGGACATGTGTTCATTTACATACTTGCCATTGGGGTTGTGTCATGTAATTGCATTCACTATGTGGGTGGATGCAATCCTTGCCTGGGTGTTTGTGCTGGGTATGCTGCCCATTACTGCCATGATTGTGTATCGTCAGGACCTGGGGGCAGGGGGACATGGGTGGGGGCCTGGTGGAGGCTGCCCCTGCACTGCTGGGGGGTGGGGGTGGTGGGAGACATGAGTGGGGGCCTGGTGGAGGGTGCCCCTGCACTGCTGGGGGGTGGGGGTGATAGGGGACATGGGTGGGGGCCTGATGGAGGGTGCCCCTGGTGACTGGGGGGTGGGGGTGGTGGGAGACATGAGTGGGGGCCTGGTGGAGGGTGCCCCTGCACTGCTGGGGGGAGGGGGTGGTGGGAGACATGAGTGGGGGCCTGGTGGAGGCTGCCCCTGGTGACTGGGGGGGGTGGGGGTGGTGGGAGACATGAGTGGGGGCCTGGTGGAGGGTGCCCCTGGTGGCGGGGGGGTGGGGGTGATAGGGGACATGAGTGGGTGCCTGGTGGAGGCTGCCCCTGCACTGCTGGGGGGTGGGGGTGATAGGGGACATGGGTGGGGGCCTGGTGGAGGGTGCCCCTGGTGACTGGGGGGGTGGGGGTGATAGGGGACATGAGTGGGGGCCTGGTGGAGGGTGCCCCTGGTGGCGGGGGGTGGGGGTGATAGGGGACATGAGTGGGTGCCTGGTGGAGGCTGCCCCTGCACTGCTGGGGGGTGGGGGTGGTGGGAGACATGGGTGGGGGCCTGGTGGAGGGTGCCCCTGGTGGCGGGGGGGTGGGGGTGATAGGGGACATGAGTGGGTGCCTGGTGGAGGCTGCCCCTGCACTGCTGGGGGGTGGGGGTGGTGGGAGACATGGGTGGGGGCCTGGTGGAGGCTGCCCCTGCACTGCTGGGGGGTGGGGGTGGTGGGAGACATGAGTGGGGGCCTGGTGGAGGCTGCCCCTGGTGACTGGGGGGGGTGGGGGTGGTGGGAGACATGAGTGGGGGCCTGGTGGAGGGTGCCCCTGGTGGCGGGGGGGTGGGGGTGATAGGGGACATGAGTGGGTGCCTGGTGGAGGCTGCCCCTGCACTGCTGGGGGGTGGGGGTGGTGGGAGACATGGGTGGGGGCCTGGTGGAGGGTGCCCCTGGTGGCTGGGGGGTGGGGGTGGTGGGAGACATGAGTGGGGGCCTGGTGGAGGGTGCCCCTGCACTGCTGGGGGGTGGGGGTGATAGGGGACATGGGTGGGGGCCTGGTGGAGGGTGCCCCTGGTGACTGGGGGGGTGGGGGTGATAGGGGACATGAGTGGGTGCCTGGTGGAGGCTGCCCCTGCACTGCTGGGGGGTGGGGGTGGTGGGAGACATGGGTGGGGGCCTGGTGGAGGCTGCCCCTGCACTGCTGGGGGGTGGGGGTGGTGGGAGACATGGGTGGGGGCCTGGTGGAGGCTGCCCCTGCACTGCTGGGGGGTGGGGGTGGTGGGAGACATGAGTGGGGGCCTGGTGGAGGCTGCCCCTGCACTGCTGGGGGGTGGGGGTGGTGGGAGACATGAGTGGGGGCCTGGTGGAGGCTGCCCCTGGTGACTGGGGGGGTGGGGGTGATAGGGGACATGAGTGGGGGCCTGGTGGAGGGTGCCCCTGCACTGCTGGGGGGTGGGGGTGATAGGGGACATGGGTGGGGGCCTGGTGGAGGGTGCCCCTGGTGACTGGGGGGGTGGGGGTGATAGGGGACATGAGTGGGGGCCTGGTGGAGGCTGCCCCTGGTGACTGGGGGGGTGGGGGTGGTGGGAGACATGAGTGGGGGCCTGGTGGAGGGTGCCCCTGGATGGTGGGGGGTGGGGGTGGTGGGAGACATGAGCAGGTGTGCAGGGTAGTCCCCTGTTTTGTGGGCTGCCTGCAGGGGCCGTGGAGGGTGTACAGGGAACACCTGTGAGGACCCACCCAGCCTAATCGCGTGTGTAACTTCCCACGCACCCCTGTAATACACGTACCAAGCCAAATCGCGTGTGATAATTCCCGCGCACCCCTGAAATACACGCGCCCAGGCTATTCCCGTGTGGAAATTCCCGCGCACCCCTGAAATACACGCGCCCAGGCTATTCTCGTGTGGAACTTCCCGCGCACCCCTGAAATACACGCGCCCAGGCTATTCGCGTGTGGAACTTCCCGCGCACCCCTGAAATACACGCGCCCAGGCTATTCGCGTGTGGAACTTCCCGCGCACCCCTGAAATACACGTACCCTGCTGTAATCGCGTGTGGGACTTCCCGCGCACCCCTGAAATACACGTACCCTGATGGAATCGCGTGTGGAACTTCCCGCGCACCCCTGAAATACACCTACCCGGATGGAATCGCGTGTGGAACTTCCCGCGCACCCCTGAAATACACGCGCCCAGTATATTCGCGTGTGGAACTTCCCGCGCACCCCTGGAATACACGTACCCTCGATAATAGCGTGAAAAACTTCACGCGAACCCCTGAAATACACGTAGCCCGCTCCCCCAGGCCCGATCGCGTGAAAAACTTCACGCGAACCCCTGTAATACACGTAGCCCGCTCCCCCAGGCCCGATCGCGTGAAAAACTTCACGCGAACCCCTGTAATACACGTAGCCCGCTCCCCCAGGCCCGATCGCGTGAAAAACTTCACGCGAACCCCTGAAATACACGTAGCCCGCTCCCCCAGGCCCGATCGCGTGAAGTTGTACCCTGCTGAAATCGCGTGTGAGACTTCCCGCGCACCCCGGTATACACGCACACGTATTTTTTGTCAGCGGGTGTCCGTGTTTGTGGGTACCCCTTTGCACGTCATTTGTCCTGGAGGGCCACAGTATAGGACATTCATCATGGCAGTATATAGGTGCTATTTGTTGGCGCACCTTTTGGCGCACATTTCTTACAGCCGCAGAGACGCTACCGCCTGCTTTCTTGTGGCGGTCGTGTTTGTGCCTGTGCGCTGGTTTGAGCGTGCGCTTTTTTGCCCTATTCTATTCCATGAATACGTGTTGTAGGCGAGCGTGTGGGCGTTCCGCGCACTTGTGCCCTGTACTTCCCCCGTGACGCCCACGTTTTTGCAAGTTGTTCCCCATTCCGAGTGTTACGCCCGTGTTCCGCCTACTTTTGTTGCGTGCGCCGCGCTATGTGCGAATTTCGCTGTGGCCTGTACGATTTTCGCTGTGACCTGGCGCACGCTGTTAGATGGCCTGTGCACCAACGTGCGCGGCGCACTTTTTTATCGCACATCCGCTGGTTTTCTCGCGCACGGCCTTCCATGAATCGACGTGCGCTGCTTTTCGTGCGATTTTCGCACTTGCACTGCGATTCTCGCTTTTCCACTGCGATTCGCACGTTTTTGCCCACTTGCGCCCCGCTAATTATTCCATGAATCGGCCTGCAAATGTTTCTGCTTTTGTTATGTGAGAATAGATGTACCAACTAACAGCCATTGAGTTGTCAGATTACATTCCACAAACTAAGTATGACAGAAGAACAGTCAATTATGATAAGGGACTTCAAGTTGCATTTTGATTCATAAGAGCGTTTAGGAGTTTTGGTTGACATCGCGCCGTAATTGAAGAGAGGGGGGTAATTTGTTAAGGAGTTGTCCGATTGTTTCCTCAGGAATCCAAACTAACCCCCTTTGTAGAACTTTCTTTACAGTAAATAGTACACCTAAGTGCCTGGTAAGTATGAACATTGATATATACATCTGGATTATTACTTTCATTGGGAAGTTGACAAGTCATATAATTATCTAAGAAATGTATCACTGTTTCTTCACTGTCCTCACTGAATTGGAGTACTGCTTCAATCCATAACACCACGTCAATGTGAGGAGCCACCTCTTGCTTGGTATGCTTTACTCCAAACGTAAAGTGTTACACAATCAAAGGGTGGACATGTAGAATTTTGAATGACATTCAACACTGCTAAACATTTATGGTGAAAATGCCTGGAGATATTTACTGGATTTATGGCAGAGTCCATTAGGAGTGATAGTATTTGTCTGGGAGATATCTATTCGCCATTTGTAAGAACTCTATTTGTTCTATCTAGGAATATTATGCACACCTTAGTGATACTAACTATTTTGGAACCCCTAGGTTGAGTAATGTTTGTACCAGTACTCTTGTGTTCCACTCATGTTAGGCAATACAGTGATTATGTTGCTTTCCAAAATGTGATCTTTATCTTCCACTTGTTGAACTAATGTAGAAGCAGTCATGTTTCTGAATCGTTCACTGGTATTTAAACACAATGTTGCAAGTCCACTTTCATAAAGTAGGTGAAACATGTAATTACAGTTTTGGCAAAAATGTGGAGTCAACAGAATAGATACAACAGGCATGGTATTCTGCCACAGATATTTGTTCTGGTCTATCCTCGAATTGTCTTCTATTTCCATTTGAAAATAAGTGTGGAAAAGCGGTTTCTTCAATGTTTTTTCCCCAAATGCTTAAAAAGGTTGCCTGTGCTTGTCAAATGTAATACAATTAATTGGAATCACCTAAAACTTGATCAGAGAAAAGTGGGAGAATGAATATTCCTCAAACGTTCAGTATCAATAATGTCAATCCTTTTAAATAGAGCATCATTTTCAATGGACGCATCTTAATGGTTATGTGTGATTTGATGTTTAAGTTCACATCATTTCTTCTTATTTTTTTTAATATGGGTTAACGGTTCATAAACTTCTTTTACATTCGGTGGACAAGAAGTAATAGGTTATTTTCTTTTGCATTCATTGCTCCGAATGTCTCCATATTCTCATGAATGTTTAATGGCAACTAAATATTCTTTTAGGACTTTTACAAGCTCATTGGCTGATATTATTCTAGACTTTGTTGGAAGCCGTATAATTGTATGCAATCGAATCACTATTTGTGCTATTCAGTTTTCATAGACATTTAAATGTTAAAGTTCTCTTGGAATTGGATGTGGTTTTATATTAGTTGCTATACATCTAACATGCAAGTTATTTTCAACTAATTTGTTAAAAGAGTACATTTTTTAGGTGTTCATCCCTTGACATGACTACTTCAATAAATACGTAAGAGACAAAGCCAAATTGAATGATTTCAGTTCTTATTGTCTGGAACTCTTTTTGGGTGTAGTATTTGCAATTGTAAGGTCATCAGGTGTATTTTCGAAGAAAACAATAAAATATTTTTACCCAACAAAGTTCAATACTTGGATCAGTTGCTTTTCCATAAACATTAATATGTTTAACTTGGCTTTTATAGGAAGTATGTGCACAGCACTCACATATATGTGCTGGATATTCTTCTACTTTGTGTTTGTACTTTGCAATCGGTTTATTGTAAAATGGACTGACAGATATGTCAACATGGACATCAGTTACACTGACAAGTTTTCTGATTATTTACAGTATCATTATTTAATTTGAAAGAATCTGTATTAAATATCATCTTTTAGAAAGATCAATTATGTTTCAAACTGTTGGATGTTAGAGGGTATATTGTACATCTTGTAACATTTTAGTTTATTTTAACCAATGTCCAATTTCCATATGCAGTTGCATATAGCGTATGTGAATATAACCCCTCATATCATTGAAAACATTAGTACTATGGGGGAAAACTAAGACCTTAAAACTCCCTAGACACTTTACTGTCTTATAACGATAACTGAGTCTATGCTAACTGCCACATTTAACAATGCCTTATTGCCACTGCTATACAAGCCCTTTGTTCTAATGTTCATGTTGTGAGGAGTCGGGAATGAAACGCGGACACAGGTTTGCCATGTATTTGGTTAAAGACTTTTACTAAAAATAAAAGAGGTTGGGAAAAGGCCTCTCTGACCTTTCTCTAAGAGGAATTTCCCTGCCTAAACCAAAACTAAGGATCTGTCTGTGTTAGGATGTGAAAAACAGAACTATGCTGTGTCCAACGTTCTATTCTGACCTTCACACTATAAACGAAACTCTAAAGGTGAAAGGGCAATTGTCTTTAACCTTGGAAGGTTTAGAAAAGTGTTCATAAAGGAAGAATAAATGGTTCAAGCAAACGTTCTTCAAGGAAGGAAGTCTTGGTTCCAGAGGGTAGTTTCTCTTCCCCTGGATTTTGCTTTACTACATTTCTTTGGGCCTCTCTTTGCCAACTACAACACTTGCACACAAAAACTGGCTTCACAATTTTGGCTTCTTTCAAGATGCCTGGTATTTCTCTCTCTCATGTCGGGTGGTTTCTTATTTCTTGTTTAACACAATCCTTTTTGACTGCCTGGTATACTCTCCTGCCAGGACTTCTAATGTCCACATGCTTGTAACTGCCTGGAATACTCCCCTGCAAGGACTTCTGTTCATTCAGGTTTTTTGCCCGCTCCCAAAGATGTTTGTATATGGTATTGGATACTGTATTTTCCTGATATATTATCTTCTCTCTGATTTCTTTGTATTGGCACTGTGTACATTTACCTAGAAAGGGGTTTGTTTGTGACTTAAGCTCCCTATTTTCAATATGTCCATTTCTCTTCTCTCTCTCAGGTAAGTAACTTTCAATTGTTCGCCAATACACCCAGTATGCCCGTTGCTTTTTGGTGGACTCGCTGGTTTTCCTTGGCATTGGTGAACTCTCTCCTGGTTTGTGGATGAAGGATTCCCTTCTGCCGCCTCCTCACAGCCGTCTTTGCTTTGTTCTCTGGTCCTCCGTGGCTTCCACTTGACATGCCTGCTTTCGTCTTGGCTCCGTTAAGTGAAGCGCTGTTTTCCTACATTTGCAAATGCCCAGGGATCCCTCACCAACTCCTGGTGTTCCTGCAGCGTCTCTCTTCGCTGAGCAACTTTTTTCTTCTCCGGCGGCTAGCCACCTGGCTACACCACGCCGGTTCTAGCTCTTTGTTTCTCCGCTTCTCACAGAGAGGTCCTCGACAGTCCTCACCCGAGCTGGGCAAGGAAACACACTCTCCCTGGTTTCCCCCTCAGTGAGGGAGTCTGCAGTTCTTTTGGGCCATGTCACTCTGGTGATGCCCAGGGGTTCCCCTTCTTTCTGAAGGGAGTAGACTGGTCTTTTTGGCTCTTCCAGTGCTTCCAAACTCCCCACAGGCAGTTAGGATACAAGGGTTCCCCTTTCCTTCTTCTGGTACAGCAGTTCAAGGCCCTTTTCTCTGCAACACAAGATTCCTGCAGCCAGGCCGTCCAGGAAGGCCTCTCTCACACTTCCGCAGTCTTTACTTGCTTTTATATTGGCTATCGCCAATAGGATTTGGGGAAAGACTAGACTGCTGATAGTGGTTCTCATTAGGAGTGATCATTGTTGCTCCTCGCCTCCTTCTTGTCTCAGTAGTTGGAAAAAGATTAGACTGCTGACAGTAAGTTTAATTAGGAGTGATCATCTTTTCTCCACGCCACTTCATCGTCACAGTATTGGGAAAGTGATCTTCATTGAGGTGACACTTATCCTTCCTCGTCCCAGTACTTTTTAGGGGATTGGTAAGAGGAATACAACTTATGAAACTATTAGGGAAGGCATTGTCTTAGGGTCATAGGAAGGTGGTTTTGGGTCCCTTGATTGGTAGGATTACCGCTTTCCATCTGGCAAGTCCACCTTACTCCCAACTAGGATTGTCTCCCCCCACATGGTCCTCCCTCGGGCAGCCACTCCAGGGTCAGGGTCAGGGAGCGCATGCCCTTCCCAGGCCATATGGGAAGAGACCCTCCCACGGAAGATAGTGGTAACATCGCCAGATTCATCACAATCCCCTAACCATGAAGGCTTTAACGCTTACAATACACGCTTCCATTATTCTCGCCCCTGACGTGTTTCCCGTTTGGCATGTTTAATCTTGTTTAAGCAAGACGCCTTTCTAGGCAAGGTGGCTTTTGCAGACGGATGTAGTCATTTAGTAAGCAGGACTGTATGCCCCAAACCATGTGAAAATCGTAGAAATAGCTTGCACAGCAGGAATAGCAATGTAACATAAAATGTCTTCAGGTGATATCTAGATAGTGACTTCTCAAGCATGAGAATGTAGCTTCTGCCTAGGACTTGTATGCTGAGACTATGAGCATTCACCTGGGACATTGTTGCTTGAAGCATGTGTGCTCTCGTGTATAAAAGCTCTGTGCGTTGAGGAAGGGGATTGCTGAGCTGAGTCTCGTTCCATCATTGGGCTGCTGTTGTCCTGTGTATGCTGGCTTTGCTGACTGCCATTAAAGACATTCACCAATCCACCTGAAGAGTCTGTGGTTGATTTTACATGACAGTACATTGTGTTCCGGAGGAACGTGCAAAGTGATGACCTTGCAAGTTAGTATACTGATGCATAGGACATACACAACAATTTTCTTGAGAAGCTATATTTTTGCCTTTTTTTGTTTTCTTCCAAATACTTGTAAACACTATTCTTAAAAATGTGATAGGTTTCCTCTGTAGTATGACATGCCTGTAGACAAGTTCATTGTTTGACGGTTTTGGTACACACTTGTGCATTATGAAAAGTACTTTCATTGTCCTTGCTTGGATTAGGAAGAATAGTTAAAAGCCGAAGAACTGTTCCATTGACTACTTCAAAGACATTGGGCCTCATTACAAGTGTGCCGGTCCGGTAAACATGCTGGTAATTACGGCTACAGCATTTTTACCGGACAGGTTTGTCGGTGGGGGCCACGGATCTCCCGGCAGTCCTGACCTGCCAGGAGCACGGCCCCTACCGGACAAACAAATTCCTAAATCAACAGCAACGTTAGTGATTCAGTAAATCCCTACCCATGGAGTCCTTTGGGACTCCATGGGAATGAGAACTTACCGGCACTCTGCCGCCCGTAATATCCCACTAATACCAGGATATCGGGCAGAGGAGACGATAAGTGCAGTTTGCTAGTATCCTGCTGGGATACCGGCAAATTTATAATCAGGGCCATTGTGTTCATTAGCTAAAGCATACATTTTATTTTTTTTACTTTACTTGATGCTTCACCTAAGTAGTACTATGTTGAGTATGTATCTATTTGCTTGGCATGTATATCTATTTGCCTGGCATGTTGGATTTGAATTTTTCAATGTTGAATCTTCCAACATTTTCAACTGATCTCAGATGCCAATTAAAATTGGGATAACATTTTTAAGAACTTGAACTGTGTGCGCAAACACTTTCTGGTGAACAAGTATATCTTGGGCATACTCTTTTTGTCAACATCGTGACACATGCCTTTGTCTACATTAATTTAGCTCATTACGGAATTCAGGACTTTCACTGCATTATAACTTTGGTATTTTTGTTTAGCTACGACATTTTACTTTCTGCTCATGGCACTTACTTTTTGCTAGTCATCCTATCATTTCTTTTTATGTGTAATCTTTTTAGATTGTACATGGCCATTGTCCTTGGAGGTTAATTACTTTTTGAATAATAATTCTTTCTACCAAGCAAATTTACAGCAGTAAATTGATGTAAAGAGTATTTTCCTTAACTTTTATGTGCTCATGCAAATTTAACATGATTTTGTAAATGCATGGGTGCTGAAAGATCAAAAATAAGAACATAGTTTAGATTGGTTTGAGGAGGTGTATTTACTTATGATAAAATTTAAATAATATTTCAGTAAGTGATATTTCAAAATTTAGATTTCTGAAAATGTGTTTCATTGTTAAATAAGTATACAAATTAATTAAGTACTAAAGAAGTAATCAGTCCCAGTCCTCGGTCTAAGGACTGTAAAATTATCTGGAGAGGTCTGTGGTTCTACCTACAGGGCTGTACAAATGGTTTCGAATGAAAATGCTTCACGTGTAGTTTTTACTAAATATTTCACATGAACACATAGCATTGATTTACCATTGTCAACACAATGTTAACCAAATTACCATTATGTCATAATGTATTTAAGATCCACTGTGTTCTTCTAAAAGTTTAAGTACGCTGCAATGTAATATTAGTTTTGTCTGTTTGTGCTGCCAATCAAAATCCTAACCATGTATTGTATGAAATTGTTCAAATAATTTACAATGAAAATTTCAGAATTGATCAAATTAATAGGAACAGACATACATGCGCTGTGACGAATCTGAGGAGTTTGTCCCTTCTCACCAAAAGGGAGCCGTCCCCTTTGGGATTAGGGTGGTGAAACTGCAATGCATAACACCTCCAAGAGGACAGGGCAAGTGGGAGCCCACTGGGGGTGGTCGGCCCTTAAGGGACAGGAAATCTCCAGAAAGGGATATAAGTTATCCCCCCCAAACCCTATATCTTTGTTGGCTATATGGGAGCTTAACAATCTAAACGTTTGTGTTATAATGGCTGGTTTATTTTCTGACCCCAAACATCCACCGTCCTCCCCTGAAACAGCAGGAGATCGGATAGGCCAGCCCCCTAGAGGAGCGTCAGGTAAAGAGCCAATCAGAAGTGGCAAGAGAGGGAGAAACCAGCAGGGCTTGAGAGAGCTGAGAGCAACCTCGTGGGAGGTGTGGCAAGGTCGAGCGAGCATATGTCAGCGGTGGCATTTCCACCAACAGTCAGCAGCGCAGCGAGATCGCAGCGTCCGCCAAGTGAGGAGCTGGAAGGGCCTGGTCCAGAGGAGCAGAGGAGAGTGAGAACCTATTGCAAGACGAGAGACCAGCCAGCATGGAAGCCGCTGCCACAATCGTGCCGAAAGCCAGAGGGATAGGAGAGCAGGCTACTGTGAGAAACCTGAAGGTGTCTCACCAGCTAGTCCCTGGGGATCTGTCATCCAGATGGCTAGGACACGGCCATCACTTTTGGATCCAGTTCCTGGGAGTGGACCAGTGCTGGAGGATCACCTGGATGAGGGGTCTTCAGGGAGTGGAAGTGGGACACCGTATGGTGAGACGTAGTATCCTCTTCCCTGTAACACCTTTTCCCCATCCTACCAGGTAGGATACCTAAGAACTCAAACCACCTGACCCTCCTTTCCCGACACAAACACTTTCTCACAGACAGCTCACTGCGACGGACAACGGACTAACACCAGAGCCGTATACCTGACATGTCCCAACACAATGGTCAGGCAAGGTCAGGCAATTACTGATCATTACACACACCTGACTTCCATTACACTTCCCCAAACAGATTAAAGCTCAGCACGAAAGAACACTCTGAGCGAGGCCAAACACACGAGGAAACAGCAGTTCCAAGATGGCAGTTTAATATGAGAAGACAGCAAGATCATAGAGGGTTGCAAGGAGGCAAGTGCCCTTGACCTTTAAAGACCATTACATTCGCGAACCTGGGAAAGTAAGAAACCTAAGACCAGGAACTAAAGCTGATCAAACCTGCACAGTGTGTTGGAGGTACCCGGGACTCTCCTGTGTCGATAACCAAGGCAGGGAGGAGTGATTGCTGCTGTGGTACTGTCCTTGGCTCCTACAACAAAGCAGCGTCAGTAAAGACAGTAGGGCCGGTAAATTGGAGAGACTGATACCAAGCCAGCCTGTGTTTTGAACCACGGTTGCAAGCAGCAACACTGTATGAAGATATCTAAAGAGAACAGATGATGAGACGTATGAGACGTGCAACTGGAACATATATTGGAAACCAAAGGAGTGATTGAACTTTGGGAGACCAAGAAAAGATAAATTAGACAAAGTGGTCCAGCGCCACATGGGTGCTCATTCGAAAGACTCTGTTAGGTATCCAAATGATGCTAAGTGTGAGAAAAGGGAATCTTGAGATCGAAGTGATCCTGCAATGGATCAAGCAAAAACCTGTGCACATTTGAAAGTCTTTGATAGTTTAATATGTACTGCAATTGGTCCGAGCCCGGCTTAGGGAGACTAATTCGGTAAAAGAAAGAGGGGATCAAGGGTGAACATCCAAATTGAATACTTGTAAAGAGAAACCTTTACTGTGGTACCAGTCACAGACCCTGTATTGACGATCTCCTTTGCCCCGTTTTATTGGATACAACCTTCTTAGTCCACCAACGCCTTTCCGGCCACCCGCATACCTTGCTTTGTGGTCCGCGAGGGCTCCAGACTCTCTAGGGCGTTTGCAGGCAGCCGCAGGACTTCTGGGGCTGCTGAAGACTTTCACAGGACTGCAGTCACTTTGCAGTCTGCCTTCTCCTTCTTGTTCCACGGTTGCCTTCCTCCTCGCTTCTCCGACTTCCAGAATGCCAGGAGCCTATGTCCACCCGTTCGCTAGGTTGTTCCTCTTTCCCTGACCGGCGTCAGACCATCCCGCTCCCTTCTTGGCATCCCAGACTTCCTCTGTGCTTCCTTCACCTTCGCAGCTCCTCCAGGGAGGATTAGACAATCTGTGAATTCCTTCTTCCTTTTTTATTGTCAGGTTGGATTTACTTGTTTCAAGTTGTCTAGGCTGCTCATGTTGGTTCAACGGGGCACTTTGCATTGCTCCTCACCTCTTTCTTGTCTCAGTACTGATGTTCTCATCCTTAACTGGGTCACTTGTGCTCTTCGTTGTCACAGTTTTCATATATGACTCACTATCCCCCCATTGCCCATCGATGCCCACATTGTGGCTTTGATACATATACTGTGCTTACACGGCTTCTGAGACCTCCATATAAACCCGATCTCAGCTATTCTATGCAATGTTGATACTAGCCTGCGTCCGTAAAATTGTTTTTAGCCTACCTCTGCACAGTTGATTCTAGCCTACCTCTGCACAGTTGATTTTAGCCAACTTATGCACAGTTGATTTTTAGCCTACCTCTGCACACTTGAATTGAGCCATTTTATGCACAGTTGATTTGAGCTAATCTACAAAAAGTTGATTTTAGCTAATCTACGCAAAGTTTATTTTGGCCTACCTCTGCACAGTTGATTTTAGCCAATTTATGCACAGTTGATTTTAGCCTACCCTTGCACAGTTAATTTTAGCTAATCTACGCAAAGTTGATTTTAGCCTACCTCTGCACAGTTGATTTCAGCCAATTTACGCACAGTTGATTTTAGCCTACCTCTGCACAGTTGATCGTAGCCTACTTCTACACAAAGCTGATACTAGGCCCTCCATACAAGTTGAACTCAGCTACTTTACGCTAAACTAATCTTAACCTATCATTGTAAGCTGTTTTAGCCCACTCACAAAGTTGCTCCCAACCTGCACCTTACTCAGCACACTGTGTCAGTGCTAAGCTTAGCCTTCAGCGAACACCTTGCACCCAGCTACAAACCTATTGCCCCTCTCTTGGCAATCGATCTTAACCACCACATTATGTACGCTAGTACCTCTCTACTTCTATCGGCCATCCTGCTCCTCGTTCATCTAACATCGGCAATTATGGACCAAATTAATTATGGACCCTGCCCTACCATCTCCAGAAACACTAGGCTTCACGCCAGACTCTCTCCCCTCCATGAACCGAAACCACCCAATACGCAACTAAGCCACCGCACCAACCCCCAAAATACTCCCAGGGACCTGCCGCAAGCATCTCCATAAACCCCTGCTACTGCCATACGGAATGAACACACCTCCACTACCCTAAACATCAAATGGCCGCCTAAAACTACGACAATAGCAGGAGCCCTAATCAATGATATATTGATCATGGGCCATGCAACTGAAATAGTTGTTATCCTAACCTCGGATAATCTTGACCTCCTAGCGGTCGCAGAACCCTGGCTACATGATGCAGCAGGCCCAGCACTGTCACTGGCTATTCCAAATGAGTACCAACTCCTAAGAATGGACAGGCCTAACGCCAGAGGAGGTGGCTTAGCCATCCATCGCCAAATCCAACATGGAACTAAGTCTCACAACGCTACCACCACTAAAATCATGTGAATTACTATCTGCTAAACTGCTAATTTCCCCATGCCGCACCCTGACCATCTACCTCATTTACAGGCCGCCAGGGCCCGCAGGCTCATTTGAAGAGGATATCTCCAGCCTGATAGCCAGCAATACTAAAGAATCATCTCAGATATTAACCCTTGGTGACCTCAACCTAGGACTCAACGACCCTGACGACAAACAAGCACAAGCTATAGCCACCATGTTCAACAAACATGGGCTATCCCAAAAAGTCCTCACCCTCTCCCATGACAAAGGCAGGACCCTTGACTGGGTAGCCACCTCAAACTGCCCAACAAAAATTACCAAAATTACACCCCAAACCTGGACCGACCACTTCTTGATTGATTTCAGCCAAACACTCAACAAAGAAGTAAACAAAGATAAAATAATGGCACCCCCCCTCCCTACCAGATCTAGAAAAAACATCACAACTAATAAAATCCTACCTTGTCTCCTTCCAGTGATTAATGCCCTACCAAGCAACTCTAACCCAGACCTGCTGGTCAACCACTATAATGAAGCTATGACAAAAATCTTAGACGTCATCATCCCCTCTTAAGAACTGTAAGAGTAAACAACAAGCTCACCTGAACACTTAGTTCACACCTCACGTAAAAGAACTTACAGGAAAAAAGAAAGCTAGAAGCTACATGGCATCACACCCCCACGGATGAAAATAAATTAAAATTCAAACTCTCTGCCATTAAATACAAAAATGAAATCATCCAAACCAAAAAAGAGGTCTATAACGAAAGGATCTCCAAAGCATCTTCTAACACCAAGGAATTATTCACGATTCTACGTGAATCAGAATCCCCTATACCTCCTCCGGATAATCTACCTAAAGATAAACAATGGTGTATCAATATTCAAAATGCTCTAGCAAATAAAATAAAAACACTGCAAACTAAAATTGCGCTACAAAAAGCCTCACTCCCACCTACGGAAACCCTACTGTACCCCCGCCTAGCAACAAACTTGACCTAGAACCATTCAAATTTTCAAAAAAATTCTATTCAAGAAACAGAAAAAATTATTACCTCACTAAAATCCTCAAACTGCAAAGGCGACAGCTGCCCTGCCCAAATTATCAAGGGTGCAGCTAGGGATTTAACTCCATTTATCGCCAAACGTATCAACGCATCCTTTAGCTCAAGTACGGTCCCAAGCAGCTTAACAGAATCCTGGGTCTTACCCCTTCTTAAAAAACAAACCTTAGACCCATCCATCCCAACAAATTACAGGCCCAGTACCACTGTCCCTTTTCTTCTGAAGATAATTGACAGAGCGGCCTACTTACAAATTCAAAAATACCTTGAAACAAACCAATTACTAGGCTCTCGCCAATCAGGGTTCAGACCCCAACATGGCACAGAGACAGCCTTAATAGATCTTAAAGCCCAAATTGATGAACTTAACGATAAAGGAAACACAGCCATGCTACTCCTCCTTGATCTGTCGGTGGCCTTTGACTTGGTGGACCATGCAGTTTTATGCAATCACCTAGCATCGGCAGCCCACTTTTCAAGTGAGGCTATAGCCTCGGTCCAATCATTTCTTGATAACAGAAGCATGAGAGTGTTTTCCACGGCAGCTTCTGCAGACCCAATCATAACAACATGCGGAGTCCCCCAAGGCTCATGTGTCTCGTCCACCATGTACAATATCTTCACTAAGCCTCTATTTGATGAAATTGGGCAGGCTGGGTATCACCTACACTAACTATGCAGATGATACCCAGATCCTTATCCCCCTTACGGGCAATTTCACATCGGATACAGCCTTAGTGAAAGAAATCTACATCCTCGTTCAGGCATGGATGGCAACCCACAGCCTCTGCCTGAATGACGATAAAACAGAGATCCTAATCCTTGGCTCAGCGAACAATTAAAAAAAACGTAACGGCAACTAAAAGGCCTTCAACATCGACGGTAATATGATTACAGTTGCCAAAGCAGTGAAGACTCTAGGCTTTTAGCTGCATGCTACACTCCCCCTCAGGAAACAAGTAAATTCCATGGCCTCATCCACTGCTTACACTGACAAACTCATCAAAGCATGCAGACCCTTCCTCTCACCAGCCAGCTGTATCATTCTAGCCAATGCCCTCTTCATTTCTAATTTGGACTTCTGCAACGCACTTTATGCAGGAGCTAATATATATATCACAAACAAACTACAAACTCTGCAGAACAATGCCCTCAGAACAGCCCTGAACCTACCCACTAGAGAGCACATCTCCAATGCCAGAAGAAACTACAATTGGCTAAAAAATCAAATGGTCACGTTAACCTTTAAATGCCTAAATAACGCAGCACCACCATACCTGACGGAAAGAATAACCAGAAAACCCTCTACACGCCCAACCAGAACAGCCAATTCCTACTGTCTCCAAATCCCCAGATTCCACCTACAAAAAACAGATGGAAACAGCTTCCCAGTAAAAGCAGCTCAGCATTGGAATACTTTACCAGTCGAGTTAAGAGACCAATCCTATAATAGCTTTAGGCGCAACACCCGTAACTGGCTACGGCACAAAGACCAATAACCCATAGCCACATATGCTCGCTCTCTACTCTTTCTGTCTCAGTCCTAATTCATGCACTAACGATTACTATCCATGCATATGTACATAGCTGTAACTATGCAAACTGTAGAGTGGAGGTGTGGTGGAAAGAGTTGCAGAAATGGGCAGATGCAGAAACCATGGTATGGCAAGAAGCGAGCAGTGCAGGGGGAGAGGAGGAGGCGGGGACCCTGATGGCCTGGAAATTATTAATAGCGGAATAGTTTGGGTCATTACAAGATCTGACAGAACCCACGGAAAGGGAGACCCGACAACAAGATGCAGAAACGGAGTGTGGGAAGAAATTGGCTTGTAATGGGGGGTTTAGGGAAGCAATGACCGGAATTTAGCAATGTACAACTGAGCTGTTGATATATGCACTGCATGTTTGGTTTGTATTGTTTGTTTGTTTGAATAAACCAATAAAATAGTTTTTTTAAAAAAACTATGCAAACTGTAACCTATTACTGTAACTACCTGCGCACATGCACATACTTGTAACAATGTAAACTTAACTTTATTTGCACCTGTATATATTCACCTATGCAAATGTAACCAAGCCATAAGTATCCTTGCTATGTTGTGCGCCCAGCTACCTAAGGGTATAGGGCGCCCTATAAATAATATAAATAATAAACAAACAAACATAGTTAGTCCCTATTATTCCTTGTCCCAGTATTTTTAGGTAGGTCAGATAATCTACCCTACAGAGGTACATGAACGTGTGTGGGATTATGGAACCTTGTATAGGGAAGAAGGATTTTCTTTTTATTGTAATTTTTTATTTGTACAGCGCTTATACACAAGTGAAGTGCTTCAAAGCGCTTCAAGGCGTGAAGGGAGCAAGGGGATACAGTAGTCATTCTTAGGCCTTGAAGTTTCTGAATGATCTAACAAGAAGTAACTAGCGTACTGGGCCTGACAGCAATTCTCCTAGTGCAAGTGCATGAAGTGTTGTTTCAGACCCAACCAAACTAGGGAGAGGAGACAGAGGGGGGACAGGACAGAACTTACTAGCCTAGTAAATTCAGGTCACGCAAGTGTACAGGCAGAAGTGCGGTGGAAGGGGCGGGGGGGACAAGTGCGCCCAATCCAGCAGGATGTCTTGATATGTTTTGGGCATACCGTGTTCTTCCCAGACAGTCATCCCAAGTCCCATAGGGGGATCCCTCCCAATGAGATCCACCCAGGGGGACTAGGTAGAGGCCTCACCTCCCTAGCCTCATGGGAAGGGGTTGCCTCTAGGGGAGAGGGGACGACATCCAAGGATTCGTCACAGTAGACTACCCTAAAAGAATAGTACCACCGGATGTAAAACATGGTAAAAGAGGCCCACGCACAATGGGTGCAACAAGACATGTTAGAAAAATGGCTCTCAATAATTAACAAGTCAATATCTAGAAATATACTCACATGAATAGAAATTTTCCCTCGATGACATTATGTACCAACCCTGAATATTTTTTTTCATTCAGACTTGGTACAGTCCCCTTTTTATTAGTGTCCATGCTAGTGTCCATGACCCATTTATGAAAACAAGTCTGATAAACACGCTTTTGTACAATCCTAGTGGAGAATTATGTTTTCTTATTTTTATGACCTCTCTATGCTTCTATTAGAATGACATGCATTAGAACAGTAACGAGTGAAAATAATATAGATTGCTAAGTGAACGCACAAGAGAGTAATTTATAATGTTTGCTATATCTAGTTTTATCAGCAGGGCATGACACAAGAAATCAAATAAGTTAGGTATGACAAAATGTTCTAAAATAATTAGCACAGCACACTTTAAGGCGATGAATCAATTTATTTACTTTTCTATATAACTGAATTCCTACATACATTGTTTCCATCCTGTGTATTGATGAATGTAGCCTGTTTGTTTTGTTTGATGCATTTGGTATACATTTAATGGACATCTGCCTGAGAATAAACATCTCTAAGTAGGCTAGTGAAGTGGACAGTTCTAGAACATGGAAATAGAAGTGTTGTTCCACATCTAAAAAGCAGTTAGAAATGTGTTTGCTTGGAAAAGAAGAAGTGAATAATTGCTTCAAGTTTCTTTGATTGTGGCGCACAGGTTAGGAGGTTAGTGAGTGTTCATACTTTTTTCACTTGTTACTTTGAAATTTGATCAAGGGTAGATTTTATTTTATTAGTACCCGGCGAGGGCGCAATCAGAATGAAACAAGCATTCTGACTGGCTCTCCCCGGAACTTTACCCAGCCGAGAATCCCTCGATTCTCGGCCGGGATTCCAGCCGCCTTTTCCACGGGGGGGGGGGGCATGGCAGCCCCTCAGCCAATGAGGAGGCTCGAAGCGGGGGCCATACCCGCTCCAAGCCTCCCCACGACTGAGAAGCTGCCTTCGCCCCCTGCCGGGGTCTCAAGTATGTTTTTTTTTTGTATTCCCTTCCCTCCCACCTCCCCGCACTCCCCACCCGATTTACCTTCAGCCTGCTTTGTCCCCGGTGGGGGACGATGGCAGCCTCCAGCTGTGTGGGGACTCGGAGCAGGTGCACCACCACAGGAGATGACACAACCGCTCCGAGTCTCCACACGGCTGGAGGCTTCCATTGTCCCCCACCGGGTACTCGGGTACGTTGTTTTTTTTTTCTCCCTTCCGCCCTCCCAACCCCATTTACCTTCTTTTTTTCGTGTGCGGACGCGCTGGGAACGCTTCTGTTCCCAGCGCATCCGCTCCCGATGGCCGCCATGGAAAAGGAAAACGGACTCCGTTTTCCCTTTCACAGCGACCATTTTCTTGGTCGTTTTTTTTCTTTTTTCTGTCCCGAAATGCTGCAGCCTTTCGGGACAAAAAAATGCTTTTAGTGCCCCGGTCACTCAGATCTTGCCCGCTGGGGTACTAATAGCAATATGCCCCGAGCGGCGGGGGCATTACCTGAGTCGGTAATGCCCCCGCCGCTCGGGGCATATTGCTTAAATAATGAACACTTTACTTTGGTGTTAATCTTGTGTTCGCCGTTACTTTAAGACCAAAGTTTTGGAAGTCCTGTAGGTGGGGAATATTGTAGTTTTGACATTCGCCTTTCATCACTTGAGGCACAATTCTTTTTTAATAAACAAGTGTTATTGTTTTCCGTTATGTGCATAATAATCAACAAAACTAACAACAATAACAAAATGTCTCTCAGTACAACACCCCAATACACCTCCCCTCTTCCCCTGTTGGCATCCCTGGAACTGCAACTCAGCCCATTCCCATCCATCGGGCCCATAACTTTTCGAACTTTTGGGGGCATCCTCTGTCTCTATATCTGTTTTCCAGTTCCGCACAGTAATCCATCCTCTCCATCCATCTATGTATGTTAGGTGGTGTCAAGTTCCACTGCTAAGATTTTCTTTCCCATCAACATGGCTGTCCTGATCAAGTTATTTCCCCTATTACTGAACCGTGTGTCCCCCCCAAACATGTAAAAGCATCACCTCGGGGGCAGGCTGGTATTGGTACGCTAACAATCCTAGATATTGTGTCTCTTACCCGCTCCAAAAATGCTTGCACTTTGGGGCACTCCCATAACATGTGGAAGAAGGAACCCACTCCCAGCCCGCATTGCAAACATAGGGGATCCACTGCCCTGGCCATCTGGTGGAGGTGGACCCTACTATAGAATACTCTGTGCAGTATTTTATATTGTATTAGGTGCAATCTCATGGTTATGCTTGCTTCTCTCAGGGAAGTCACCGCCTCAGCCCAATCCTCTTCCTCCTAGGCACCCAAGTTCACCTCTCACCTCTCTCTAAGCTTCAACAGAGGTTTAGATGTAACACCATTAATAACCTGATATAACTGCGTTATTGCCTTCCCCTTAATCTCCCCCTCCAAAAGGTTAGCCTCAATTGGGGACCTCTCGGGTACATCCCAGGTATCTTGTTTTTTCTGGGCCATCCCAGCCCTGTAAGCCGAACACTTCATGCAACCTTGGAAATGGTACAAGTCGATCTTGTACCAGTATATCCTTCAATTTCCAAATTCCTTTGTCCTGCCATATTTTCAGCATTCCCAATTTCTTCATCTCTGGCAAATTTGCATTCCCTCAGATGGGTACTTTCTTGGTCACGATCCCCCACATCCCATTGCTCGAAGAGCTGCTTTTTGAGAGACCAGTGGGCAAGCCCTTGGTTGTGTCATCTCCTGTGGTGGTGCACCTGCAACGGTGGCAGAGTCCCCATTCTCCTCACTTCCCACTCGATATGTGGCATACCCCCCCGTTCATCAAAAAAAGCCCTCATTTATCGCAATGAGCTGGGAAGCACAATAATAATGCCCCCAACCCGCTGTCCCAGACTGATCTACTCAAAGTCTTTAGTGCAACTCTGTGGATTTTAGTTCCCCATATACTATCCCTCTGCAGCTTCTCTATGGTTCGAAACACCGCTGCCGGGACCTTGACTGGAGTGTTCTGGAGAATGTAAAGGAGAAGCGGTAAAGACAACATTTTAAATAGATTTGCCCTCCCCACCAATGAAATAGGGAAAGTCTCACAGTGTTTGGCATCTCCCCTGAACCTGTCAAGGACCGGGTCCAAATTTTTCTGAAGAAACGCTGATTCCTGCACCTAATGTCTAATATCAAGATATTTCATTAACTCTTTCGCTATCATCAGCGGGCATCCCTCTGGTAAGGCATGGACAGAAATGATCAAAAATTTCGAATGGAGAAATAATCTCAACTTTTTTGCGAAATGTTGGGATTTTAAAACAAATATATAGGTGTGGGGCGGGGCAAGGGTAATAGTCAAGGTGGGGGAAAGAGGGGCGTGTGGGGGGTCTCCCCCCACATTTAAAGAACCAAAAAGATGCAATAATTTCTCCATTTGAAATTTTCATGGACATCCCTCTGGTATCACATTCCTTTCTTCTCGTACTGGCATACACTCAGATGTATCCCAGTTTATCCTGTGGTGGCTCAATTTTCAAAACTCCCTAACTCTCAGCCCAGTACGTTTGGGTTCCCCTAACTCTCAGCCCAGTACGTTTGTGTTCCCCTAGACAGATGAGAACATCATCAGCGTGTAACAATATGCAGTCCTCCCCTCCCTCTGGCCACACAAATCCCTTCCACTGGGGGTCTGACCTCGCCCTTATTGCCCAGGGTTCCATCACCAGCAAAAACAGAAATGGCGAGAGAGGCCATCCCCGCCTAGTGCCCCTCTATAAAGGAAAGGCATTCGAGGTACACCCGTTTACACTAACCTTAGCTACCGGATTGGTGTACAGGAGTTTCACCCAGCACACAAACCTGGGCCCAAAGCCAAACCCGTCCAGGACTGCCCAGAGGTATTCCCACCCACAGAGTCAAATGCTTTCTCTGAGTCTATTGCCATTACTGCTCGTGGTCCCTCCAAGGATGAGGCTGCGCTCAGCGAGTTGTGCACTCTCCTAAAATTCATCCTGGTGGCCCTACCTGGTACAAACACAGACTCGGCGGGGTGGATTAATGCCCCGATGACTGGTAATATTTGGTTTGCTAAAACCTTCGCTAGTATCTTTGCCTCCCCATTAATCAGGAGATTGGATGGCACGCGCTGCATTGTTCTGGCGGCTTTCCTTTTTTATGTATCACAACTACCGTTGCCGGTCTCAAATCCTCTGGCAATGTGCCTACCTCCAGGATTTCCATGAACATGGCCCTCATCTCCTCCGCCGGTCCCTGCCCCACCTTTTTCCAGAATTCTGCAGGGAATCCGTTAGGACCTGGAGATTTCCCAGATTGGAGCTGGTCTATTGCTGCTTGGATTTCCTCCCTGTCTGGTCAGCTCCAGCCTATCCCTCTGCTCCTGGCTCACCTGAGGTAACTGTGTCCCCCTTAAATATTGCCCTACCATGGCCAAATTCCCAAATGCCAGGTCCCGACATAATTTCCTATAGTATTCTGCAAACGCCTCTGCTATATCTTTGCTCTTGCTCCAAACGGACCCATCTGCCCGTCTAATCTCCCTCAAGTCCTTGCATCCCTCGTTACCAACCACACCAGAAGTCTGCCACGTTTGTCCCCCACAACAAAACTCCTTGCCTGTTTATCCCAGTGGGCCAACGTAGCTTTGTCTCGGGCCACCGTGCTGTAGTGGTGATGTACCCTAATAAGGGTCCTTTTGGTTGCATCTGTATTGAGCCAAACGTGTTCTGCCTCAGCTGCCTCTATCTCCTGTTCCAACTGATCGATACTCTGCCTGCAATTCTTAAGGTGCTGCCTTACTACCTGCATCACCCTACCTCGTAACACTGCTATGTAGACCTCCCAGAGCATGGAACGGCTATCCAACGTCCTGCAGTTATTCTGAAAGTAGACCTCAGATCACTCCCGGAGGGCTTCCACTATCTTCATATCTTTCAAGTAGTATACGTTCAGCCTCCAACCCCCTCTCTGTTTAGTCACCACCCCTCGTATTGTGATAAGAAGCGGGGCATGGTCTGATTCCCCTTGGGAGGATTTTGGCCATAGTCTCCCTACAGCCCATAGTGCTCAGGAGAAATACATGATCAATCCTCGAAAAGGACGAGTGCACATTTGAAAATAAGGAGAAACCCCTTTCCTCAGGGTGCAAAACTTTTGAGGCGTCCCTCAAACCTGTTGCTTCAATGAATGATCTGAGCTTCGTTAGGTGGGTGGGGAGAGGCAGTCTTCCCCTATATGGTGTCCTATCTACCGTTGGCTGTGCCATGTCATTAAAGTCCCCCCCACCAGTGTTATGCCCCCGTGTTTGGCTAACAGGGTTTGTACCTGTGTTAACATTTCCATTTGTAGCATTGGGGGAACATAAATATTAATGATACACAGCGTTTCCCCCCTTAGGGTTCCTTTCAAAAGAATCATTCTCCATCCCTGATCCCTTTACACTTGTTGCACCTCCAGTGGTAACGACTTCTTAATTACATTTGCCACCATCGTTAATTAACATTGCCACCCCCTCTGGATCCCCTGGCGAACCCGGCATGCTCCACCACCGAATACCTAGCCCTCCCCAAGAATTGACACGCCATCCCCAGCATATGAGTCTTTTGCAACAGCACTATGTCCGCTTGATGGACTGCCAATAATGTAGCCACCAGGCTTCATTTAATATTATCCAAGAGCCCATTGATGTTCCATGACATACAGCTCAAGGACCTGCTCTGTGAAATATCTTGCATACAGTGGCCATGATCCGCGGCCGAGCCTATGTTCGGTCTCCTGGATGAGTTTGCTCATCCCCCTTGTGATTGTACTGAAGACAACTGTAACAAAACTAAAATCGTCCCCAACAGCCCACTCCCCTCCCCAGGCTTCCTCCCCAACCTGAAGCATCTGTCGCCCCTCAACTGTGGTCAAAACACTGATCGTCCCCACCCGCAGGGAGAGCGATCAGGGCGTGTGTGCTCGCCACGGCTCTCCAGACGTGCTCCGACTAGGTCTCTCGAGTACAAGCCATCCTTGGGCCGCAATAATGCTGTTGTTCTTGCCAAGATCTCCAATTCCGTTTGTTACCAGTCCCGTTCCAATGCCACTCCCTCGCTCAGCTAGGTGTTTTCCCATCCGTCTCTCGTGGCTGTTTCCATCGGCCCAATCCCTCGCTGTCCACCCAGTTGCAGGCTTGCTGCGGGGTGTGAAAAAACTAGTAGCCCTTTGGGCCTACCACTCTGTGGGTGGCCAGGAACAGCATTGCATATTTAACCTCCACCTCACGTAGCTGCTCAAACGAGTGCCTAGCCTTTTGCACTGCCCCCGTGAAGTATGGGTATGTCGTTACCCTGGAGCCATTCACCATTGTGGCCCCTTTCATCCTCAACATCTGCAGTATTACGTCGCAATCTCATTAATTTAGTAGCTTTGTTATTACCGGTCTGGGGGTGAGCGAATTCGGTGGGCCACTTTCCACTGAGAAAAATGGTGGCAGCCCCGTTGACCCTATCCATTCTGCCAGCCAACCTTCGAGGTATAGCTCCATGGAGGGGCCCTCTATTTTATCCGGGAGGCCCAGTATCCTAATGTTATTGGACCGGCCTTCCCATGCGCATCCTCCACCCTGCTTTTCAAGTCTTGAATATCTTTCTTCATCGGCTGCATCGCATCCTCCACCTCTGATATCATGTGTTCCGCCTTTCCCACTCTCACCGATATCTTTTGTAAATCCTGTCTCTAATAGCTCACCTCTACCCCCATTGCATCCACCTTGCAATCCAGAGAAGATGTATTATTCTTGGATGGCTAGTAGGAGCTCGACCAGTGAGGGCGATTCATGCGGTGAACCCAAACTGGTGTCTTTCCATCCATCTCTGCAGCTCGAGGGGTCCTTTGGGCAAACAGTGAATGAGTGCATCCTCGCCTAAACAGGCATTTATTTCTCCTTCTCTTTTGCCATCACTTTGCTCTCTTTGTTCTCCGTCACCCAGAGCCTTACTCTGTGGGTGGCTCTGCACCTCAAACCTTCTTGGCAGCTCTCCTCTTTAAGGCACCCCGCATGGGTCACTCGCTTATCACTACCTTGCCCCCCCTCTTGCTGGGGGGAGAGCCGGGAAGTGACCAAGGCACTGTGCTGTTAATCTGCTGCATGGTCGATTCCCCACTGTGTCTCTCAAGCGAGGGAGCTTGCTGTCGCTCCCTTCTCCCTCCCCTCTCCTGCAGTCCCCTGCTGATGGTAATATGCGGCATGCCTCCTAGCCGCTGTCGGGTGGGCCAGAGCCATCCTCTGCCGTGCCGCCATGTTGGGTTTACTGGCGCTTTGTGCTCAGGAGCAGATTTCTCCCTCCTGTGGTGCCTGTACCTTTAAAGTCACACACGCAGGGAAGTGATGCAACTCCGCCGCGTGTGTCCGTAATAAAGGGGGTGGTCCCAGGATCGCCAGAGCGACCGTGGAGCCCAGACAGAGAACACTCTGTTGCGTGTGTTCCATATACTGGGGGGGCTCACGGGGCCAGAGGGGCACACCGGCAACCATCCACATTGGCGACGAGGTCGCAGGGTCGATCCGACGCACTGACCTGCAGGGCTGAAGCAGTGAGATTTTCTCAGGATATCCATGCCGCGCAGTCGTCGAGTTCAAATTGGTCTGCCGCCATTTTGCCTGCACGTGGTGGAGAAGGTTGTGGCTCCCGTTGGGAGTGCTTCTGTACCTCCCACATTAATTTCTGGACCCCCCTCCTGCAGGGGGTGACATTCTATTGCTGGAAAACTGGACTTGGGGTGTTTTGGACATTTTCTCTTCAGTATTGAGGCGTGGATAAGGTTGAGCCCCAGGTAAGTTTTTTCTTTTTTTCCTCTTTGTCCAATCCAGCAAAATGTTTGGGAGACTTTGGCCTGTGCGCTGGGGAGGATATTTCTGGCTGGTTGGACACTAATGGAGGGACAACCTTTACAGCAAGCCCGAGGGTGGAGTGTTGGCTACGGTTGCACGCTAAATTCTTGGGGGCATTTCTGCCTGGAGGAGGGCCATCGTGAGTTGCGGCCTCAGACTCCACGTGGGGTGCTCGTGCGCTCACCATCATGGGTGATCAGGAAGATGGTGCAAAAGCCCAGGGTCCTGCAGGGCCCGCAGCCCCTGTGGGTCCACGTGCACCAAGACAGCAAGGGACGCTTACACCGATTCCTGAATTTGATGTTTCTGGGGCCCTGCCAAGCCTTGGACTGAGGCGGAGACTCTGGATAGACCGTCTGGACATGTATTTCCGGGCCACGGATGAGACGGATGAGGACAGTAAAGTTACCACGCTTCTGTACTCAGCAGGCCCAGCAGTGCACACAAATCTTTCAGTCTTTGCAGCCAGTGCATGCATCATATGCAGCAGCCAAGAACGATTTGCGCGAACACTTCATGCCACAAGCCGACGCGCACTATGAGCATTTCATCATGTCTAGCGCCAAACAGAAAGATGATGAGTCTCTGGACACGTTCTATGGCCGTCTGCGCCATATGTCGATTTTGTGTGCCTGGGAGAACCCACAGACCATGATCAGAAACCGCTCATTCAGGGCTGCTCGTCTCTCAAACTGAGAAAGCAGGTGCTGCGGGAACCTGGACTCGCGTTGCCCCGCATACTGGAGCTGGGCCGGTCCCATGAGGTGTCCGAAGTGAGGGCGTCGAAAATGGATGCGGCCATTCGACCAGGGAAGACGGAGGAGGTGTGTGCTTTGGGGCGAGGTCAAGGAGGGAGAGGTGCCCGATGACTGAGTGTTGGCCAGAGTGACAGAGGGGGCAGGCTTCTGGAATCATGCCTCAAGTGCGGCTATGATCTCCCGCACCCGGCAGAATGCCCGGAGGAAGGGAAGGCGTGTGGATGCTGTGGACCACTTGATCACTATGCCCGTATGTGCAGGGCACCAGTACCAGTGGTGGTGCAGAGGGAGCCGCTACAGGCAGGCTTCTTCTGACAACAGTGCCCGTCCAAGGTCTCTCAGGTGGACCAAGGGGAAGATGGTCTGACTCAGGAAGTGGAGGAAGAGGAAGAAAATATCTTCTTCATTTTTTTATTTTTATTTGTTTATTAGCATAATAATTATAGGTACAACAAACATGTTCAAGAAGATGTTATCTTGCTAGGCATAGCAAGCCAATAAATCTGAACAACATAAACAAAGGGGGAAGGGGACAGAATGGGGGAAAGGTAGCCGGGGTTGGGAGGAAAAAGGGAGACAAAAAGGAAACCAACCAAACGGAAGTAAAAGAAAAAGACCAACCATTCGTGTACAGATACAGTCTATGGGCCCGATCACGACTTTGGCGGTAGGGCTAATAGTGCCGGATCGCGAGTTCGGCGGTAATGTAATTCTCCATTCCCCATTGAGCCCATTTCGGGAATGCCCCATTCCCCATTGGGCTCAATGGGGAAAATTCACACTCTTACCACCGGCGGTAATAGCGCGAATTTTCGGTGGATTTACCCCCAGCCAAGAGCTGGGGCGTAATCCGCCAAAGTCCTGATTTGGCGGACCCTTAAATCCGGTGGTAATAGCGCGACCGCTGGATTTAAGCGTTACCGCCAAGGTCGTGATGAGGCCCTTTGTCTGGTGTTCTCTATCTGATTCATCCCTGCGACATGCAGCGCATCAATTTTAAAAGTCACTGTGTGCGCAAAGAAAGGGACATGCGGAGCGTTCACCGCTGACAATCAGTGTTGACACATATTACTTATAACTTGCAACAACTCACGGTGGTTTGTCATCCGATGTGTAGAGGGCAGCGTGAACCAACGCCTTCCAAGCCTCAAAAAGAGTTCCCACCTCCCCTCCATGCACATGGATAGCATGACCCCAGGCTGTGGTGTCAGCTGCCAGTGCGCTGCGCGCCACCACCAGAAGGCAACCAAGCTGTCTGATATAGGTCTATGAGTCAACGGTACCTGTGCTCGGGGACATGGGGGTATCAGTGAACGTGATGGCAAGGGTGCATTTTGATGCAATGTTGGTGCCGCCCACGTTGCAGAAGCTGAGAGCGCGTATCTTCACTTTTGGCGGTGAGCAGCCCATTCCATTGGATTAAGCGTTTGTGGCAAAGTAGAGCGTGGAGGAACATCCATCAAAGCTTGGTTCTACGTGATGAGTGTTAGCAGCAACACTCTCCTGAGCTGTGCAGCAGCTGAAGCACTGGGCATCGCACGCTTCGCATATGCGGTGTAGGCCGAGGACGTGCAGGGACTGATCACAAAGTACAGCCAGCTGTTTGAGGGGATAGTCCGCATGGCTGGCGAACCTGTGAGTCCATACAGACAATTGCACTCAAGCACTGCACAGAGTCCCATTCCATCTGAGGGACCTGGTGGATAAGGAATTGGATAATCTGGTGTCACTGGACATTATAGAGAAGGTGGCTGGACCTACCCCATGGGTGTCGCCTAAAGTCATTGCTCGTAAACTGAAACAGCATGACTCGGTGAGGATCTGTGTTGATATGAGGCTCTGGAACAAGGCCATAAAACAAGAGAGACACCTCACGCCCATGATTGACGACATCATCGCAGATCTGCAAGGGGCTTGGTTCTTTTCGAAGCTCGACCTGCGTGCTGGTTATCATCAGGTGGTGCTACACCCGGACTCGAGATATATCACCACTTTTACCACACACCAGGGCCTGTACCGTTATAAACGCCTAGCTTTTGGTTTGTCATTAGCGGCGGAATTGTTCCAGAACATCATCTGAGGGGCCCTAGCGGATCTGGATGGTGTTCTCAATATCAGTGATGATATTCTGGTGTTTGCTAAAATGGAGGCTGAAAACATGGAATGGTTGGTAAAGACTCGAGCGGCTGCAGGTGCTGGGGCTGACGTTGCACAAAGAGAAGTGGAAATTCCTGAAAAGAAAGATCACATTTTTCATGTTCGTCTTCAATGAAGGGGGTGCGTCACCCGACCCACGGAAGGTCAAGAACATTGTGGAGGCAAGGCCCCCAGAGAATGTAACTGAAGTCCGGAGCTTTCTGGGGATGGTCACCTACTGTGGCCGTTTCATCCGGAACCTGGTCTCCAGGTCGCAGCCCCTGAGAAGCCTCACTAGGAAGGATGCGACGTGGCAGTGGGGCCCCCTGGAACAAACTGTGTTTGAGGATGTGAAGGGGGTGCTTACAGCTGAAGACACCATGGCATTCTTCGATCCGTCGTTGTCATCGGAGGTGGTGGTAGACGGCAGCCCGTTTGGTGTAGTTGTGGTGCTTACCCGGACGGACTCACAAGGAGAGATCAGATCGATCGGCTATGCGAGCTGGGCCCTGTCGGAAACAGAGCAGCACTATTCGCAGATTGAGCTGGAGCCCCTGGCGGTCTTTTTTTAAAAAAAACTTTTCTTTATTGGCAAGGAACAGTAGCTGGTGCATTACACATTACCTCAACAAACCGTGCTACATAATTAAGAACATGGACAACTAAGCAGAGCATTAGCAATAAACCAGGCACATTCACAAGAGCGCATCGCGTCTAATAAGGCTACTCAAAGTTCACATTACACAACTGCCTGATCTGGTGATGGGGGGGGAAGATAGGAGCTCCAAGTCAGCCTTGCTGTTCAAATAGCTACACAATTCTGTCCATACATTTTTGGGGCAAGCCCTTAATCACATTTCTAGCGAAGGGGGGGGGAATCGCCGCTCCCAGCACTGCAGAATGCATCTCTTAGCCACTATAGCCACCACATTCAAGAATTTAGCAACACGATTTGCCCCAGTCACCTCCAACAGCCCGAACAACACAGCCAGGGGATCAGGGTCAATCCGGAACCCCACCATCTCTGAGAGGGTCTCAAGCACAGCCTCCCAGAACAGAGCCAGCGCCCCACAGTACCAGAACATATGGGCGTGATCCGCTTCGTTGGATCTGCATCTCTGGCAGACGTGAGGCTGATCACGTGCAAATTTCCCAACCACATGAGGAGTATAATACAGGCGATTAAGTAGCTTATATTACACACATCTAAATCTAGAATTGAGGGAGACCTTACGTGTGTGGGTAAACATTTGCGCCCACATATCGTCAGTGATTTCGAACCGCAGTTCATGGGTCCAAGCGTCCCGAACCTTGTGGGATGATTCTGCAGGTCGTTCTATCAGCATTTTATACAGGGCAGATAGTATGCCCCTACCCCCTGCAGAATTAGCAATGTAGCAGATCTCAGGGGACTCAGGGGGTTCATCCGGGTATGAAGGCCACATGTTTTGCACTGCCGCTCTGAGTCTAAAGTATTGCAGTAACTCCAGTGGTGACTCGGAGTGTCCTGGCCTCCATGTCTGCGGGGTGATGAATTTCCCCTCGGGGAACAGGTTGCAGAGCGCACGATACCCAAGTTCCAGCCAGTGTCGCATGAGGAGTTTATTCTGTGTTGGGGCGAGGCCTGGGAATGACCATAAGGGCGACCATTTATAGTACGGGCGGGGTTCGGAGTGGGATTGCAGAATCTGTTTCCATGCCCTGATTGTGGTAGCCACTGGGTCAGCCGGGGCGTCAGAATGATACGAGTGGAAGAGGATCAGGGACATAACATTCACCTCCTCGGTTGCCAGGATCTCGAGTTTAACATGAGGAGGAGGGTCTTGGTGTTTATACCAGTATGTCGCATGTTGGGCTTGTGCGGCAATCCAGTATTGGGTTAGATCCGGTGCGTTAAAGCCCCACCTCTCGTACGGTGATGTCATATGCTGCCTTTTTCTGCGGACGGCACCAGAATGCCATAGGAATCGGGCGCACCCCGCATGCAGGTCCGTGAAATAGTGCTCCCCGGGTCAGAGAGGGACGTTAGTGAATATGTATAAAAGCTTTGGAACTATAATCATTTTGATTAGCAACAGTCTCCCTGACAGGGACAGGGGGAGGTTACACCACCTCTTCATTCTGGCTTCTGCATATTGTGCGGCAGCCACATAGTTGTTAGCCAATAAGGAGGATCTCGACAGGGATACCTGGACCCCTAGATACTTGATGCCCTCAGGGGATCACCTGAGTGGGAATTTGCATGTCGGTTGGGGAGTTGCAGGTGTGAGGGGGAAGATGTCTGACTTGGTGTAATTTATGGTGAAGCCTGAGAATGTACCTATTTTGATTATTTCGCGGATGATTGGGTCAAGATGGACCGAGGGGTCCCTGATGTACAGAAGCACGTCGTCCACATTCAGTGATATGATTTCGGGCGTGTCACGCAGGCGTATCCCCTTGCGAGTGTCCTTGTCTCTTACACTATCTGCCATGGGCTCGATAGCCATCGCAAATAGTAGGGGGGAAAATGGGCACCCCTGGCGCGTCCCTCTGTGGAGGGTGAAGGAAGCTGACAGATGAGAGTTAACCAGGACTCTGGCCACAGGGTTGGTATAAAGCGGTTTGATGTAGGAGAGCATGCGTGGGCCGACCCCCATCTTCTCTAGCATCGCCCACAGATATTGCCATGAAACCATATCAAATGTCATGATGCCTACACCCAGGCATCCGGACCAAGCCCATCAGCCCCGGGAGCAGGCATCCAGACATTTAATAAAACCTCAGCAGCCCCGGCTAGGGGCTATCTGGGTTCAGTCCTGGCGCCTTAGGCACCAGGCTCATAGTAGGAATCAGTCCTGGCGCCAAAGGCGCCAGGCTCATAGTCATTACTTACCTCAGGCAGACCATGCTGCAAATGACTCCAATCCAACATGAAGCCTGAAAGGGACTATTTTTCTACAGGGACTATTTTTTACTCGGGTGTGGTTCTAGGGACTTCTTACCTGGGACTACTTTTGAGGCTATTTAAACCACACCCGAACAGCAACACACGCTTTGCGTTATTCTGCATCCTGCAGCGTAACACTCACCGTGCCTGCAGCCTGCATCCAGTCTTCTGCCACGCCCGCCTCGAATCCGGAACTCCTAAAACAAAGAGGAAAGAAAGGGACAAGGTTAGAAAACAAACTTATTTCTATTCCACACCTGATTCTGGATCCATCTTGTCTCCGGACCTGTAAAGAACATCATTTCTGCACGCGCCGCACCTCCAGCTGCAGCGCCGCGCCATACTCACCAGTCTTCACAGCAACCTTCGGGTCGGCGCTGCCTCCATCATTTCTTCGCCGAACTTCGGCACCTAGGAGACAAAAGAAAACCACAAGGTGAGCCGAGGGAACCAACAAATATAATTCTTACCACCATAGACTTACCTGATTTACCACTGGAGGCATCCTTTTGTGACTCTCCATATTTTCACGTGCCGCATCTGTAAAGAGAGACAAAACAACACGTTTTCCTCGTGCAACATTTACCGGACAGCGCCGGGTAATACAGACTCTTACCTGAGCGCCACCAGCTGCCACAAGAGCATCTTTTCACGAGCCAGCTACAAGACAAGAAAGGAAGGGGGGAACAAGAGTGAACATCGGACATATTGAACTCTATGAACTTAATACTTACTGTTCCTCACCAGGAACCTCAGAGTCAATACTCTCCGGAACTCTCCCGAGCCTTCAAACCAGTGAAGTAACTGGAATCGACGCGCCCCTGCAAATCCACACAGGATGGAGAGCTCATCTTTCAAGAATATAAGGTGAGATTGCTGTGAGGGCATTTCGGAGGTGATTAGTTGGGGAGGACTGTGGGGGTGCCATCACTTGAATCCAAAAGTGGCTAAATCCACCTCTCCACTTGCAGGAGAATATTTCTACGGGGTAAGCAGACAAGATTAGGAGGGCAGATCCAGTCAGTCATCGCTGCACTATGCATCACGTGGGTGGAGACCGCAGCTGTCCGGGTCCGACCGACGCCCCTGAGGGAGCCAGGTGAGCGTAACATCAAATGCCTTTTGGGCGTCTAGTGTCACAGCAACCGCGTTAGCTTTAGGGTCAATTCTAGAGATGACGTTGAATAGTTGCCGGATATTTAAAGCAGTGGAGCGGGCAGGGACAAAGCTGCTTTGATCCGGGTGGATCAAATATGTCATGATGGGGAGGAACCTGTTTGCAATGATCTTGGAGAATATTTTGGTGTCTGTATTCATGAGGGAAAGAGGTCTGTAGGAGCCACACTCCTCAGGAGGCTTGCCCGGCTTAGGGAGCACAGTGATGGTGGCCTCACGCAGGGACTGGGGGAGAGTGGAAAGGCGGAGCGACTCGGTCCACACCTCATGTAGGCACGGGGCCAGTAAAGCAACATGCTCCTGATAAAATTCGGCGGTTACGCCATCCGGGCCGAGAGCCTTTCCCTTGGGGAGGGCCGAGATGGCCACGGTTACCTCATCGAGGGTGATGGGGGCGTCCAATTGCTCTTTAGTGGCGTGGGATATATAGGACATGGGGATACGGTCCAGGAAAAGATCCAGGTCTTGCGGACTGTGCTCGCGCTGCGGGGCGTAGAGGGCAGCATAGAATTCTGCAAAGGTCTCAAGAATGAGTTGGTCAGACCAATGCCTCACTCCGTTCTAGTCCGTCATAATATCAATCCGGGTTCTGCCCCCCTCAATCCGGGCCAGCCTGGCCAGGGTTTGACCAGGTCTTTCCCCCTCGCCATACTTCCAAGCCGCAATGGGTCGGGCATAGTATCGTATCTCCCTGAGGGCATGGGTCTGAAAGGTTTCCAGTTCCGTTCGTATCTGCGCCAACTTGGGTGGGGAGGGGGCAGAGGCGCATTCACGCTCTAGTTCCTTGAGTTTGGTCTCGGAGCGCTGTAAAGAGTTCCTAATGTCTTTCAGGACCCCTGCTTCCCTAGAGATGCACATCCCTCTGATGAACACCTTGAATGCCTCCCACCGAACCCCCGTCCGTTGTGTCATGAAGTTTGTTGTTACCAAAAAACGTGTGATATCTGCAAGGATTTCGGCATTGAAAACTATGTCGTGTAATGCCTCTGATTTGAAGCGTCAGTTGGAGTGGCGAGGGAGGGCAGGTTGTAGAGTAATGTCCAGTGTCACTGGGGAATGGTCGGAAAGTGTGCACGGTAATATCTGCATGCTGAGAATTTTCCCCATGAGCCCAGCTGATAGGAGGAAGAGATCAATTCTGGAATGGCTGTCGTGTGCAGAAGAGTAAAATGCATACTCCCTAGCCAGTGGGTTAAGTGCTCTCCAGGCGTCGACTAGGCCAGGAGGGACCATGTGTGCATGGAGCCGGCGAGCGGCTCTGGATATCGTCCCGTGTGCAGTGCCTGATCTATCCAGCTCAGAGTCTAATATGAGATTCATGTCCCCCCCCCCAGATGATCGGGACCCCGACATATCTCTGGAGCAGGATGTTGATGTCATTGAAAACATCAGGAGCATCTATGCTCGGAGTGTATGTGATAACCAAAAGGCACTCTGTGTTAGCTAGCTGACAATGGAGGATCACATACCTACCCTCACGATCTATGTGACTAGTGCGTAGGGAGAATTCCACAGATTTGTGAATTAAGGTGAGGACACGCCTGGACTGAGAGGAATATGCCGTGTAATATTTATTGGCGCTCCATGCCGGTGCCAGAGAGGATGAGAGGTGTGCAAGGGCGTAAGTTTCTTGTAAGAGGAGTATTTTGACCCCATGCCTCTGAGCGTACGCCATTATCCTGCGGGCCTTCGTAAAATTACTGACCCCCTGGATGTTCCATGACATTAGCCTAATAGCCATGTTTCAGTTTTATGGGGCATCCCAGCACCGTGTGGCCTTGTTTGCTGACCATGTGATGGTTATCAATGCAATGGCGCACCATTCCGCCCTCCAGGCCACAAACTCCTTGCCATTTTTGATATAACATCCCACAACTGTACGCCCCCCCTCACTGCCCACCCCAACCCAGCAGTGCACAAAGACCCACCCGAAGATCTGATGCAAGCGTGCCAACCCCAACAGGGCACCGCCCGCCTGTATGTCCAACTGGGGCGCAACCAGTGATCATAACATGCCAAACTCGGCATTGCAGCTGCAGTGGGGGTCGCTGCTGCCGTGAACCCAACTTAAATGAGAGATTGGTGCAGTGCACCGTGGATCGTACAGCGATATCGAGTAATACAATTTCTGGGAGCCATTACAACAGGTTACAACTAGCAGAGGATACACAGGATGCAAAATCCATAAGTTCAACAAGGGAGATGCAGACGACGAATGTGTTGGCGGTGCACAAGGAGGCCCACCTACGAGAGTCAGGGCGAATTTCCTCAACCATCATCTATTGGCTCGCCAACCGGGTCAGGAAGTGGAATGTGGGATTCAATGAATTTCACTGCTTCCTCCGGCACCGTGAAAAAATATAACTTATTGCGATGGGTGAGCTTCAGCCGTGCCGGGAACAACACGGGATATTCAATTTTCCTCTCTCTAAGCAACTTTTTCACGCCGTTGAACTGTCTGCGCTCCATTTGCACATTGACGGAGAAGTCCGGAAAGATTCGGATAGTTTGAGACTCCAGTTTCAGCTCCCCCTTCTCACGAGCCAAGCGTAGTATGTGATCTCTATCTCTAAAGCTTAGAACCTTAGCAATGATCGGCCTGAGGAAATCGCCCGGGTTGGGACGGGGGGTCAGACCCCGATGAGCGCGCTCGTTCGTGAAGAACAGAGAGAGTTGGGGATTGCCCAAGAGGTCTCCTAGGAGATTTTCAACAGCCAGTTCCATCTTGCCTTTGAGGGCTGACTCCGGGACCCCCACAATGTGGATATTGTTCTGCAGGATCTGGACTCTAAGTCGCCTTGACTTGTTTCATATCACGCACCAGGTCAGAGACAGTGTTTTGGAGAGTGTGCACCTCATCCTCGTTGGCCCCGATTCTGGTCTCGTCCTCCACCAGCCTGGCGCCGTGCTGATCCAGTTTAGCTCGCATAGAGGCCACATTAGCATTAATGTCATCCAGTTTCTCGGGAATGACGCAAAGTTCTTCGCCATGGTTTCCATTAGAGTCGTGAAGTCAGGCTGGGGGGGACATGAAGGTGCATCCGAATCGTCCTGGGTCGAGGCAGACTGTCTAGGAAGTGACTTAGCATATTTATCCATCGCCCCCGCCTTGTTGGCCCTGCGTGATTTACTTGACATATTTTGGGAACACACTGGAGCCCCATAGGGCAGTCTTTGCGAGGTGCTGGCCCGTGAGCTTTGGGCCCCTTGAGTATAACAGTATCAGGAAGAGGAGGAGGGTCTCAACCTCCCATTAATCAAGGGACCGAACACAATATAGGGATAGAAGTGAGCTGTATGCTAGGCAACAGCGTTCCAGGGCGCCGGCGCCTCAGTGCGGAGATGGTCAGTGCGTCCGCTAGTCCAGTGCAGCAGCGTAACCAAGGCGGGGAAGCCAGTCAGGCGAGGCGCGCCGTAGGGCAGGGAGGGCCCCAGGCCTCCGGTGTCAGAGGCAATGGGCAGTGGAATCAGAGGCCGCTCAGCGGGTGTGGAGTGTGGGTGGTTGGGTGCGGGCCCAGCGACCGCCCAGGCGGCAAACAGGATGTGAACGGGGCAGGCCTCCACCGGCGCTGCCCACCCCAGTCTGGGGAAGCCGCAGGAGTGCCCCAGGCAGTGGGTCCACAGAAGGAGGGCAGCCCCGGCCGTGGTGTAAAAGGATCGTGCAGGGGGGAGCAGCACCGCTCTGAACCTCAGGCCAGGGGGGCCGCACAGTCACGATGAAGTCCCAGGGCCTGTGAGCCTGCAGCAGCTTGCTGTGTATAGGGTCTTTAGCGCCGGTAGGATTGCGCTGTAGGTAAGTTATGCGCGTGGTGAACACCTAGGGGCACAGTACGTGCCAACTTCAGCCCCCCAGCTCCTCACCTGGAGGTGTACAGTATCAGGCTCCCCATCGCTGCAGAGGCCCCAGACACCGCTGGGCCGCCCCCTGGTGACCAAGTGGGATGTATGCAGGCGGGCCGCAGCGTCGGAGATCGTGGCGTGGGGCGGCAGTCAGCCCAGCATTACAGCCGCCACCCAAGAGGGGCAGTCGGCGAGCCGGGCGCAGGCGGGGAAGCCACGTCGTCTCCAGGGCGGCTCCCCACTCCAGCAGCCCGCGCGGTGTAGAGCAAACCAATCCGGCAGCCGCAGGTATGATTCAGCCATCGCGCCCGCGCGCCTCCAGGGGCGGGCTGACAAGGAGGGGCTACCCGGGCCAGCGCCACACCCAGGCACACCTCGCCACAGGGAGAGCGGGGCTGGGGGAAGAAGCGCTGCCCCAGAGCGCCTGGGCAAGGAGAAAATCAGGCCCGCCGCTCCAGGCGGCAGCACACGGCTCAGCAGGGCCTCAAAAGCGGGCAGCTGAGCAGGGAGAGATGGCGAACCGCAGCCCCAGCGGCACCCGGGGGGCCAGGCCCGCAGTAACAGCACGCGGCCCAGCAGGCCTCAGTGGTCGGGTCGCTGGCCCGGGAGGAGAAAGGGCCCCATTCAGTATTAAAGTTACGATTTTCGCCCCGACACGGATCTGTATGTTGCTCTGGTGTAAGCAAACACGATGCGCACATTCCCAGTCCTGGATGATGCAAGGAACCGCTGATGCAGGCGGATATTCAGCAGTCGGGTCACAGAGCTAAAAAGCTAGGCAGCCATCTTGCAGGCTGCTCAACAGCACCCCGGATCCCCTGGCGGTCTTGTGGGGGTGTCAACACTTTCGATTCTATGTGCTCGGCCGGCCGGGGACAGTGGTGACCGACCACAAAGCTCTGCTGCCGATCATAGCCGGCTTGTCATCAAAGCCCCCAGCTCGCATTGAAAGGTGGATGCTAGCGCTCCTGGAGTATGGGGTCTCACGGGTGTATCGGCCGGGCAACAACAATGCGGCAGATTATCTGTCAAGGCACCCAAGGGGTGGGGTGGAAGAATGCAAAGATGTTAGTGGTGAGGAGACCGATGAGCATGTGCAGTTTATTGTCAAATCGGCAACCCTGAATTCAGTGCCACTACAAGAGCTCGAAAAGGAGGTGGCGGAGGACGAGGGCTTCCTGATACTGAAGACGGCCCTTCAGCAGGGTTCGTGGAAATCGGTGGTGGACCCCCTGGCACAAAGAACCCAGGAGGCGCGGCAGGCGTGGGAACAGTTGTGGAGGGTGAAGGACGAGCTGACGTTTGTCGAGTCAGGGCTCGTGCACCGGGGAGACCGCATTGTGATGCTGATGTGCAAAGTCCTGCAAGTCATCGAACTGGTGGACGAGGGCCATCAAGGGATGGCAAAAATGAAAGCAAGGTTATGCCAGAAAGTGTGGTTCCCTGACCTTGAGAAACGGGTGGAAGAGTTTGTGTCAGCCTGTGTGTGGTGCCAGGCACAGAGAGAGCCCCTTATTGAAGCCATGCCGCGAGGAATCAGACCCTGGGAAAGTGTGCTTGCAGACTTTGGGTCCACCGGCAGAGACACTCACTTCCTAGTGGTGGTGGACGAGTGGTCACGGTACCCCGAGGTTGAGTACATTGAGCCTGTGTCGTTTGACAAGGTTCCAATTTCCCTGGAGAAGATCTTTGCCACGCATTTGTTGTCTCAGACCCTGTGCTCCGATAATGGACTGCCGTTCCAAGGGGACACCTTCGCTCAGCTGATGGAGGAGTATGGCATACACCACAGAAAGATCACACCAGTCTGGCCCCATGCCAGTGGCGAGGCCGAGTGGTTCATGAGGACCCTTAAAGTGTTCCGGATTGCTCATGGACAGGGCCAATATCTACAACGGGTGCTGTATCCGTTTTTGAGGGAGTACCGGGCCACCCCTCATGCGTCGACTGGAGTGGCACCAGTGGAAGCAATGTTTCAACGGTGTCCGAGTGGGTTAATACCTGAAGTGAGGGAGCGAGAACCAGCAGTGATCAACGACGCTCAGGTGGAGCGAGAAAGGAGATTGAGGACAGAAGGAGAGAACATCAGAAGAGGATTCAGACCCCATCAGCTGATATCCGGTGATCAAGTGTTCGTGAGGAAGCGGCATCCGCAGGGTAAGCTGTCACTGACTTATGAGCCTAATCCCATGGACGTGGTAGCTGTGCGTGGCTCTATGGTGACTGCGTCGGATGGAACTGCCACTGTCACCCGAAATGCCAGTTTCTTTGTATTTGTATTTGTATTTATTTGTTTATATAGCGCTTTACACCAAAGCGATGCACAATTGAACAACTTAATACATGAAACATAACAATATAACGGTAGAAGCAAATTACAATATGAATCAGTCAACAAAACAGTAAGAAGAGCAATTAACTGAATGCAATAGGGAGAGTAGTGGTGTAGGACTGTGTGGGAGGGAGAGGGGTGAGGAGGAGAAGGAGGAGAGGAGGGGAAAAGGTGAGAGCGGAGAGGTAGGGGAGGGGAGGAAGATATTCAAGGGGAAAGATAAAGGAGGCAGGGGAAGCAGGAAGGGGAAGGGGTTTCAAGGAGAGAATGGAGAAGGAGAGATTTAAGGGAGGTGCGGAATGAGGCGAAGGTAGGGGTAGAGCGGATTGCGAGAGGTAGGGAGTTTCAGTGCAGGGGGGATAGGCTGCTAGAGGTAGGGAGACCAGGCCGGAGGCAACCCTACGAAGAGAATGTGACAATGTACCGGACGAGGGCGGTGGCCTGGCCGATCCACCAAGTCCCCTGGGTCGAGGGGACACAGGTGAGGAGAGCCTGATCCAGCAGGTGGGCAGGAGGTATCCCCAGAGGGCAGGGGAGGGGGAGCCTGCCCATCTCAGTGACAATGTGTTGGAGCCCTGAACTGATGTGCCCGGTCCACGGGCTGAGCATAAACTTGTGTGCCTGTGTAATAAAGTCTCTTATTAGTCACACGGGACAAAGATCAGCTGTGGAGGCTGATGTTGATCAAGGTATGCTTTATTGGTACAGTATGACAATGCATTACTTACCGTAAAAGCATTTCTGATGGTTGTATCTGCTTAGATTCACATGCTGTGCATAGGTCCGAGATCCAGTGGTCACTGCGGAGTATTGCATTTTGTTTTTCGTAGTCGAAAAGGGGACGCCGACAAGGCGTGTCTGTAACACTATCCCTATAGTGACGTGCGTTGTACCCACAATGCCTCACGCGTCGAGGTCCCTCTGTTTCTATTTTTCCTGCCCTGAGGGAGCCTTTTATATGTGAGTGAGTACAGAAGAGAGAGAGAGATGTACAAAGGTGTCTATGTTCCTTCCATCCGAGCGGGGAGGAAGGGTGGGCGCATGTGAATCTAAGCAGATACAACCATCAGAAATGCTTTTACGGTAAGTAATGCATTGTCTTCTGATGTTTGTTAATCTGCTTAGAATAACATGCTGTGCATAGACTAGCGAGCAGTACCCGGAGTTGGCGGTGGGTTATGAGAAGGAACAGTAGAGAAAAGATGTCTTAATACTGCCTGTCCCACCTGGGAGTCAGATCTAGAGTGTGCATCTAGACTGTAGTGTTTTGTAAAGGTGTGCACAGAACTCCAGGTAGCCGCTTTGCAGATGGACTCAAGGGGAACATTTGCAATGAACGCTATGGAAGCCCCAGTGCCTCGAGTAGAATGTGCTCTTGGCTTGAAGGGTAGTTCTCTCTTAGCAAGAGTGTAACAGAGAGTGATGCATTGAACAATCCATCTAGATATAGTGGACTTTGAGACTGCATCTCCTTCTCTTCCTGCTGCCACCGAGACAAAGAACTGATTAGTCTTTCTCAGTGGCCTGGTTCTTTCCATGTAGAACATGACAGCTTTGCATACATCTAGTGTATGCAGACTTTTTTCTCCCAAGCTGGAAGGGTTTTGAAAGAACGTTGGTAGTTCTATTGTCTGGTTTACATGGAATTCCGAGATGAATTTTGGTGCAAACCTTGGGTGTGTGCGTAGAACCACCTTATCCTTGTGAACTGTTACAAAGGGGTCTAGAACAGAAAGAGTCTGTAGTTCACTTACTCTCCTAATGGAGGTGATAGCTATTAGGAAAGCAGTCTTAAGAGTGAGGTCTTTAAGAGTTGCCTTGTGCATGGGTTCAAAAGGCGACCCCATGAGTCTAGAAAGTACCACATTTAAGTCCCATCCGGGAGCTGGGTTAGCTATCGGAGGGTGTATTCTCTTTACCCCCTCCATGAAGGCCTTGATAACTGGTATCTTCCACCACGACACTTTAAGTTAGGAAGTGGTGTATGCAGAAAGTGCCACCAGGTGGACTTTAATGGAATTGAACACTAGACCTGAATCCAGTAAATGGGTCAAGTACAGAACAATGTGTGTGGGAGAGCAGTCAACCGGGTTGATGCTCTTACCTCTACACCAGATGACAAATCTTTTCCACTTGCTAGAATAGCAGTGGCGAGTATTAGGTTTTCTGGCTTCCCTGAGGATGTCCATACATCTCTGCAGGAGTTGTAGATGTCCAAATTCTATGATCTCAGGAGCCAGGCTGCTAAATTCATGGTCTGAGGGCATGGATGCAGTGTCCTGCCCTTGTCCTGTGACAGCATGTTGTACGGGCAGGGAAGTTTCACTGGGGGAGATAGGGACATCTCCATCAAGTGAGCGAACCATGGCTGCCGGGCCCACATTGGGGACACTAGTATCATGGTAACTTGCTCCTGGTGCATCTTGTGCACCACTTTGTTGAGAAGGGGAGTCGGGGGAAAGGCGTAAACAAATTTCCCTGACCATTGAAGCGACAGACCGTTCCCCTTGGACTGGTTCTGAGGGTACCTGGAGGCGTAACTTTGGCATTGTGAGTTCTCCAGAGTTGCGAACAGGTCTATTTCCGGGAATCCCCATTGCGTGAAGACGTCTAAGACAATGTCTTTGTGCATTCGCCATTCGTACTCTTCGGGCAGGGGGAAGTCTCTGCTGAGTTCGTCTGCTAGCAGATTGAGTTCCCCTGGTACGTGTTGAGACAGTAGGAACATGTTGTGTTTGAGAGCCCACTTCCATATATTCTGGGACAGCTTGGACAGTCCTGGAGAGTGGGTGCCCCCTTGCTTGTTGATGTAGTACATGGCTGTGGTGCTGTCTGTAAGGACCATCACTGTCTTCCCTTGTAGGTGTTCCTGGAAGGCTTTTAGTGCTTTGAACACTGCCAGTAGCTCCAGTAGGTTTATGTGCTTGGATGCTACGTTCGGAGTCCACACTCCGTGAGCAGTCTGATGGGATAGGTGAGCCCCCCATCCTGTCAGGGATGCGTCCGTGGTTAGAGTGGCCTCCACCGCGGGTGTGGCAAAGGGTTTCCCTATTATCAGGTTTTCCTTTGTCCACCACCGTAGCGAGAGGACCAAGGCTTGCAAGACCACCACTAGATTGTCCGATAGTCCGCTGGCCTGACACCACTGGCTGTTGAGCCACTCTTGCATTGGGCGCATGCGCAGGCGCGCGTTAGGTACCAAATAAATACACAACGCCATCATTCCTAGCAATCGCATTGCTTTGCGCACCATCACCTCTCGACCTGCCACATTTTGGGGGATCTGAAACAGCATGTTTTGGACCCTCTCATTGGAGGGGAAGACGAGGCCGTCCTTTGTTCGAATTAGAGCCGCTAGGAATTGTTTGACTTGGCTGGGGTCTAAGCTGGACTTCTTCTCGTTGATGGAGAAGCCCAGTTGGAACAAAAGGTCTACAGTCTTTTGGGTGTTTGAGAAGCATGTCTCATAAGAATCCCCTGTTATGAGCCAGTCGACGAGGTAAGGGTATACTGGGATGGATAACCTGTGCAGGTGGGCCGCTGCCACTGCCAGTACTTTCGTGAATACCCTTGGTGCAGATGCAATGGTGAAGGGTAGCACTCTGAACTGGTAGTGTTTGCCCTCTATCATGAACCTGAGGTATTTTCTGTGCGCTGGCAACATTAAAATATGAAAGTATGCATCTTTCATGTCCAGTGTTGTTATGTAATCTCCCTGTGATAGCAGTGGGATCACTTCCTGTAAGGTCACCATACGAAACTTTTGGGGTTTGAAAAACTTGTTCGCTGGGCGCAGATCTAATACAGGGCGCATGGTTAGATCCTTTTTGGGTACAAGGAAGTACACTGAATAAATACCTTCCATTACCTGAGATAGAGGCACCACCTCTATGGCTCCTTTTTCCAGCAGTTGATCCACTTCTTGGAGAAGGATGGCGAGGTGTTCTGGTGTCATGCGGCGTCCCCTCGGGTGTCTATATGTTGGGGAACTGTTGAACTCTATACAGTAGCCGCGGGCTACGGTGGAAAGTACCCAGCGGTCTGATGTTATTCCCTCCCATGCTGGAGGAAAGGATGTTAACCGGCCCCCGACCGGCGTTGCATGGGAGGGGACGCGAATCTTCGCGTCACTTGGTGGTGTTGTTGGCTTGGGAGCCTCTGGGGGTGGAACCCCGGCCTCTTCCCTTGCCACGGCGTTGACCCCTCTGATTGTACTGGCCGCTATTACCCTGGTAGTTGCTGGCAGAATACTGTTGTTGCTGGTTCTGTTGCTGGCGTTGTCCACGAAAAAAGCGCTTATTACCAAATCCCCGCCTGTTAGGGGGTTTTGAAATTTGGTCTAAGGTCTTTATTGTATCAAATTCTTTCTTTGCGTTCTCCAGCGTGTCATCCACTGCTCTCCCAAAGAGGTTGGACTCCTCTATGGGTTTATTAATAAGGGACGCTTGTGTTTCCGCCTTGAATCCGGAATTGCGAAGCCAGACGTGACGCTTCAGTAAAATTCCTTGTACCAAAGTGCGGTCAGCCGTCTCTGCTGCATCGAGGGTATTCTTGACGATGCTTTGATTGACCAGAGAGCCCTCGTTAACTGTAGCCAGTAAACGAGTCCTTAGGGGTTCGGGAGCTTCTTCGATGTCTTGTTTGAGCTTAGCCCATTGAGCATCGGCGTAGCTCGCCAATAGGGTATTATTATTGGCGATTCTGGTACAGAATGCTGCAGAGGTGGTGATTCTCTTGGCTAGGGCATACAGCTTCTTCCCCTCTTTATCTGGGGGTGCCTCGCTAGTAGATAGTGGGACTCCGGCCCTTTTCCTGGTGTTGGTCATGACCAGGGAGTCTGGGATTGAGTGACCCTTAATATATAATGGGTCTGATTGAGAGGGGGAGAACAGTGTAGTTTCAGTAGACCTGATGACTATACTGCTACTGCCTGTGTCAGTCGACCTAGCCGGTGACTGCCAGGGATTTGGGTCGCCCTCGCCTGTGTCTTCCTGGAATCCCTCCTCACATAGGTTAGTTTCCTTGTGAAAACCTTCCTCTTCTTGTTGGTCCTCAACATAGGTGAACTCATCTTCCTCCTGGAAGAAGGCGTCTTCCTCAGTGGGATTGTAAGAGTATATGTCCTCCTGTATGGGGTTATAAAACTTCTGGTATTTAGCCCTTGGCCTCTCCAGGGGTGCCTCCCTTGGTCTCCTGGGTGCCCTGCCTTCTGGGATGGACATGAACCTATCTGGTTTGTCCATACAGGTCTGGAACCTTTCAAAGGTCCACTGAGGTCGGCCAGGACGGTCTGGGAAAGAAAAAGGAGTTTCTTCCTCCTGTAATTGTCTGGTTCTGTCCCACAACGTCGAAGAAAGAGAGCCTTCGCCTTCTGAATTGCCTTCTTGTTGGCTAGCGCCTTCTGTCGGCGTCGGGAACTGGCCTGATCTGTTTTCCGGCGCTTTCGGCGTATCTTTGGCCTTGTGCGCGGTTTTCAGCGTTTCACTCGCCGTACATCTCTGGCCGTCCTTAGATGATATGCGCGCGAGGCTTTCGGCGATCATTCTCTCTTCCGAGGGATCAGTCGCCGTCGCGCTATGTAACGTCGAGCCTTTGCTCGTCGAGTCCTTGCTCGTCGAGTCCTTGCCCGTCAAGTCCCTGCTCGTCGAGTCCTTGGTCGTCGAGTCCTTGTTGGCAACGTGAGCGCTCTTGCGATGCGCGTCGCCAGAGGTTTTGGTGTTAGCGCCCTTATTTTTAGAGTGCCCAGTCGCCTGTCACTGAAGCGGTGGCGGGGAGGGCTGACGACCCTTACGGTCGGCGGAAGACGCCGGTGGGCCCGGCGTCCCCGTTGGCGCTATGGCTGCCTTCGTCTTCGACGAATGTGTGCCGGGGGGTATGTGCTTTGGTGTTTTTCCGTGTGCGTCCTTGTCGCCGGGGTGTTCATCCCCATAAGCTGGGCGTGAGCCGGGCTTGTCGGGGCCAGGGACGGACGAAGAGGAGCGTGAACGCTCCTTTGAGAGGTCTACAGCCTCCGTTACGGGGGCCGTGTAGTCACTGTCCTCGTCATACTCTGCGGCGGCGGCAGCGGGCAAGGAGTCAGGCCTAGACATGGCGTAGGCCGCCCACCTTTTGACCCTGCGTCTTTTAGAGTTTTGGGCTTTAGTAATTTACAGGCCGCACAGCCGTCCTCCTGGTGATCGAGGGGTAAGCAACGGTTGCACCGTTTGTGCTTATCCTTCCAGGTATATTTACCCTTGCAAAGCGGGCAAAACCTAAATGGCGTCCTCTCCATAGCTGAGGGTAATAAGTGTGACTACGACCTCGAAAGAGAGGGAGGGGAAAGAGAAAGGCATTCTTAAAGAGAAGAAAGAAAGACCACAAAACCCCACTCTCCCTACTGTGTATGGCCGGCGAGGCCAGGCCACGTGTTCGGCAGCGCCGAAGGATCCCCTCCGCTCGTCCTTTCGTCGAAGATCTTGCTCGGCGGAGAAACGGCTCTGCGTCGAGGGAGGGATCTACGTTATTGATATTAATAACAAACGACCAAAGGTCGAAGAAACTATTTGGCAATGTCTCTCGAGGAGCTCCGCATAAAGGCGACCAGTAGCTGGGCGGAAAAAGACAATCTGAGGGACCTCGACGCGTGAGGGATTGTGGGTACAATGCACGTCACTATAGGGATAGTGTTACAGACACGCCTTGTCGACGTCCCCTTTTCGACTACGAAAAACAAATTGCAATACTCCGCAGTGACCACTGGATGTCGGACCTATGCACAGCATGTGATTCTAAGCAGATTAACAAACATCAGAAATACAGTTCCAGTTACTCTTAGGTATATAGAGTATTATGGATGACAGGACATGAACAGGGATGGGTAGATACAGTATACATGAAGGAGTAGACCCACCGGCCATCCACTCACTCCAGCTCAGGCCCCCAACTGACTCATTCAGAACATTCATACACTGATGCACTCAACATTCTCCTGAGCTGCATCATACATCACATTCTATTGGCAATCACTCCAGGCCAGTGACAATGTACAGGACTATATATAACATCTCCCTTTCTTACCAGATTCAACCACGACATAACATCTCCCTTTCATACCGGATGTACCCACGCATAACATCTCCCTTATGTATCAGGTTCATACACACAACATCAAGGTTTCACAATCACTCGCCCACTCAGAAATCTAAACACAACCAGAATCTCACACAGAAAAACTACATGTAACAGATGGGGTGCTCCTGGCAGCACCGGAGGTCTTAAACTTAAAACTATTACTAAAAGAACAGTAGTAAATACTTAACAATGACTAAAGCTAAAGTGTGCACTATATACAGGTTATGTACATCTGCCGGCAATTTCAAACTTTTTCCTGGCACAACCCTTATTCAGTCAGTTGGCCAAACTCTTTTGTGGCGCAACCCTTATTCAGTCAGTTGCCCACTTAAGTATCTCACATTAGGGCGTACGATTATACCGCCATATTTTTTTTTAATTATGGCTCTAGTGGTAATTTGAAATTCTCACACTAGCTTCAAATATCTCCAAGACTTATTGGTCAGTACACATTAACTGGAATACCCTGCACCGCGACCATGAACTGCGACACGTGCGTCATGGTCGGGATGAGACACATAACAGTGGGCCACAACATTACACAAACTGAGCAAGACAACGGCCCAACGTCAATTGCAGAGTATCTAATGTGTCGTTCATCATCTCTCCAACGGGTAAATCAGACCCTTAACACCATAACTATAGCATAGGTTGTTCAATCACATAAACATTAGTGATGGTGAAAAATTGACAAAAAAAAAAAGACATTCATTATTCTGTGAAAAAGGAAAAAAGAAAAAAAAAAAACATTCATTATTCACTTTGTGCTTAAGAAATCTAAATTGATTTTTCCATTTATAATGCTCATGTTTTGCATTATATCCACCATTGTGAATTCTAAATGTGGTGGCTTTTCCAGATACACTTGCAAGATTGCTGCATTACATAACATCACAGCCACCATTGTCAATTTCAAGATGTTTTGCAAAATTCACTTTAGGTATAAGTCTACTATAAGTAGTGGCTTGATCAGGGCCACGCACAAAATGTAGCTAAACCCAAATCAGCAGCAATCACACGTATCATTAATAGTGGCTACAGCAATTGCACGTATCATTAATAGTGGCTAAACCTCTGTGAAAAAGGAAAAAGAAAAAAAAAAAAAAACGTTATAAATTATCACGTTTGCATTATTGCCAAAAACAATTAAATCCACGATATTGGTGCCAAAGGAAAACATGTTTTCCTGTAGCTTCTTTCACTTATCTGCCGCTTCCCCACGTTGTAGTTTCAGTTCCGTTGATAAATAAAAAATGTCTTACAAAAGATTCCTATCAGCACCCAAAACCAATGCTTGTTCATTTCTTCTATTGAACGTTAGTTAGAAAACCAGTGGTTGTGCAGTGTTCCTTCATATTCCGCCCTTAGGTGGTTACAATGTTTACCCAGTGTATTTTCCTCCACTGGTGACATTGCTGGAAGGCAATAACGTTAGTTCCATTTCACTCCGTAACATATTACTTTTCAAACAAATGCGCCCACATGCTATATCTCCGGGCAGTCCTCCAACTACGGTGTACTTCTGTACTTGGATACAGCAATACGATGTATGTACTTCCTCATTACGTCCACATAGTGACATCATTCCGTCAGGTGCACTTTTCCAATTGTTCACCGAAATGCGAACGAAACTACAGCGCTCATGAACTTCCATTCATGACGTTATGTCAATTGCCAACACCTGTAGAACATTTGGCTACGTCATCACTTGCTTCCTGGATAGCACGGAGGGTAGGCCTCGTAGAAGCTCCAGATCAACGGTCACTTTCACACAGCATCTTTTAAAACATGTGAGTCAAATGATGCACATGCCACAATAGTTGCCATTAATCTCCGGATATTGAAACAATGGCATGGCATAACAAAAAAATGTCTTTCATTACGGGCTGCGCAGTGCCTTTATGTATTCGTTTTCACAGTTATCATTCTGAGTGAATGGAGCTCTGGCGCCACCTGGTGGTTTGCAGATGTACTGGGTGGTCGATGTAACTGTAAAACGCTCCCATGAAGCTTCTGCATTTCATTGACACAAGCAGTGTTTTCACGTAGTTTAACGTACAGCTGAGCAGCAAAAGGTCAATCCTCAACTAGCAGGGCCCTTTTTGTCCCCATTAAGATGTCTGGGGCATATTCCTCCTTTATGTGTACATTTCCATGGGGAACTCTGGGGAAATTATTGATTGCTGGGGACCTCCCTCCCAGAGTCCAGTGGCACATTATAAATCTTTAACCCTGGAGCTGGGCAGGATGTTTATTTTTGAGTCTTTGGGGGAACGGGTGGGTCACTCTTAGGCTGCTTCCCCCCCACAGCTCTCCTTACTGTACATTTTTGTAGCTGCAGCTCCTCCGTTGCACTCTGTCCTTTTAAGTTGCACATGTCCATATTCCTGGGTTCTTTAACTCTCGTCGCCAATGTAATAAAGTCTCTTATTAGTCACACGGGACACACAGACCAGCTGTGGAGACTGATTTTGATCCAGGTATGCTTTATTGGTACAGTATATACAGTTCCAGTTACTCTTAGGTATATACAGTAGTATGGATGACAGGACATGGACAGGGATGGGTAGATACAGTATACATGAAGGAGTAGACCCACCGGCCATCCACTCACTCCAGCTCAGGCCCCCAACTGACTCATTCAGAACATTCATACACTGATGCACTCAACATTCTCCTGAGCTGCATTATACATCACATTCTATTGGCAATCACTCCAGGCCAGTGACAATGTACAGGACTATATATAACATCCTGGGACGGATGTAAATAAAGGGGTTTGTTAAATTAGCAGTGCAGTGTTGAAATTATATATGTGTGCCTTTTATTGTATTTTGTTTGTTATGGAAAAGGAGGAGTGTGGTGCCTCTACCTTTAAGGGCACACACGTGGCAGAGTGATGCAACTCCACTGTGTGTGCGCGTAATAAACGGGGCGTCCCGGGATCGCCAGAGCGACAGTGGAGCCTGGACTGAGAACACTGTGTCGCGTGCGTTCCATATGCTGGGGGGGGCTCAGAGGGCCGGAGGGGCACACCGGCAACCGTCTACACCTCCTACTGCCTCACTGTGGGAACAAAGCGACAGGGGCTGTTCCCCAGCCGCTCTGCAACGCAAATCTGTCGGGATGACTCCAAATGCAGTAGTTTGGAGGCTTCTTTGGCCTTGCTCGTATGTCGTCGGAGCAGAGCAAGCTGGAGACCAGTCTAGCCCGCCATGCCACGCAACAGCATTCCCATCACTTGAAGCACTACTGAAAATATAATTCTAGAGAATAATATTATGATGCATGAACATTATTGTGCAATATTTTTCTGAGTTTAAATGTTGTGCTGCTAATCAGCGTAATCATTTTAAAGAGTTTTGGTCATAGATGTTCTAATGTCCAAATGTGTATGTCGGTAGTGTGACAGGGTCAGGGATCTGAATCTGTCAAGAGGAGACTTTCAGCCAGGTGTGAGAGGCATACCACGGTTTATACCAGACCCAGTCCTGCCCCAGAGTCAGAGTGTCGTAGTTGGGAGGGCCCCAGTCCCTGTCCCTTCCACCTGCACCTGCATGTTTAAAATGTGTACTAATTCGATCTTGTACCATCCCTGCACTGAACAATGCTAGTCAGTTTCTTTCTTGTCCCGTAAGACTTCAAGGACCAGCATGCACAGTGGTGGGTGAGCGAGCAGTCTGCCTGAAAGAAAGGTCGGGGAGAGCTGCCAGGTCTCAGAGCAATCAACACCGCCGACTAGAAAACCGATACACTCCGCGATATGGGTCCACCCGAGGAAAACAGCTACAGCAGCAGAGAGGACGCAGATCTTTCCCCTCAATGGAACAGAGCCCACAGCATGAGCAACCAAACCCATATGGATAATCCTCTTATCTGTGACGGGCTGCAGAGCGATCCCCCGTGTCAAACTGGCTTCTCGCATTCGCAGGAAAGCCCAAAAAAGATCTGGCACGTTCAACTGCATTCTCAGTGCAGCAGACAGCCATGGGTTAGAGCCGGTGGACCCACGTACATGAAAGAGGCAGGGCTCAAGACCCCTTTTGTGCTTTTGCTCACCTGTACACCTCCCCTGGGGAATGGAAAGCCAGTGGTTGGCCATGGGAGCCGGGTGAAGGAGAGAGCCAATAGGTAGGCCCTAATGCGCCCTTGCACAAATGAGGATGTGCTGCCTCATGTAAGGGGGAGGCGGGGGGGGGGGGCAGAGGCAGCCGCCAAATAAACTGTAGGGTCCCTCAGCGGGGCAGCCACAGTGTGCTGAAGACAGAAAAGCACTCACTTTCGATCTCTTGTTCACAAAGTCCTGAAAAGCAGGAGGCGTTGAGCCAAAGAGATCTTCCCAAGCCAGAGTCTTGATCAGAGCGCCCTGTTATAAAATGTGTAACAAGCAGTTCAAAGCTACCTAAATGATCTGGGCCCAGATACACTTGAGACAGGGGGTGTGCCATGGTAAAACAAAACAAAAAAAACAATACAAGGCACAGATGGATAGAACTGGCTGACAAAGCTGTAAAATCTTTAATTGTAAAATAGGATCAAGTGTAAACACGATCGTCAAGGACCACAAGCAGTGACCGTATCCCATCAGCATTGAGTAAAAGACTTGTGAGCAAAATTTGAGGGTAAGTAAAAAGATGGGCACAGGTGGCATACACCCTGGTTTCGCATTTTCAAAAATATAGTTTAGGGTTGCAAAATGCATTAGTCCTGTCCCTGCAAGATTTTGTTCTGCTCATGCTGGGATTCGGGGAAATTGAGAAAAAAGAAAAAGCCATGCTCGAGAGAGCCCTCCCCTCGCCCCATCGAGAATGACCCCTGTTATTATTTTACTAATATCATTTCTTAAGCCTGCTTTAAGACAGAAAGAGTGAGTAAAAAAAAATTGGCCAATAAATGCACGTACTGCCTCAGGGAGCAGATTATTGACACTGGCGTCCCACAACAATACTACTCCAAATGATCTCTCAATCTCCTATACTAAACATTGTCTTACATCAACAGCCCTCCCCTATCTACTGCTCCTTCACTAGAGCATCATGCTTGTCCTCATGATGGCAATGTCCAGCCTGGCCAATGGTGATATAATCTATGCAAGTCTCCCATCAACAGGACAATTAATGTGCACTGATCAGAAAATCATATAGGCAGACAAGAAAAAGAACCAACCGCATTGAAAACCCAAGTTTACCTTTTGATAAAGGAACAACAACCAGTCTTCAAACCGCTTTGCCATATGCACAAAGTGATGAGTGGGTATGGCCAGAGTTTTTTTTCTTTACGCTGTTTCAACCCTAACAGTAAGGCAGACGCCTATGGTTGACATATAATATCAAACTGCATTTACTCTTGGAAGCACAAACATTTTAGTGGTACATTTCTTCATACATAAGAGTTCTACTGTTGAACTCCAACCCTCAATGCAGTCTAGAGAATCCAAGTTTATGAAGTTTATTTGGGTGTTTCATATAATGCTAGCAATTTGCCTTCTGGCTGCATCAAAGCACTTGAGACACGAAAGACAAGGGTCAAACAGCCAAATGAAAAAGTGTGAACATCAGTGTGAATAGGGTGTGCGATGGACGAAAACACAAAGATCTATTTTTCAGAACAGATAGCTGGGTGGCACCAACGGGCAGCCTCAAGTGAAAGTGTGTTCCAATTTGTAAGTTCCCAATTCATTTCAGTACCTTGTTCTTCCAGCACCCTCCCATCACACCAGCTTCTCTTTGGGGTTCAAATAGTGTTGAGAAGAGTGGGCACCTCTTATGTCTGTGCTGGGTTCCTCAGAGATTAATCGACCTACACCACTACATCCCAAATCCTCTCCCTTTACTGAAGTTATCGTTGCATAAAAAGGGCTGCAGGGTGAAACACAAAATTGTATAAAATACTAAATCAGACTTGATGTGTTAAAAGCTCTCTAGAGGGGAAGGAATGTGGTGACGGGCAAGGAGAAAAAGGGAAGGGAAAAGAGTGTCTACTTAGATCTGGAATGCATGACCCAACATTGTTTTGAATGTTCTGTTTCTTCACTTCCCCTCATTTTAAACTGTAGGGGTCCTCCGACCAACCCCTTTCCTCACTACTTTCCCAGCACTTTGAAGCAATCCTCATTACATGTGGTACTTTTTACATCACCAATAAATGTGTGTTTGTACCTATTGGAATGTGTGAGGCTGGTTTCCACCTCAACCTGTGGGGTAGAGATGGAATGTGGGAGGGGTGCGCTGTTGTGTTTATTGCAGGTTAATCTGCTGCATAATATGTCCTTGTTATTCTTGCAAATCTTGCCTCCTATGATCCCTATTGCTATTCTTGCTCAATAAGGGAAATATTACTGAATATAGCCTCATATAGAGAAAAATGTCAATACGGTCTCTGCTTTATTTTAGCATGTGTTAAAAAAGAGTTTACCACCTGAAGGAGAGTCCATGAGTGGGGGGGAAGGGCACACATTGGACAAAAAAGGAGCAGGTCGTACACATGTACCCTATGCTGAGTATAATAACGTTTATTTTACCCACCTTGACTTGACCAATGTATTTTATCTAGCACATCTACTATCCACATAATACATTTCAGGTTCACATTACTTGAGTACCTGTGTGATCTGCTGGTGTTTTTCCTATCAGCGTAGAACTGCTGCCGGTCAGTGGTGTATGCACTTCCTTCGCTCTCCTCTTCCTCTTGATACATCCCCTCCTCTTCCATGCGCTCCCCTGCATACTTCGACCACCGGCTGGTAGAGGGGCTTACCTCATGCTACAGGAGAGGGATACATGTCAACTCAAGCTGCGGGTTTGGTCTTTAGTTAATGCATATTTTATAGATATGTATGTAAAAAATCAGTTATTCGTCAGCCCACATGGATGTTTCTTGGAGGCTATTTAGCAGAATTACATTAAATCTTGAAATATCCACTGGCACAAAACACAAACTCAGAAAACTTTCACAGCATGTAGGCACCAAAGATATTCAGAAAGCGTTCTGGTGCTGCTGATGCAACCAAAAGTGAGATCACTACTCCTTTTCTATTGTGTTCCCTGATGCAATAAACTTTAAAACAAGCAGGTGTTTTACAAACAATTTATTTTCTAGCTGGTGCGCCTTGCCATAAATCCTTCAGAGTCCTCTGGAAATTAAAGAGCACAAGCCTGCACTGCGGATAATTGGTGTCACTGAATCCCAGTCTCACTGCACATGCTCTTAGTCTAAGAACATTGAAGCTTCACGTACTGGGAATAGGAGACACTTGCATGAAAGGTTTTGAAGCACTGTTTAAGGAAGTCTTCTAGTTTTAAAGTACTGAAGGAGCCAGTGGCTTTTTGAGGTGACCATTGCAAAGTATATCCTCTCTGTGATTGAACTCTCGAAGCTTCAGCCAAATTGCATACAAAGAGATCCCCTCCAGCCCCATCTACATGATAAGGATCCCTCTCCTGGACCATCTCATTCTCATTTCATATAAAAATCAAAAAGTCACAGAACTTCTTTCTGAAAAAGGTGCATGGTAAGTCTTTCACTAGTTCAATGTCACCAATTCTTACTAAATTACCTACTTCAAACCGCTTCCTTGGTGGGCTGGTATTATTGCTTAAAAGAAACATCTGATCATGTTTCACATAGTGTGTCATATAGAACAGTTAAAAAGTTATAGTTTGCATCTCATGTGAATGTTCGATTTTTTCCATGGGAAAGGACTGACAATGGTTGAGCTAGGAACCAGGTAAGTGAGAGTATTGGTTGGTGGGAGACAATAGTACTTGGGTTTGAGGGCGCAAGAAAGCTGTGTGAGTGAGATTGATAGAGGGAGAGTAGGAAGTGAAAGGAAAGGTGACTGGAGAAAAAGGAGGGCGGCTGAGGGAGAAGGTGTGGTTGAGTAAGAGTAGTAGTAGGTGTGGAGTAGGTAGTAGAAGTGTGGACAGGGGAGTAGTGGTAGTCTGGAGAGGGGAGCATAAAGGAGAAGAAAGTGAGAGTAGCAGGGAGCTATATCGGAGAGTGGAGGGAGAAATTCAGAGGGACAGAAGAATAATTGTCAGTGCGAGAGAGGAGGAGGTAAGCGAGAGTGACAGCCAGTCATAGAGAGAGGATTAGTTGGGCGTGCAGGCCAAGTAGGGCTTGAGTGTCAGATGCACAAACCCATACCACACTTCACAATGGGGACGTTGAAGCAGGGGCTTTATGTAAATAAACAGCTTTGCCTTTAGGCCATCACAATTAGCTAGACAGGTTTGTAGATAGTAGGGGGTTACCAATCATGACCATCCCAAGGTTGAGGGACGCATGGGTTAGGAAGGGAACGCCCGTTTCAGGATGAGATAAAGTGGGACATTCTTAGGCAGTCCCTTGATTACAAAACAATAAAAACCCTTGTACTGTTTTAGAGAGTTGGTGTGTTCTTGAGGCCATCTGTGACAGACACGAGGTGTCATTGTGGGAACATCCAGACCCCAATACAGAGGTTGCCCACAGCCAAGATAGATGTTAAAGCTAGTAGCCTGACCAAGACGGCCCAAATCCCTACAAAAGCCATAAACATTCCTTAGATGCTGGCACTAGGGTAATCCATGAGGACTACCGAGGTGAAGTAAAGGTGGTCCTCTTTAACCATGGGAATCTTGCTTATGTTGTAAAACCTTGTCAACCCATAGCTCGACTGGTTTATGAGAAGCTCTTAATACCAGAAATCTAAAAGGTGAAAGACCTAGATGAGACTGATAGATCTGAGGCAGAGTTTGAAGTGATGATGGAGACCCAACAAGATGACTCACAGATCCCAGGAGCGTTCAGGGCCACATCAACGGGATTCACTGAAGCCCAGAGAACAGATCCACTTTTGGAACAAGCACGCAAGAATGTAGTTTCCAAAGCTGAGAGCCAAACTCTGAAGACCACCCCACCGCCCCCCCCCCATTTCATCGACAGGAAAAGGGCTCCCGTACAGTGTTTATGTAAACCCGTGGGAGGATGATACCAACCATTATCAACTCCTGGTCCCAAAACAATTTCAGAAAGCAGTGATTTAATTGGCTGGTTACCTGGGACTAGGGAAGACATTGAAGACCCTCCTCAGCCACTTTTTCTAGCCCGGGTGTACACCCAGATGAAACAGTTTTGTGTGACATACTCTACCTGCTAAAAGAACTTGCCATGTCATCCAGTACATGGTAGCCTTGCCCCTAAGAAGTAACACGACCAAGGCGACCCTCAAGGTGCTTATATATTCTTCACCAGATTCGGCTTCCCAATTGAAATCCTCACTGATCAAGTAAGCAGTTTCATGTCACAGTTGATGGGGGAAATGAAAGACCTCATGAAAATCAAGACCCTGAGAACCTCATTGTATCACCCTCAGACTGATGGACTGGTGGTGCGCTTTCACTAGACCCATACTCATATCCTAAGGAGATTGGATGCAGAATATGGGAAGAATTGGGCCGACCTAATTCCTTGCGCCCTATTTGGAGTTATTCCGCCCGTACCTCCTGTTAGGAAAGATTTCCAATTATGTGCAATTTTCCCTCCAGTTGTGTACCCCCAACTTTTTGCTGATGTTAAACACCATAGTCTGACTTTACCAGAGGAGCCCAGCCTTCTGCTGCCCTCCTCTGGGCTTTTCGCTCACTATTTATGGGGAAACTGACATGCCCTTAAAACAGTCAGTACTGGGAGACTGTATTTCCCTTAGGCCTTTCCAATGTTGCAACTTTTCTGCAACATGTAACAAGTGTACAATGTACCTTCCAGAACAGTACACTTGGGTCTATTAGTCATTTCCAAAGGCCCTAGATACTCTCGAAGGATTTTTTTAGAAGTGCAGTTGTTCCTCGGACAGGGCTGGTGGCAGCTTATCATTTCGTATATTTTTAATCCTTTCCTGCCAGGTAAACCTTGATTACCGGATAGGTGGACTGGCTGCAAAATGGCCATGCCACAAGGTTCTTTGTTCTGTCCTTTGGCCATCTTGTCCCTTCACCTTCCCCAGGTCGAGCCGACCTGGGTCAGTCCTTATTTGGGCATGCATTTTCCCGCTAAATGCCAAGTTTTTGCGGGCTTCTGCATGCCTCGAGTGTGTGCCTCCAGGATGTGGGCTGGAACGTCTGGTTCCAATACACTCTGGAGTGCTGTGAATGCCTGGGACCACCATGGTCCGTTATTGGTCCACGTATTGTATGCCTGTATGTGAGCAGATCTCCCATTGGGTCCTCTTCGTTTTGGCGCAAAGGTGATTCTGGATAAGAGAAGGCCCCAAACACCCATACCATGTCGATCTCTGGAGTTCTCACTGAACGAAAGATAGGATCCAAGTATCCTGAAACTAAGAAGCTGAGTCGAGGAACTGCTGGTGACCAGCTTGAAGGTTTGGCACCGAGCCCGCTGTCATTCTGTGGGACCCCTCTGCATCTGGTCGTCCTAGAAGGTCTGCGAAGACGCTTCGACCCATTGGAATAGTGGGACCAACTATTCTCGGCACCTTCATCAAACCCTGCAAGTAAGTCTTCTCGGAAGTGTCCCTGGGCCAACCAGTGGGCTGACCAAGTTACGCAGACTCTTTGCCCTGATTCCGCCGCCGTTTCGAGCAGGGCCACAAAACTTGGTATATCGCTAGTTCTGTGTTCACGGCACTCTCACACTGAATTTCGTACACTTGGCGTTCCCAGGTCTGAAGTGAGACGAGTGCGCCAGAACCAGAGTACACGCGGTTATCGTGTCGCCCAGCTGTGGTGATGAACTTTGCAGGTGCGCTGCATATGTGCCCCTCTTGCCCCTGGAGCCTGCTGCAATGAAATTGGCCTGAACCATCCACCAGGAGCGGAAAAATCACCACTGTCCCGTTTGGGAATTATCGCTGTATCTTCGTCGCTGAAAGCCGCAAAGCCGCCAAATTGCCGCACTTGAACCTGCAACAGAAGTGGACTTGACTGCCGAAGCTTGGTCCGGAGTGCGCCGGGGGTCGGTGAGTAATCGCAACCCTAACCGGTGGTGCCTAGCGCCTCCATCCATTCTTTACGCATGAGTGGCCCCTGGGGGGCCCTCTCCTTTCCACTGCTAGTGCGAACTAGCAAACTATTCCCAACTCTTGGAATCGACTCTGCCCTCAAGAGGAGACCCTCCTTGAATAGTGGGAACCTATTCCTCATCGCCTCATTCACCTACAGACCCTTGAAGAGACCCCGTTTTACCCATTTGAACTACCGCGTGCGCTTGCATTGCATGTACATTTGAGCATTAGGCTACACTCTTCTTAGGGATTGGACTGCCTCTTAGGAGTGTGTTGGATGCAGAAGGGACTAAAGACTATTTGCACTACCTGTTTCCTTCCCCTTTTAGGTTGTGGACCCATTTAGTGCATTAACCCTTTAGACCCCAATGGTCTTGTATATATGTATTTAGACAGGATTGTGTTGGCTTAATAGTATTACTGTGATTTGATTTGTGTGTTGAAACTCAAAGGCCTTGAAATACATGTATATGTATTTTTAATATATCTACACCTGACTGGGAGTGATTTGTAAGTGTCCTTTACTCTGTGTGTTCATTGAGGTCTTTCAGTCACCCTCGCCCCTCCTGAAATCTAGTCTTGACCGCGGCCAAGCTACCTTGATTGGTCTGGCTTGTCCAGAAGGTTACCCTGTTCCAAGAAACTAGGCAGGCCTCCTGAACCTCTGCCCACCAGGATAGAGTTCAGAAATCCATCTTAACACCCCCAACCCTCTACAGGGTTTTCCCCCTTCAATCTTGTATATGGCGGAAATGCTAGAAATGTGCTGGACATCTGGTGGGAAGAAAGGGAGGGACCTGAAGGTCATCAAACGAGCACCCATACAATGATCCAAAACACCAGGGAATATATGGAGAAAGTAACATCTACAAGTGGCCCAAGCTCGCCAAGAGAAGGCCTACAATGAAAGCGCCAGCCTACGCACCTTTTGCGTGAGAGACAAAGTCATGGTCTTACTGCCAACCATGCAAAACAAACTACTTGCCAGGTGGCATGGCCATATGTCATCACTCAAGTATCGATCTCAACCTACAAAGTCCAGCATGCCAATAGAAGGAAGCCATCCCAGTCATATCATATTAAGAAACTGAAGTCATTGAGATGGGGGCGCTAAAGAGCCCAGCCAAAATGGCAGCAAGCCTGTGAGCTCCCGCCTAAGCCAACATCTATCCTTTCGGAATCCCATCTTGGCTGCATGGTAAGATGCTGAGAGACACCCAGCAGCTATGTGAACACCCCGTGCACACCTGGTGGAAGTCTGGGAACCCGAGTTGACTGCGGAGTGGAAACCGGAGGTGCGGAAAGGAGCCTGCGGTGAGGGATGGCAGGCCGGCACTGAAGACTTGGAGGTGCCGCGATGGCCGAGGGCACGGTGGAGGAGGGACCCCCAATGCTCCCTACAATAACCGAGGTGAGCCCTAAGTGTGCAGAGACAGTGTCCATGAGAGCTGAGACCCAATAGCGCTGGCTGTGCCTGCGGAGCTTGCTGGTATCCTCTGAAGAAGTCATGGGTGGAGCCGAATAGGAGCGGTTGCTGTGACCATCGGAGAGCATTGCGGCAGGACTCACTGGAGAGCTCTCGAGCGGCCTGGTAATCTGCAGAAGGGCTGGCGAGGAGCGGGTAAGTCAGAGAGGGTCCTTGCATTGGCTGCACCCGCGCCACTTCAGGTGCAATACCCGTTGAAGCTGTGCCCGCTGAGCCCCCGTGGGAAGGGACCCCTGCGGTGGAGCTTCTGCAGAGACAGGAAGCAGGGGGCATGAAACACGCCCCGCGGATCTAGAGCCCGCCGGAGGAGAAGCCCAGGGTGGTGTTCCCCTGCTGATCGGGAGGACTCGGAGAAGCAGTGAAGAGCAGGCAAGGAGCAGCAAAATCGCGAGGCTCTGCACGAGGGAGGGGTGTTTTCTCGCTTTGCGTGCTACGACTGGCGGCTCCTACAGATAGCCCTAACCGGGGTTGGTCCACCCACACAACCCCGGGCTGGAAACAGAGCAAGACATAACACGCACCACCGACCAGGGGAAGACTGGGTGGCCTACAATGGGACCCAGGACCAAAGCAGATCCCATAGCCGGACCTCAGGAGGAACTGCAGAATCAATGGACCACAACATACTGGGAGGAGCAGGACACCAGAGCCAACCAGCAACACACCCGGAACTAAGAAGGAACAGGTCACAACACAGTGCACACTATCAACCAAGGAGTGATGAATAGATCAGTGGCAAGATCCAAGAACTAATTGAACTCTGCATCGGTCCCAGTGAGGCCCCAAGGAGAATAAGACTCTCAAATACCAGGCCAGAGGGGAAATACCAGCATCACCCACTGAACAATTGGGAGTTGGGAGATCAGCACTTTATCCTGACACATTAGCTAACTCGGAGCAGCACCATGTCTAAAGCACAAAAAACAAACAAGCAGCAATCTAAACTACATTTCGAGGACACCACAAATCCCAGACCATCCGGTAGTGATGAGGGACCCCGAGAGGGATCATCACAGACCTCTATACCGGACCCTGGCGATGTACTCTGTGATATTAAAGTGATGCTTGGCCAGGTACAAGCTAGTATCCAATCACTAGACGGCAAGATGGACACGACATGCAAAGTGGATCATATGCAGGTACGCTTGGACAAACATGGTGAGCGGCTGGATGGGGCTGAGGGCAGGATATCTACAGTCGAGAACGGGACCAATACGGCAGTGAGAGATTTAGCAGAGCTCAGGCGGGCGCGATGAAAGAGATGTTGGATAAACAAGACAACCTGGAATCCTGATCCTGGTGAAATAACCGAAGGATAAAAGGAGTATCAGAGGCGGCGGACCAATGCAACATGGAGGCAATGTGTCACGCTCACCTGATTCCCACGAAGGCGCAGGTCTGGCTTCGAGTGCTGATGCTTCTTCAATGGTGAAGCGCAGGACTCTGATGATGGACAGGAAGGGCCCCTCTACTCTGGCTTTTCTGGCTCGCAGGAATATTCCCCTGTGCGTGAAAAGGGAGTATTACCTACTGACAGAATAATGCTCAAGCCTCCCACTCCCTTCCAACCCTCCTCGATACCCTTCCACGATTCCCCGTGAAGTCTCACCTTAGGGTTTGGAAGGATGAGTTCTCCATCCTGCTTCTGATGCAGGGGCGCGTTGAAACCCAGTTACTTCACTGGATTGAGGTTTGATGGGAGTTCCATATAAGCTTGACTATTCAGGTGAGGCGCTGTAAGAGTTCTGTTGCAAGTTCAAATTATGCATTGTAGATAGACAGGCAGGGCGAAGACCCCAGCTCTGTAGATAATAGACATTATTGGAGTATTTGGAACATTATGGCACCTATATAGCGCTTAGATAGCCAATCTTAAGCGCTATGAACACTAAGCTATGAGTGCATGCCTTTTAGAGCTTGCTCACATGGGGTTAATTCATCTCGGCTTCTCTTAGAATATTCTGCCTTTCTAATGGTAGCCCTGCATGGCTTCGTAAACAAATCCTCTTTCTCGGAGAAGGCACTGATAAGACATTCCTGAGCTTTCGCGCAGATGGGCTCCAAGTAGGGAGGGACACAGAAAAGGAGCACAGTGGAAATTCACAGAGTTGGGTTTTTCCATGAGCAAGCCTATATTTTGCACACGGAAAGTTCTGGAACTGTGCGTTATGGACTGACAGCACGAGATTATAAAAATGCAGGCCCACATGACTCAGGGGGGAGATCGATCTGTGGACTTGGTTCGAGCAAGATCAAGTGTCTGGAATTTGTGGCTCTGTCGGCACCCTGCAGCGCTGTCCTCTGAGCGGGGCTTGTTACAGCTAGCTTATGAGGGCCAGGGTCTCCCAGTGCTGATTGAAGGGGCGTAAGACTGTGTTTCTCTATGTTTCTCTAAGTTCTATGTTTTTCTATATTTTGCATTTCTCTAAGTTTTGTGCTTTGTAATCTTCCCTAACTTGAATCCCAAAATGTTGCTGAAATTCACTGTTTAGAATAAATATAAAACGTTTTGAAGGTGTCATTTGTCACTAGCATGAGTTCACTGCTCGGCAAAATAGAACCTGTATTTTGGGCTGAATTGGGTAATTTTTGCTGTAAGGGCTGGTCCCGAGGAAGATTTTCCCAATATCAAGACATTTGGTGGCAGCTTGGAGATTTGTGCAGAGCAGTGCCTTGCTGTGAAATGACAAATTGCGTGAGAGAACACAGTGCAGAGTGATGAGCAGGCTGTCGCATTTCCTTGGTGGTCTCACTGCAGCTCTGAGACACAAAAGACAGCAACGTTGTGTCGGCTTGTCGTGGCCGATAGCTTGTGTGGTTAAGACTCCCTTCAGTAAATCAGTCGTGACTGACTTATTGCTTGGGAATGGAGCCAGGGAGCACATGACGATAAACAAGCGGGAAATGGCTTTGTTTAAAGCGCTCCGATGAATGGTCAAGAAAGATTTATGTTCAATTAGGAAAGAATTTTATCATGCGGTTTCCCCAAGTTTAAAGTTGTAATTTGAAATGCAAAGTGAGACGAGTTCTCAACTCTATTCTGTCATGAGGGCAGGAAAATAGTTGCAAGGATTTGACATGCAAATTGTGAATAGATTCAACCATTGATTCAGCCCCAGTGTGCTAGCGAGTGGGGGGCTGTAATGTAAGGAGGCTAAGGTTCGTTTTTTTTTTTAAATGTATGATTTTGAAGTGTTGACATTCCTGAAGATAACGTGGGAATGAGCCGTGTTTAGGAGAAAGAGTAACATCTGTGTTGAGAGCCTAAAGGGTTTGTTTTTCTTTTGGCAACTGTAAATTCCATGTGCTGATGGTGCATTCTGTTTAAAGGAAACACACTAAAATGGCTACATTGCATTTTAGCTGTGCAATGCTTACAATGGGTGAGAGACTCACTTAAAAAAGAAAGTGAGTGAATGGTATTTGGATTTTCGATTTTTGTGTACTGATTTGGATTTGCAGAATCAGTTTGCAATGGTTTGGGGGGAAAAAACAATTTATATTTTTCTAAATTGCCCCTGGAGTATTTTTGACTGTTCCCACGCTATGCCATGGATTTGTACTGTTGCGTTGTAAGTGATGTATGTTTTGTAAATAATGACCTGTTGACTGCGGTAAATGGAGAAAAATGTTGTTGACACATTAACAGCCCACAAGCAATATAGAGTGTGGGTTGCTCTTGCAGAGAAAAAAAAAGTGCAGGGAGCTGCACTACACATGGGATGTTTTAAATGCACTGAAATAAGTGGTTATATTCTGGCAATGGTACAACAGAATGAAAAATCTGTGTGATAAGACAGCACAAAGATTTAGTGGGTTGCGGGTTCTTTTGAAAGATCGCACATTGCATTGGAGTGAGTTTGTGAAGCCAAACTACAAGGTTACGAGGAAAAAGAAAAAAAAATGTATGCCTTTAAATGGGACATTGATCAGTTCAAAACAGACTAAAAGACGCTTTGACATTTTGGCAAAACTACATGGAGTAGAATCTGATGACAAGAAAAAGTGCCTCTTTTGAAAATAAGAGTCTTGCTGTGTAGAGCTTGTGCCTTGAAGATAACTTGCACTGTCTTGGGCGAGGTGCGCAAAGAAAAAAAACACTGTTGGAGGAAGGCAGAAAAGCAGAATACTGCGCTCCTGTTCAGTGAAATGGTGTTTACAGAAGCTGGCAGATATGGGAGCTTTTCTGAGTTGCTGAAAGCAGTGCAGGAAACAGTTAATATGGATGAACTGTCTGAACCGAGTGCCTTCCATTGAAGCCGCCACAGTTTAAGAATTATAGGCAAAGAGATAAGTTTGCTGCTGCTCATGGCGCTGCCATGTGCACAGGAAAGATAAACAATGACATTCCTGCATTCCATCCCCTGTGAGAGACACCGTCAGTGTGAGCAAAAACTGAGGAGGGGGGTGCAAAGACAGAATGCTGAAACAGAACTGAAGGCAATAATTGCTGCGAGTGAGAAATTAAAAAGAGTGCAATCTACTTTACATGCTGATGTACGCATGCTTTCTAACACCGGCATGCAATAACAGAGCTGATCAGAAGTAAAGAATTAGCCCAGTATCAACACTGGAAGGAAAACAAATGCTGTATGCAGAATGGCAGACGGGCACATCACATCTGAACATTTGGGGAACCTGTGCATCTGTGAATGGGCTAAGAAAAGACAGCTGCCCATTTCAAGGGACATTGCCGTGCAAGCTGCATCCCCATGCGCCATGTGATGTGATGTGAAGTAAAGCGACATTGCCGTGCAAGCTGCATTCCAGTGCTCCATGTGATGTGAACTGAAGTAAAGCGCTGTGCACTGGAGAAGAAACCTCTAGGCGCTTTGAGAAGTGAAAATACAGAGCTGGCAAAATGCAAGCTACATTGCCAGGGCTGGAGTAACTGACAAAGACATTATGGTGTTCCAGATGGAAGCAAACTGACAAAGGTAGCCGTTTTGCAAGAGACAACATGCAGAGCGGGGTTTTGGAGTTTAACATGAACACTGCACATTAGCCATTATCCAGAAGCCTCACGGCTTAGTGGAAGAATGAATGATTTGTTGAAACAACAAAAGAAACTGACTTAGACTATCGCGCTCAAAGGGGTGGCCCAAGAAATCAGCAGACACCCTTTGGGAAAATGACAAGTGGAAAATCAGAGGCTTGAAAGACACTAGCTGTATGGAGAAAAATAAACAAAGCTGCTTGTGCAACTGCAGGCGGTATTGGACTGAAATACTTTACCTTTGAAAAATGGAGTGATGCCAGCAGGGCAACCTAAATCAAGATCATGAGACACTGGAAGCAAGTTGGCGCCTGGCATTCGTGATCGCTCTGGTGACAAAGAAAAGCATTGATCCATTGAGAAGTGCGACCTCGGTACTTATTATATGGCTTTTGTAAAATCACAGATCAGTCTGAAGTACCATTGACCAACTATGATCGTATTGCACAAATGAGTTTATGATTAGGCAGTTACACCCCGTATGGTTGAGTGCAAATAAGCCCCCAGAAACATGCAGAAGGGTGACAAATAATTGCAATAGCAATGATAAAGTGTGTAGTTACCTGATGAGACTTCTGATGGTGGGGGTGGTGTTAAGGGAAGGGGTGGATAACGCTGATAGTGTAGTTCTGATGACATCCTAACGTGAAAAACAATGACATTGTACTTTTGATGAAATCCTAACATTTCTGTTTGTATTTTGCCTAGGCAAAAAACCAAGACAGTTGCGTGCCATGATTGGGGTAGATGTGTGCAATTTGCGGGTGTCACTGATCAGTCAACCAGACGCATTCTCAGAGAAAGCGAGTCACTGCAAGATGATATGTGAACTTTGAACCTGTCCTGCACCGCACTCAATGCTGCTAACATGCATGACGTATGAGGACATTTGTTCTGCAACCTGCGAAAGGTGTCCAACAGAATAATAACTTTTGCTGAACTGGCACGGTGCAGACTTGGCTAGTTATAAAACATTTGATGCTGCACATTCAAATGATTCAGTTGCTGGAAATAACCTGGTTGATATGTTTTGCCTTTCTTGTTTAAAGGACTGTGGACAATGGGTTGTGGACTGTAACATCATGCACCACAAACAGCTGTGTGACACAGCACTTGAATGCTAACACATTGAAAAATGGTTTTTAAATGCACTTTTTGCAATGACTCTGAAAAAACGAAATGAATGATTTATGAATTGTGTGGGTAGCAGGATTATGCAAGCAGGAGCGTAATTTATTTTGAGATAAAATGAGTGCGCACACCAAAGTCAGCTGTGCGTTGGTTAAGGTTCTTAATTTGTAGTAATGCTGCCAAGTGTGTGAGCTCTAATTTGAGATGATAACCTTTGAAACACTGGATACTTTTACAGCTAGCCTTAAGGCGGGTAAATGAAACCATGACTGACTTGATACTTGATTTTATGACACAGTGTGTGACACGGTTTTTGTTAAACCAACCAGTTTCATGTTTTTGTGGGGGCAGCTGTCTCCAGCACACTAATGCAAAGAGTCACCTTTTGATTGTAGACATTTAGAATAATTCTTTGGAAAAGCGCAACAAATGAGTATCCACATGGAATTGCTAGCGTACTGGTCTGGCACATTGTCGGGCATCTTTTGTTACTGACTCATATGACTGGTGCCTATGAAATCCTAGGCCCAAATGTTTCAGTGAATGGATCCAACGATTTGTTTTTCTAACCAAGAACTGCAGCGAGTGTTCTCGCCAAGATTTTATGGACTATAACTTGACTAAATGCATTTCACACAATGGTGTGATGAAACAGCCACAGCCGGATGGTAGTATGGTGTTTGTAGCTAAAACTAATTTTGTATATGGTAGGCATCCCACTTGGAGAAGGGTATTCTCCAAGCCACACAAGGTAGAAACTGTGAACATGTTAGATTTTCCAGTAGTAAGGCAACAATTAAATTGTAGGCTGGTAATGCACACCTCTATTATTACAGTGATACACTTAGACATAGATTTATCACGAGGCAATGTTTCCTTAGTACTACCAAGCTGCTACAAATGTCCATTTCTATGGCCCATTACCAGAGTGCGCGTAGCTAGGGAGCTTGATTCATTAATTGCGGGAGCAGCGGGGAGTAACAGGAGCTTTATATGCTTTTGACATAGAAACTGTGCGCAATAAGCTAGCCACTATGGGTTCTGATGCCAGCTCTGCTATAAAACCTCTGGCCTAGTGGGGCCCATTGATATGCCCAACACTGCTACAAGTATTGGCAACCACTGGAGATGGCAGAATTTTAGGTATGAAGACATTTTTCTGCCATAGGGCAGGTCAACAAGACTGCTAAATACACACGATGCATTTTATGGCAAACATTGTTAAATCAGCAGGTGTTGGCTTTTCGCTCCGAGTGGGGGCGACCATCCTCAACCCACTGGCACACAGAGCTACAGTTACCAGCAAACATATGGATCAAATTGCTTGCTTTTGATTGCATGAATAACACATGCCATGCTTTAATGAAAATTAGTAGAATTGTTTTTTATTTAGATAACCTGGTGCCCATGGGTTCACCTTGCTCATGAAATTAGATGGTTTCTGGTTGGGTTCCACATACATGGGGGAAGTGTCTAATCACACAGCCCATAGTCACGTTTGAATGCCCTGGGATCAGGGGGGAGGGTAGGCCCTTAGAGTGAAAGGCTGCCAGGTTTAGAATTGGTAACCATACATAAATGCAATAGTGCATTGTAGATTAGACTACACCGGATTGCCTTGACATTCTAACTACATGCTGCTTTTTAACTGACAATCAGTTATACAATAATTATTTAGGTATTTTTGTGTAGCCCAGGTTTTGGCTAGAGTAAATGTCCATGTTCACTTTATTTAGGTATTTTTGTGTAGGCCAGGTTTTGGCAAGGGTATATGTCACTGTTCACTTTGTGTACATTTTTGTTTAGGTAGTGTTTTTACTAACCTTGCATGCCACGCTGACTAACCGCTAGAAGATAGTTTGCTTAAACCTCTTGCAAAGCCCCAAGGTCTTTATCACTGCACTACATACTATGTTGATGGGTATTAGTCAGCATTGTCGCACACACTTTGAATAGGGGTGGAGTATAGTGATACACAAAATTGCAAATTTGCCAATCAGGGCTTTAGATGACAGCATTAGCTGCTGAAAGCCAATAGTTTATTCAAAGTGTGTGCCAAAAATGCTGACAGTAGTCTGTTGTAGCACTTCCATTACGCAGTAGTGAGCTACAAGGAATATGCAGGCCTAGAAGGGGTGGTAGGTCACATTATGCATTGTAGATAGACAGGCAGGGCGAAGACCCCAGCTCTGTAGCTAATAGACATTATTGGAGTGTTTGGAACATTATGGCACCTATATAGCGCTTAGATAGCCAATCTTAAGCGCTATGAACACTAAGCTATGAGTGCATGCCTTTTAGAGCTTGCTCACATGGGGTTAATTCATCTCGGCTTCTCTTAGAATATTCTGCCTTTCTAATGGTAGCCCTGCATGGCTTTGTAAACAAATCCTCTTTCTCGGAGAAGGCACTGATAAGACATTCCTGAGCTTTCGCGCAGATGGGCTCCAAGTAGGGAGGGGCACAGAAAAGGAGCACAGTGGAAATTTACAGAGTTGGGTTTTTCCATGAGCAAGCCTATATTTTGCACAGGGAACGTTCTCGAACTGTGCGTCATGGACTGACAGCACGAGATTATAAAAATGCATGCCCACATGACTCAGGGGGGAGATCGATCTGTGGACTTGGTTCGAGCAAGATCAAGTGTCCGGAATTTGTGGCTCTGTCGACACCCTGCAGCGCAGTCCTCTGAGCGGGGCTTGTTACAGCTAGCTTATGAGGGCCAGGGTCTCCCAGTGATGATTGAAGGGGCGTAAGACTGTGTTTCTCTATGTTTCTCTAAGTTCTATGTTTCTCTATATTTTGCATTTCTCTAAGTTTTGTGCTTTGTAATCTTCTCTAACTTGAATCCCAAAATGTTGCTGAAATTCACTGTTTAGAATAAATACTAAAACGTTTTGAAGGTGTCATTTGTCACTAGCATGAGTTCACTGCTCGGCACAATAGAACCTGTATTTTGGGCTGAATTGGGTAATTTTTGCTATAAGGGCTGGTCCCGAGGAAGATTTTCCCAATATCAAGACAGGCATGGCCCCGCATCAAGCATAGATCCAAAGGCGAGACCATCTATGCCCCAGACTTTGCCGATCATTTACATCCCTGGGATTCCCATTAGAAGTGAGAGAAGCTATGTTGCCCTGACAAAGCGTCTGCATTTGACTTGCTTCTGGGACTTGTTCCCAAGTGGGAAATTTATAACATTGGTAGAAATTGCTTCTGGTACTTGTTCCCAAGTGTGAAATTTATAACATTGGTAGAAATGCGTGCTAGGGGGGAGCTCTCGGCCCTGGATGTGTTTTTGTATTTCTGGTTATGATACTCTATAAGCAGCTGTTCCTGACTTTCCCCAGAAAACCTGAAGTGGCTCCTATACCAGACAAAATGCTCCAGGGAGGCTGTACTAGAATAGTGGTCTCATCCTTAAATGCTGTGTGCCTGGACACCAGACGTGGGACAGGCACCTCCCCCTGGGAGAACTGGGAGACTTCATTAGGATATGTAATAACAGAGGAAACAAGGAGATATCGCTACGAGGGAACGAGGAAAGTGGCCCTCAACGCCAGATATAAACTGATCCATTTAAATTACCTGCACCAATTCTATCATACACCAACATCCATGCACTGCTTTTTCCCCAACGCCCCGAATAGTTGTGCAAGATGCCAATGCACACCAGCTGACTTCCTACACCTGGCGTGGGGGTGCCCACAGATCTTTGATTTTTTGGGGGCGGGTGTTTGAAGTACTCAGCGAGATTGTGGGAGAGACATTAGACCCAAACCCATTAATGGCGCTACTGGGCTAAACCAAATCAATCCCGGGGGGTATGAGGAAACTAGTGGGACTGCTCTTACTACTAGCCAATAGGCGAGTGGCAATGGCATTGGGGAGAATGCAGACACCAACACTAAACCAATGGCAGACCGACATCCTGTATTGCAACGATATGGAACCAGAATATAGTAAACTAACTTACCGCCAAGCCAAACCCAGTGATATATGGGGCCCATACATACATCACCTGATAGCACAATCGAGAGTCAGATGAGGACCTTTAGTTATTACCCTCAAGCTGCGAGAACACGATTACTGAACAGACCAATGCAGCATAATGCCTTAAGGCTGTATCAAAAACGTAATACAGGCACGTTATCGACATGCTGAAATGACTGTAAATTAGATTGGCAATTCTAGTACATGCAAATGTGATGCCCTAACGGACCAAAATACGTACATCAACCCTATGTAATTGTAGAAGAACCACTGTTTGAGGGGTTATGTTGATGTTGCCATATGTGCCGGTTTTGTTGCAAAATGTTAATTAAAAAAAAGAAACTGAGGTCATGGTGAGAGATCAACAACACATAATTTCAAGTATTATATGAAAATAACATGAGGTAGACTCTGCTACCGACTCAAGTTCACAATGTAACATACCACGCAGTCTTCCACATCGTGCCACAATGAACTGATTAAGTTACAGGTAGATACACAGATGCATTTTCAACAAAGACGGGACAAGCAAGAGGGGTGGTGCATAACATCTGGAAGAGTCATCAGGTTAAAACCTGGTCTATAGGAAGCACGAAAGAGAATTGTCCAGTAAGATTTCAAGAAGATGCTAGACCTGATATGATATGATATGGCATTTATAAAGCACCTATACACAAGTGTTTCAAGGCACAAAGTCAGAGGGGTCTTACAGTGAATGGTCCTCCCCCATTGTGCTGGTGCCCTAACCTGACAACAATTGGAGGTTTTTTAGATTTGTGTCCAACCATAGTCAGACATACCTTAGCAGCTACACAGCTACAACAATATCAATCTTTGAAGATCACAGGCAGAACACAGTCTAGACTTAAAGACCTCTACAAATTGCCCACGCACACTTGCAAATAAATAGGGCATTTGTACAGCATGATACACAATCAAGTCTGAGTCGATCAGGGTAGTTTGAGAACAAAGACATCATTCAATGCCCTACACTTCCCCAGACTGCTGAGGTCTTTAGCATTAAATACTGGGGCAAGGCTACAGAAATTGAACACTATTGTCTTTACTGAAAAAGTGTGGAGCATTTCTGAATGGGTAAAACAGGCCTTTGCAGGAGTAATAGTGCTCGAGTCCAAACATCATACTTCAGCAAGGTGGCACAATGGCTTAATGTATCCTACACAGATATCTTTGCATAACCCAAAGGTCGCAGGTGAATAACAGGGCAGCTGCATTCTGCCTCTCACTCTTCTGAGGTCAAAAAAATTAGCGCCATTGAGCTGGGTAGTAATAAAACCTATTAGATTGTCAGACCCTACAGACGATTCACATAATTATCTGTGCCATATAAGTGTATTAAATTAAATTCTGAAGTTGTACGAATCCGATTAATGCTTCAATGTTATTCAAATATTTTAGTTATTTTATCCATACAAAAGGGAAGTCAGAAACACACAATGAAGCTACACTGAGACATCTACCAGTGTCAATACTTGAGCTACATGCAAGTCGATCTTGTCATAAAGTAAACACAATCCCAGCAAATATCCCCCCCCTTGAGAGATCCCAGCCCCAAACCCCAGGCTAGAGAGACATGAACTATAGCTTAGGTATCAATCATCATGCAATAGGTGGAACTGTAGCACTAAGACTAGGCAATAAGCCAGGTGTCTGCAACCTTTTTTGAGCTCGAACGCTCTTGATCCCTCACTTTTGACTATGGTGGTGCAGGCTGATGGGAGTAGTAGTCCAAAACATCTGGGGAGCAAGCGTGGTTGCAGACCCCTGCAATAAACTCTTAACAGGGATAGACTTGCAGCAGCGCAACAGATTACATCATTTTTTCTTGTACAACCCATCCATATCTCATCGGGAAGACGAGACCCCTGTTTAACATTTTAAAGGGGCCCATACAATGTTTCCAAATAAAAAAAAATGCCATATGCCCTTTTATTGAATAAACATATTCTCATTAATTAGAATCACCCACATGTATTGGTACCATGCTAACATTTTAGGACTATTTCCACTTTTCCATTAATTTGATATTAGTCTAGATGTGGGTACAGACTTTGTAAGAAAATCCCTGGTGACACAGAACAGCAGATACACACCTGCCATTGATTTGCCCAGTAAGCACATAGCTGCATTATTCTGTAATATTTTCTTTGCTTTCTCCATTATTTCATTGAGGATTGCCTATCACTATGGGATCAGCTAGGGTCACAAATACCAAATATGCAGAAAAGAGACAGCTCCTCCACAACCTCTTCAGCAGAGCAGATTTTTCCTTTTTTACCAAGTATTTTGCACGTGTCTGGGATACCATCTGTACAACATGTTGCAGAGTTGCTCTTTATTGTACACACATTCAGAGGCCTTGTGTGAGTCCGCACATTAACTGATTCTTTTGCTGATAGTGTAATCCCCAGATACTAATGGCAAGCCCCAATATGTTTACACTAAGTGAAAGTTGTGGGAATCGAGATCAATTCAACATTTTTGAAACAAAGATTCTTGGAGTATGATGAGGAAAAAAGTCATTTCTCAAAATCAGTGAAAGATCTTGTTATCCTAGGCTTATAGTCCCTACGTAATAACCAATGTCTAAGCTGCTAATACCTCAACCTTTCGTTTTCCCCATTATCAAATAACCTTTTGCAGCCATTAAACAAATATCCCCACCCCCGAAAACATGTGCGCTAAGTGTTTACATACTCTTAAGCCATCTTTCAAACTCAACCTCCCTGAAAGCTAGTGAAAAATGTGTGTTTTTATGGATTCAGGTAGCCAGCCCTGGGAATTGTTAGACCAGCATTCAAATCAACTATATTCAAAGTTTGTATAGTTTTAGCTAACGTTGGGAGCTCAGATAGCAGTTGTCTTCCTATATGTGGAAGTTGTCCTCATACCACATCATCCCCAAGATTCCTCCAATCGAAGGTTTACACAGTTTACCCAATCAATGACTATGCTCAATTGGGTCAGCCTCACAGTATTTTATTATATTTTGACAAGCTAGCCCATTTAATTTTTTTTGGGCTAAAAAGAGTCCCCTACAACATAGGTTATTCCCCCGCCACATGAACTTCATGTTTCCCTTTTGAGAATGGCTACCTATTTGTCTGAGATTTGCACTGGAAGGGTCTTGTACAAAGATAGTAGTTTGGGTAACATTTATTTTGGCCAAGGCAAGTCATCCGTTCCTAGAAACGGCCAGCACCCCACAAGACTGCATGTTCTCTTGCGGTGTAGATAACAGCCCTGATGTGCTACATATAACACTGATGCCTTTAGTGTGATATGAATTCAAATATAATTCAATCTTCCCTGTGTCCGAGCAAGAGGAATGATCTCTGTTGGTACACCCCATTGAGCGTTCGCTGGTTAACCTTAAGGATTTCTGATTTCCCCAAGTTCACGATAAATCCAAAGCTTTCTCAAAGCCGACAAGCAAATCCTGTAGTGCAGATAGGCAACTCGCTGTCTTAGAAAAGTAAGATCTTTTAAGTCTTCCCCCTATAGTTGAGCCCACAAACCTCTAGGCAGTCCCTAATTTTTTGTGCAAGCAGCTCCACTGGCCAGGAGCAAAATAGGAGAAATTATGGACAATCCTGGAGGGTTCCTCGGAACAGAGGGAAGGATTCTAACAAATACCCACTAGTCCATACTCTAGTTGCCAATGCACAGTAAATTGTCATAGATGCAGCTAAAAAATCCTCTCCAAGGGGGGCGTGGCTTGGAGCCATGGCGGTCGGAGTGGCTCTGTGAGAGCTCCCGGCTGGTGCCACGCTGCCAACTGTTATGCTGCAGTGAAAACTACAACTCAACATTCATAGACGGCGTGTCTTGAAGCTAAAGAGCAGCAGCATGCTTTGAGAGACTCTCAGCCACGGCTTCGGGAACGGCGAGTTTGTGGGGTCCAAGGCTAAGTTAGACACGGCGCAGGACCCAGCAACAAAATGGTGGATCTCTCCCTGGTCCAAAACTAGCAACGGAGCTGACTGCCCAAGTAAAGCCTGGTCTCCTGGGAGTAACGCAGCAGAGATATCACGCACCCTCATCCCCTTCTAGAACGGACGATCATTTCCTTTTCTGCACCGGAGGGGGGCTCTGGTAACTAGTAGGGCTGGCGCTTGGAGTCTGCCCCGCTCGAAATCCTCGGCGGCCACCGTTGCAAACCGAGGACAGCTGCAACGGCACGACACACGGCAGAGGTCCGCTGCGCTGCGAAGCACACCGATCCGCAGAAGGAAACCCCTAGCATTCCGGAGTAGCGGACCCCGAGGCTCAACAGTGCAGGGAGTAAGGCCTCAGTAGCGCGAACAAGCCCCTTCCTCCATCGGAGCAGCGCCCGACTCCCTCGCTGATCCGACAAGCCAGCCAAGCAGCGGTGACCCGGAGGAGTTCCGGACCCAATAACACCTTATTGCAGGTCACCGCAATTATTGCAGGTCAACCTCAGGAACTGGAAAGCACCAGGGCAGACAATGAGCCCAAGAAATCCAGCAGCCCAATCACCGGACCCAAGGGCGCCCGAGCGGGCCCAACGCCCCCTCACTAATCTCCACACTATCCAGCAGTGGGGCCAACAGCATCGGGTGACTCCTCTTCGTCGACGCACTGTGCCCTGGGCCACGAAGACGACCATACCAGCGGGCGGTCTGCGGGGGCCTGGACTGACTACCCTGGACTTACCCGAGTGAAGCACTGTGCAATACCCTGGTCCGGCCCACTTTCCCGACCCCCCCTCTAGTAGCGGCCAGCTCAAAGGACAAGTCAGAGCCCGGCTGACGGTGAGGCGGCCCCTGCCGCACCTAGCAGTGCCCCCCCCCTGAGCAGACAGCGTCCCTGAAGCCGTGTCTCCTTCTGCTCCCTGGGGCCCTGGAGACTTGTCAAGCAGCGACGAGCCAGAGGGTTTCCGACCCAAACACCTAATCGCACGTTTCTGCAGCTGGTGCGGGCTAACATCAGGAACTGGAAAGCTCCCGGGCTGATACTGAGCCCAAGAACTGCGGCCGTCCACTTTCCGGACCCTAGAGCACCTCACTAACCTCCCCACCATCCGGCAATGAAACCAACCGCAGCGAGGTGGCTCCTCATCATTGATGCAATGCTCCCAGAGCCGCAAAGACAACCACACCAACGAGCGGTCCCCCGGAGCCTGGACTGGCCACCTTGGACTAGCCCCAGTGAAGCCCTGTGCAACTCCTCAGACTGGTCCACTTTCCCAATCCCCCTCTAGTAGTGGCCAGCTCAAAGGACACGTTAGAACCCAGCTGAAGGTAAGGCGGCACCTGCCGCACCTGGCAGTGAGCCTCCCTTGGGTAGACAGCACCCCTCAGGCCATCTCTCCCCCTGCTCCCCAGGGCCCTGGAGACTCACAAAAACGAAGCCCTGGACACTCGAGTCCAAGCAGTCACAGATCCCGAGGGGACTATAGCTACGAGGCGCATTAACTCATAGGCACGGGTCTTGCAAAATATTAGGCAACCAGCTGTCTGGGGAGCAGCTGCCGGTCCGGGCGGGGCACAGGACTATATAGTGCACCGGAGTAACTGCTACCTGCCGGGTCCGGCTGCTCCCACTCCGATCCCACGGCCACGACATCGGCCTTGGGGAGAGTCTGAGGGGCTTCTGAGGGATACAAAAACAAAATCTGCTTTGCACCCCCCATACTTGCTGACAAGTGCTTCAAACTCAACAGACTAGATCATAGGAGCCGAGACAGGACCCAATCCGACACAAGAGACGCTTCACACAGGGGAAGCTCCCACCAATCGACCGGCAAGTCGGAGCTGCATCAGGAGCTGAGAAAGAAAACCGCTGGATAACATTGCTGGAGCAAAAACCACAACCAGACATCCGCGAGCCAAGGGGCCTCACAGTGTTGTGGGAAACAATCAGGCTCTTTTTCCAAGGATACACTACATTCCGTGGCCCTGACCCTTGCGAAAACAGGACGACTGGAGCTGGCTGGTCTAAATACCCTCACTATCACTACGCATCAGCGGGTCAACAACCCTGGAGGCGTGGGTCCTAAGAGGATTCCCCTCTCGGGTGGGTCCTAAGAACCGGACTAATAAAAAAAAGGTGGGGGCACAACCCCACCTCCTCCTGAACGAGGGAGAACACTTCACCACACAATGTCTAAGACCCTTAAGTCAACCAAGCAAGCAGATATTGCAGCACTATTAACAACACCTATGGCGGAAAAAACAAAAAGGGGCGAGCGCAATGAAAGTGGAACAATGGGTAACCAGCCTGAAACCAGCTCTGACCTGACAACCCAATCAGTCACGAAATCAGACTTACAAGATCTTTTATCAGCTCTCACCAAGGAATTTCAAAAAGGGACAGAAGAGGTGAAGAGTAAGATCTCAGTGCTAGACAAGTGAGTGGGGGAAATTGAAGCTCGAACGGAAGAAATTGAGGCCACACTGTACAACGAGAATTTTGAGATCAGAGGGGGCAGACAGGCTCACCACACTCGAAACCAGATGTGAGGCGCTAGAAGCCAAACAGGAAGATGCAGAAAATCGGTCGAGGTGCAACAACATCCGCCTGAGGGGAATCCCGATGTCGGTCTCCGACGAAGAACTTGGAGCGTACGTAAATGACCTGTTCCGCTTCATCATAACCTCCCGGACGATTCCCCACTAGAACTCGATCGAGTGCACAGAACAAGATCTAGACAAAGGTCCTCTTCAACAGCAGATGTGCTAGTGAGAGTTCATTTCTATAGGCTCAAGGAAGACATAATGCGGGAAGCCAGAAATACTGACCGCATTCACTTTTGAGATGCCACAATCTCCCTGTACCAAGATTTGGCCGCAAGCATACTGGCAAAAAGAAAGGCTCTCAGACCTATGACCGAATGGCTCATGAGAGGAAAGTCATATATCGATGGAACTTCCCCACATCCCTCGCTTTCACATGGGAGGGAAAGCCTCGATATATCCTCTCACCAAAAGAAGCTGAAATCTTCATGAACCCGGAGGCAGAAGAAGGGGAACCTGACAATTTAATGTCCAACACAGAGATGGCAGAGCGGGAACCCCTGAGGTCCTGGTCCCGTGTGGAAGGTCGACGCAGAGTGCGGGGCCCCCTTCTAAGAGCAAAAATCCCAATACCTGTTAAAGAGAGACTCCTCCGAAAAGCCGTACCCTTACAGCATGCTACAACTTTCTGCCTGGGTTGGCCTGGAATCAGACATAATGGAGCTTCACAGGAGACAAAAAAGTAAAAGCCAAGGGACCTCCTTCTCAAGGCAATCGTCCCGACTCTACAAGTGGATTCCAGGTTGCCAGGGGGTCAGACCCCTAGCAGCAACACATGTCGCTAAAGGAACTAGCGAAACGCAAGTCAATACGATCGCAAGCTTACCGGAACATCAAAAGGCCCAATTGCCTCTAACTGAATTGGTGGCATTGGCCCAGCTGGTTGCCCTGTTGGTAGAAGGCTGGACCGAAATACCTGTTCTTTTTCTTTTGTTTGGGGGAGGGAGCGAGGAGGACGGAGGGACAACACGGAGAGGCGGGGATGCACCTAACAAGAGGGACAACTCATGGGAAAAGGAAACACGAAGCAAAACAATCTCAGCAGTAGGAAACTTTTCAGCCGTGGAAGGTGCATCAAATGGCTCACAAGAACCAAGGGGCATACCAAGCGCAACAACTAACCAGAACTCAAATGGCCCTGCTGGACAATGAACTCACTATTACGACCTGGAACATACAAAGGCCTAAATGCCCCACGCAAGAGGAAATCCGTGGAGCACAGGCTCTCCCAGCTGGCAACAGACATTTTCTGCTTACAAGAAACTCACCTCCTAGCAGCGGATGAAAGGCGGGTTTCCTTCCAACGTTACCCAAGACGTTACTTTGCCTCTGCAGGGCAGAAGAAAAGAGGGGTTGCCTTACTGCTAAGCCGCGACTTGCCACTAACACAAATCACAGTCAAAAGAAACCCAGAGGGGCGCACTGAACCTTCAGTGCAGTGACATTGGGTTGTCGTTCAGACTTCCCACCGACTCCATTTCTGAGAATGACTACTGTCCCCCCACAAAAGGGTAAAGTTGTCATTAACTTTACTTAGTAAATTTAACCACAGACCCAGTACACCCCATCATACATGGAGTACTGGAAGGGGGTTAATTCTTAGCTCTTTTCATCTGTACCTCCTAAAGCATTGTTTCACTCTTTTAACATTTAGACATGGCTGGTGGAAGTGGTATCTACCGTAACTTTCCTACCGCGATTATCTTATATAAATGTGGTAATATTGTAGTCTATTGTATTAGCCTTGAACTTAAACCTGCTTGACCAAATGCTTTTTCTTTTGGCTCCGGTACGGTTTATTCGCCATTTGTTTTTGTTAAACTCCTTCTTGTGTTTTACTTTGCGCGGCAAACCAGGTTTGCCTTCTTTGTTCACTGTCTTTTGGCGGCCTTCTGCCAAGAAGCTCTCCTTTATCGCCTGGGTGTCTAGGTGGGCTTAATGTGAGGGAGGGGTGTAGTCACCCCCTGCCCAGGGTATCCTAGGAAACCCAAGTCGCACTTTACCATGATTGGCTGAGGTGGTTGTCCGGGCTGGACAACCCCCCTGCTGTGCGATTGACAGCCAGGCTGTGTAAATGGGGGATTTTCGTATAAAAGGCAGGTCTCTTGGGCTGGAAGTCAGAGAGTCGCCACTGGAACTACAAGGAACCGAAGAGAAGCGGAGGAGAGGTCGACTGCTGCAACTATCCCGTCCCGGTGAAGCCCTGCTGCAGTCCTGAGCTATCTACCCTTCAACGACTAAGAGGAGATCCAGTCCTGGGTCTTCTTCCCTTGAGCCTGTTGGGGATAACCAGCTCGTCTTCTACAGCCAGAGGATCCCCTTCGTGGCCGAAATCGCTGCACATTGCTGTAGTGGTCCGGATAGCCACCTGAAAAGCCGCTCCTGTTTTTTAAGGAGCGCACCTTTCATTCATCGTCGCTGCTGCCGGCTTCAGCCCTGTGTGGTGCAGACCCCGCCAGACGTCCTCCTTCTTGCCGAAGCTCCAGGAACCGTGGGTCTTCAGGAAACTACCAGGAACAACTGCCGTGGCACCAGCCTCTTCATTGAGAAAGGTACTGTGTCCTGCTTGAGGAATTTGGGTGAATTCCTATTTCTCGTTCTATAAGGCTTGTACTTATTTTCCCTCCTTCTTATAACTTTTGCTTCCGAACATTGACAATATCTAAGTACTCTTGGCTACGTTGAATCGTGAACTGTCCGACTGTGTGATCCTCGACAACAGGAACCCGGTTCCACTTGACACTGACTCCGGCCTATTGACTCTTGAATTTCTGTCTATGAGTGTTCTTCGATTCTGCCTGGCTGACAAAAGTATTGCCTATGATTTTTGCCCCCAACTCTCTCTGGGTATCTCAGGTACTAAGTGTGTTTTTGCCCCGGTAGCATTTCTTGCCACGGATACGCGTTTATTTAGTAGACCGAACTGTCAAAAAGTGATCACAATCGTATTCACGGTAACGTGTCTTGTTTCATAATACCGGTTCGTTCAAACACAGGGTACTTACGTTGATTTATACAGTACAAAGTGAATTGGTTAGTTGTAGTGTATTTTACGTGTGGTTTTGAATTTAATAAAAGTGTTGTGTTTATAACAAACGGTTTAAAAATAAATGTACTTATATTTTTCTACCTGAAACCTTGAGTCAGTGTTTGCTTGAGTCACAGTAATTGTGGTCCCTTTGTGTAATCTCTGCTACTGCTTATATACTCTTGAGATAAGCCTGGCTGCTCTGCTACTGCTACCACTTTAACATAGTAGTACAGGCTTGTACCAAAGGTAAAACTTGTATTGCCACCTGTAGCCTTAATTGTGTGTAGTGGTCCCTAAGGGCACTGCACAGGATTCTGCCTAACAGCGTTATATTCTATTCAAAGGTCTCCTGGTTGAGCTGCCCATCAACCTAGCAGCAATCTACTGCCTGAACAGCGCACAAGGTCCCTTCCTCCGTAATCTTCTACCAATCATTACAGCCTTCGCCAAGGGTCACCTAGTAATTGGAGGCGATTTTAACCTACCCCCGGACCGCCATCTGGACAAAAGACTTCAGCAAAGCACTAGCCATGGCTGAATTTCTTAGGGAAACTGAAACCATCATAGTTTGGAGACTGTCCAACATGGAAACGAAGGATTATGCATTCTTCTCGCACGCCCACCAAGGGCACTCAAGGATTGACCTACTGCTAATGACCAGTGCACTCATCCCTTGTGTGGAAAACATCCAAATAGGACACAGAGCTTTTTCAGACCATGCCCCAGTCACTATGAGCCTAAGAGTACAGTGCTTGCCATAGCCCCTGCAGCGATACTGGAAGATGCCAGACCAGATCCTGACCGACCTATCCATTAGCACGGAATTGGCAGAATCCCTGAAGAATTACTTTAAGGAGAATACAACCGCTGACACCCTGATGGCGATCATCTGGGATGCGATGAAACCAGTCATCCGAGGGGTCGCGATCGACTACACAGCGAGGCTCAGACGACTAAACAAACTGCAGCAGGATAAACTTGAGGCAAGGGTCATAGAAGCGGAGAGAAACCTCAAAGGGCGCCAAACTAAGAAAGCAAGCCGCAAACTCAAGAAAGCAAAAGAAGTATTGGAAATGCACCTAGCGGACAGATCAGCCAGGGCTTTAGCCTACACCAAGCATTTCTACTACGTAAATAGTAACAAAGCAAATCGCCTGCCGGTCTACAAACTTAAGAAGTTGCACTCGAGACACAACATCCAATGCTTGGCAGACAGCCACGGCACCCGATGTTACACAAACGCAAAGAAACTGGAGATTATGACAGCATACCACAGGGGAATCATGACAGGTTCTCCAACAGTCAAATCCGCACAGCTCCAATACCTAGCAGAGGCCCGCAGTGGACCACCATATCCTCAGTTGGAATCCCTGGAAGACCCAATCACTGCAGAGGAGGTGAGCGACACCATTCGATCCCTAAAAAACACAACCCCAGTTCCGGATGGGCTCACGGCCCAATTCTATATCCTCGCACCCCAGCTGGCGAACGTGTTCAACTCGTTCCTCTCAACGGGATCCACCACTCCTTCCATGGAGGGGTCGTTGACTGTCCACATACCAAAACCCGGGAGAGATCGCGATCAGTGAGCATTTTACAGACCCATCACTCTTTTAAACAATGACGCCAAGGTGTTTGCGAAAATACTAGCGAGTAGATTGGTGCATTTACTCCCTAATATAATTCACCCGGACCAAACCGGATTCATCCCAGGTCACGGTACCCAAGACAACATCAGAAGAACTATAAATATAATCGAATCCGCCAACAATATGGGGCTGGAAATGATGGTCCTGTCGCTCGACGCACACAAAGCCTTTGACATGCTAGATTGGGGCTATATCCAAGAAACGCTACGGGTTTGGTCCACATTTTATAAAATGAACACTAGCCAACTACCAACCTCCCTCCACCAGGCTCAGAATGAATGTGGCTAGATCGGAAAAAATCAACATAATGAGAGGCACCAGACAAGGATGCCCCCTATTCCCTCTTATATTTGCACTCTCAATGGAGCCATTTGCCAGCAGAGTCTGCCACAACCCAGCAATATACGGCCTTGAAATCAAAGAGGAATCTCACAAAACGGCCTTATACGCCGATGACGTTCTATTAACGGTCACCCAACCGTAAGAGTCCATGGAAGCACTATGGCTGGAATTGGAAGCATTTGGGGAGGCATCAGGATTCCAGGTAAATCTCTCCAAGTCAACAGCTATGAGCGTCAACCTACCGAAAAAGCTCACAAGAGCACTAGAAATCGACTATCCGATTCCATGGGCAAAATCGCTATTCAGCCATCTGGGGGTCCAGCTGCCAAGCAAACCAGAAAGAATATACACAATAAACTTCCCCCCACAGTTTAAAGAATTCAGAAGCAATCTGAAATGCTGGCAGAAACAAGAAACTTCATGGTTCGGAAGGATTACAGCACTGAAAATGAACCTAATCCCCAGACTGCTCAACCCCTGTTTAGCCTTACCAGTAAATATCCAGAAAAGTGCCGTATAGGATCTGCAAAGGGACATCATGAAATATGTCTGGGAAGGAAAGAAGCCAGGAATACCGAGGCGTATTATGCTTCGAGGGTCGCCGGTGGGCGGCCTAGAAGTCCCAGACATATGTAGATACATCCTAGCGCAGGCTTTTGCTTTTGCTGCAGGACCAACACTCACAAACCCTGATGGTTGGAGCTGGAGGACGCCTGGTGACCGAGCCCAGTAGATTCACTCCCGCACATGAAGAGGTCCAGCGACCCCCCCAACCACAAGACCCCTGCCGGCGACGGAAAACACGGTGGTGAATTGGAGCAGAGCAGCTTGCCAATGGAAGTGCAGAAGCACTATAGGCCCACTCACCCCCATCTGTGATAACCCAGACTTTTCTCCAGGCACCACCCCAAATAATTTTCGCAGATGGAAAGAAGGAGGACTGGAGAATGTCAAAGACTTCTTCGAGAATGGAAATCCACTGAACTTTGAAGCCTGCAAAGCTAAATTTAAAATACCAGAGACGGAGAGGTTTAGATATGCGCAGCTTAAGTACTGGCTCTCAAGCAAAGCAATGAAGAAACACGGAAGCAGAGAACTCACAGCCCTAGAGCGGATTCTCACAATGAACCCTCCCAAAGGGAAAATATCCACCTTATACAAGTTGCTTGACAGAACAGATCCAAGCAACAAAGAGGCTTATATGTTGAAATGGGAAAAAGACATAGGGAGGGATATTGACCCAGAGGAGTGGGGCCACATCTGGGCCAGAACGCACAAAAGCTTCAAGTGCATAATCAACAAAGAGGGGGCGTTCAAGGTGTGCTACAGGTGGTACCGGACTCCGGAGACTCTCAACAAATGCAATCCTGCTATTCTCTCGCACTGCTGGAGAGGATGCCCGGACAAGGGCACGTTATACCACCTCCTTTGGACATGCCCCAAAGCTACCCAATTCTGGAAAACCATTCTAGAACAAATTAAAGCGATCGCTGGCCTCACGATCCCATGGGATCCAGGAATTGTCCTGCTGGGAGCGACGGGTGAAGGCCAATTCCCCCTGATGGGCCGAAGAGCAGACCTGTGCTCACACTTACTGACAGCTGCAATCATTTCAATAGCCAGGGTCTGGAAAAATCCCAAAGGTCCGGCAATCCCGATGTGGTGGTCATAATAGCGGCTGAGAAAATTACAGCCCTCCGGTTTGGGAACAGAGACAGATTCTACCAAACCTGGGCCCCCTTCCTGGGCTACACGCAGCAATACTCAGGGCTGGCTATACAACCTCCCACCCTCCGTTGGATGGAGAAGCAAGACTAAAGATCTTTCCAGAGGGGCAATGCATAAGTCAGAGCCAGTCGAGCCGTAAGAAAACTACACAGGAAGAACACTCCGGACAATCGGCCGTAACCCCCCCTAAAGAGCTAAGAACAGGCGAGCGAAGGACCACGTATGCTGAGATGCAATATCTCCCCAATCCACGGATGAACTGAAAAATGTCACCCCCGTTTTCCTTCCCCTTCTTATGGCCCCTCAAACCCCCTCCTCTCTGGGACTATGGTGTTTAGTTGTTTCTGTTATTTAACTCTTTCGTTACCACCTAGCCAAGCTGTGAATAACGCTCTTGCTACATGATGTCATGTTGAAAGCTTGTATGTACAAAATCAATAAAAAGAAGCTTTGAAGAAAAAAAAAAAGCCTCTCCAAATCCTAACTTTCACAGTACTTCCTTCAGCTGCTTGTCTACCGGAGATAAAGCGGTATTGACCAACACTGATTAGATGTGGCATCAACAGTTCCAACCTCTTGGCCAGGATTATGGCATATAACTTGGTACCAGTGTTTCAGAGATCCATAGGCATGTAAGATGGGCATAGCTCAGAATTCTTGCCTGCTTTGGGGAATAGGCTATGATTGCCTCGCTCATCGATGATGTTACATTTCCTCTGCCGATAAGAAATGTAACCAAGTGAATCAAAATGAGCATGAGAAGACCTAGGTCTTTATATTCATCACCAGGTCCAGAGTAGCTTAGAGAGAACTCTTTTTTGAATTATATACTTGCAGTCAGGATGGAAAATTGAAACTTAGCTCACCAAAGCAGTATTTCTTTGCACACTTTTTTTCTGCTGCCTAATCAAAATTACTCATAACTTTCCTTACGCTGCCAAAAGTGTATTCATGTGGTATTAACAGGAGTAGCTTAATTCACAATGTACTGAAAACCTATAAAGGTTGTAGAGGGGCAGGGCAAGAGTATTGGGATTGCTTGCGGATTATGTGCTGTCCATGTCGGTGAACAAAAACAAGTGGGCCAGATATGTGATGTCATCAGTGATGTCATCAATGACATTTGTGTTGTCATCTTTGATGTCCTGGGTGTTAAGTCTTAGCAGTGCACGGTGGTGGCGCGAGTTATGGTTGCTTAGCTTACCATAACTGGCGAATTTCTCGGGTATTTCGGTTTTACTGGGGGAGGGCAAGAGTATTGGGATTGCTTGCGGATTATGTGCTGTCCATGTCAGTGAACAAAAACAAGTGGGCCAGATATGTGATGTCATCAGTGATGTCATCAATGACATTTGTGTTGTCATCTTTGATGTCCTGGGTGTTAGTCTTAGCAGTGCACGGTGGTGGCGCGAGTTATGTTTGCTTAGCTTACCATATCTGGCAAATTTCTTGGGTATTTCGGTTTTACTTGCAACCATAACTTCCCTTTAACAAAGTTTTTTCATTGAATTTCATAAGTTTTTATAAGTGCAACTTAACCATAACGTCCCTTTAACAAATTTTTTTCATTAAATTTCATAGGTTTTTATTAGTGCATGCTATTTTCCTACACCTTACTAATATCATACTTACCCAATATAGCAGTATTTGTGTCCAATTAACAAAGTGTCACCTTAAAACTCTGCCATTTCCCACCTTCTAGAATCATTTTTAACACTTCTATACACTTTTTGCAACTATTTCAACTGGTTTTGCATCCGTAGACGTCTACGAACATCTGTCTTCATTGCGGACCTTCTGGACAGTACCACATGACCATACGCTGGCGCGCAGCATAATGACGTGTCCGAGAACCCGTCCGCACTTCACGATAAGATCTGTGCTTCGCAGACAGGTCAAACTGCATTTTCTACTGACCTAGAAACTTTCAAATTCAAAATTTCCCTTGCACAGCTCCTACACCTATTCCTACTCATTATCCATTAACGATCTAGTACACAGTACATACTTGGAAGAATTTTTAGCAAAACTGCTATTTTAATAATGGCATCAGCTAATGCCATCCCCTCCTTCCCGAGAGCCACCACCACCGTTGTAATCAAGGAGCATGAGAAACGCTGCCCCCTACCTTAGAAATAACACACACGCCAACATTTTCCCCTGCCCACCCCTCTATATTAGTGTTTGGTGCCTCTTCCCTCATTTCCCTCCCCACCTTTCGTTCTAAGCTTTCCTGCCAAAGAAAAAAAAATACATCCAAAAACAACAAAAGAAATGTTCCTTTAGGAACCACCTTTCACAGTTGAAAAAAACGTATAGACTCCATCTACTTAACATTTCTCAGTAAAGTGCATAGACTCAATAAGATTTTCCAACATTTCCATTTGCATTTTGTGAATATTGTGAAGTTCATCCCTCGTTCCAGGGACTGCAACGGTGGATAGCTGCCCAGCAGCCCAAGTTATCAGCCCAAGCGAAGCGAGGGTGGATAACGAGGTGTCCGGACCATTATCCCCCATTCCAGCCCCTGTAATCGGGGATGAAGGCCATTAGCAAAGCGGGAACCCAGGGTGCCTGCGGCGTCCCAGTGTAGGAAGGAAAATCCTTTTCCAAGATGGCCACCATGGAAAATAAGGCGGGGTTCCATACAGGGCCCCTCTTCGCTTTCCATAGCAGCCTGCAGAAGGCAAAAGGAGAACCTTATGACCATATTACCACAAGCAAATTTTTCTCCCCTTTCAGACCTATCCCAATCTCGAATAACTTTACCACAAAGCCAGTCCCAGGTGGACATGTCCACTTTAACCCCATGTGTTGTCCCTCGTGGTCATGGCCAGGAGCCAGATTGTCCGGATCATGACCTTACAGGACAATCTGGCCACTGCCCATGGCCACAGGCTACACCTCAGTCACCAAAGGTATATCACTATTTTTTTGTACCTACATTATGACACTTGTCAAAAAATAAAACACGGGACACATTTGCAAAACCATGCTTTCAGGTTCTTGCAAATGCTTCTTACACAAGTTTGCTGTAAATCCACCCATGTTTTATTTTTTCAAATGTGTCAAATGTATGCACATACAATAGTCATATAACCTAGCCCCCACTTGACAAAATCCATTCAGGCTTTGCAAAAACATTTATTTATAGATCTATAATCTTTTGCAAACCTTTGTGTAGATTTGTCCAATTGCACCACATTTATAAGCCTTTACACTATTTTGGGACCCCCTCTCTAATTTTGCCCCCTCTTAACAGAATCCCACCAAACTTTGCAAACTCATTCGGAATCAGGTCAAGAATATAATTGCTAAATGTCATGCAGTTTAATTAAGTGGCGCCAAGGTTATAAGCCATACAAGAACTGCTTTTCACCAACCCTGTAATGCAGAGGTGTCAGCGAACTTCACAGGACTGTTCGTGAACTTTTACGGTGCAAAACACCTGTTTTTCTGCTTCCTGCAGCCATATACTATCCCATCCTCATCACCGCTCACCTCCCCAGAGATTATTTGATAATTTTGACAAGTGCAATGTTGTTTTCTTTAATATGTTTTTACTGCGTTGTCCGCGGAGACCGGCCGCTGTGCGCAAATCCAAGACGGCAGGCGTTTCCAAAAATCTGATGCACTTCAAGCTTTTCACCATCCAATCAGTGGGCGCGTCCGATGTCTGCAGTCACCAGCTTGCCTTCTAAGCCAATCAGAGTCCGGTCCGCGGACCGAACAGGGAAGTGTGTCCACGGACCAGACACAGATATCACTAATTATTTTGACTTACTTTTTGGTTGTTTTTTTAAAAAAAACACTGGACGGATTTACACCAAATTGACAAAAGCATGTTTTCAGGACCAAGCCGCCACTCCTGCTGCAAATCTGGTGAAAAAAAACGTCCAGCGGTTCGGGCTGTAGGTGTGAGCAAAGGTTTTTCCCATTATGTCTATGGAAACAAAAACAATTTTGGGACCCCACCCCAGCGGGTTGCACTCCTGAAAGCAGCCTATATATATTACACTGCCCATGGTAGCGGCCTTGTAGTGATGTCATCAATGACATTTGTGATTTCATCTTTGATGTCATGGGTGTTAGTCTTAGCAGTGCACAGTGTTGGCGCGAGTTGTAGTTGCTTAGTTTACCATAACTGGCGAATTTCTGGGGGTTTTCGGTTTTACTTGTAACCATAGTATGGATAGGTTGTTGTTTGTGCAAAGTAACTGTAACGTCCCTGTAACAAAAGTTTTTGCACTGAATTTGCTAGGTTGTTCTTAGGGCAACTGAAGCAGAACGTCCCTTTACCAATGTTTTTTCACAGAATTTGATAGGTTTTTAGTAGGGCACTGTAACCAGAACCTTCCTTTAGCATCGTTTTTTCAGTAAAGGGGCTAGAGTTTTAGTAGCGCCACTCAACCATAACGTCCCTTTAACAATGTTTTTTGTTAGTGATATATATATATATATTACACAGCCACGGTAGTACGGTAGTGGCTGTGTAGTTATGGTTAAGTTGCTGTTTCCATAGGAAGAGCACTTTTTGGGCGGCCGATAACTCCACTCCCCCAGGACGAATCGTCACCAAACTTTGCAAAAAAAGTATACGGGCCACTCTGAATTCTCTTGCAAAGTTTGGAGATGTTTGATTTGGGGGGTAAAAGTTATAGGGGGGGTCCCAGATGTCTTTTTTTCCCTTAGACTGAATGGGGGAAAAACTTTGCGCACGGCTACAGGTCAAACCGCTGGACGGATTTTCACTAAATTTGCGGCAGGTACAGGGGCTTGGTCCAGAAAGCGTGCTTTTGTAAATTTGGTGACCTTCCGTGCAGTACTTTTTATTAAAATGACCAAAAAGTAGGTCTGAAAAAATTAGTGATATCTATGTCCGCTTCGCGGTCACACTTCCCTGTTCGGTCCACAGACAAGATACCGATTGGCTAAGGGACTGGCGTCATGACCGCGGACACGGACATCACTGATGACATCACATGTGCATTTAATTTTCACGCTGCACCTCCACTAGTGATTGTCATTAGAATATTGGCCAAAAAGTGCAACAGATCATAGCAGAACTATCATACGCCAACTAGTTCATTAAGCAATGCCTTGCTAAAAAATTCCATTCAAATATACCTTTCATTTAATACATGAACGCCCTCACAAACAAACGTAGTCATTGTCTGCAACATGTGCTACAGAGATGCAATATTCTACATCTTCCCATGTCCGCTACTACATTGATATATGGTTCCATTACATATTTATGCATACTGTGCTACATAAACAACTATGAATGTTTCCCTTACTCCATAATTGTACTATTACTCACAAAACACAAAGAGACCACAATGTATACCAATAGAAGCACATACAGGGACCGTAACGTAAGCAAAAAAACCTGCTTTATTACCAGAAACTATTCATAACCGTCCTCATTACCTTCATGCACAGAAAAAATTGCTGTGTTTCAGGATTTCTTCTTATCCTATGTATATGTATGATATGATGTCATTGTACCCTAAGGAAAGTATTTTAGGAACATATGAGAAGGGTTACAACTACAAATATCACACTTTTTACCTTTTCACTTCGTGACTGATAGTGAAGAAAGGCGCCTGCCTTAGATATGTCAGTGAATAAAAAATGAGGGAGCTAGACATGTGATGTCATCAGTGATGCCATCAATGACATTTGTGATGTCATCTTTGATGTCCTGGGTGTTAGTCTTAGCAATGCACGTAGATGGTGCGAGTTATGGTTGCTTAGCTTACCATAATTGAGGAATGTGCAGTGTTTTTTGGTTTCACTGTGAAGTATAACATCCCTTTAACAAAGTTTTTTTGCTGAATGTACATTATATATATATATATATATACATGGCAGGGAACGAAAACAAAGGGGTTAAACACGTGATGTCGTCAGTGATGTCATCAATGACATTTGTGATGCCATCTTTCATGTTCTGGGTGTTTGTGTTAGCAGTGCACAGTGGTGATGGCAGGTATGGGGGCTTAATTTACCTGGCGCGAATTTCAGGGGCTTTTCGGTTTTAATTTGAACCATAATGGGGAGGTTGAAAAAATGTTTTTAGTGAAGTGCACAGGTTTTTGGTAGGGCAATATATATATATATATATATATATATATATATATATATATATACATATACATATACATATATATATATATATATTACTACATTACTCACCGTAATCGTATTTCTGATGCTTGTATCTGCTTAGATTCACATGCTGTGCATAGGCCGACATCTAGTGGAAGCTGCGGAGTATTACAGTTTGTTTTTCGAAACTCGAAAATGGGCGTCGACACAGGGCGTGCCAGTAATACTATCCCTAGTGTGACGTCCACTGTACCCAAGATCCCTCACGCGTCTAGGATCCTCAGATTGTATTTTTTTTCTGACATGAGGTAGCATGAGGAGTAGCGTGAGTACAGATAATCCAAGCAGATAGACAGAAAGGTAAGACTACAAGCAATCATGCGCCTTCTCTCAGAGGGGAGGAAGGGTGGGTTGCATGTGAATCTAAGCAGATACAAGCATCAGCAATACGATTACGGTGAGTAATGTATCCCTTCTGAGGCTTGTGGAATCTGCTTAGATCACATGCTGTGCATAGATTAGCGAGCAGTACCTGAAGAAAGAGGTGGGATGTGAGAAGGGTCATGAGCAAATAAGTGTCTTAGAACCGCTTGTCCCACTTGTGTATCTGCCTTGGAATGGGTGTCAATGCAGTAATGCTGAGTAAAAGTGTGAATAGAGCTCCAAGTAGCTGCTTTGCAAATGGTGTCAAGGGGTACATTTGCAATGAAAGCCAGAGTGGCCCCAATGCCTCTAGTAGAGTGGGCTCTTGGCGTGAAAGGCAGAGTTCTTTCAGAGAGTGAGTAACACAGCTGGATACAGTTAATAATCCACTTCGAGATGGCACCTTTAGAGACGCGATCCCCCTCTCTGCCTGTAGCTACAGAGACAAACAGTTGATCTGTTTTTCTTAGCGGTCTGGTTTTATTTACATAGTAGAGGACCGCCCTACGCACATCTAGGGTGTGTAGTTTCACCTCAGCCGAGCTTTGCGGGTCCTGGAAGAAAGTCGGAAGCTCGATGGACTTGTTTACATGGAATTTTGATATAAATTTAGGTGAGAACCTAGGGTGTGTGCGTAAAACCAGTTTGTCTTTATGGACAGTAAAGAAGGGATCCTGCACTGACAGAGCCTGAATTTCACTGACCTTTCTTATAGAAGTAATAGCTACTAAGAAGGCCGTTTTATAAGTCAGGTGTTTGAGACTGCTTTTGTGCATGGGTTCGAAAGGGGGGCCCATGAGCTTGGCTAGCACCACATTAAGGTCCCACCCTGGTGGTGGGTTTGAAATAGGAGGGTGAAGTCTCTTTACTCCTTCCATGAAGGCTTTAACTGCTGGTACTTTCCACCACGAAACCTTGCTATGGGAAGTGGTGTAAGCCGACAGGGCTGCCAGGTGTACTTTCAGTGAGTTAAAAACCAATCCTGCATCTAGCAGGTGGAGCATGTATGTAACAATAGTGGAAGGAGTGCAATCAACCGGGTTGATTTGTCTACTCTGGCACCAGATAACGAACCTCTTCCACTTGTCAAAGTAACAGTGCCTTGTGTTTGGTTTCCTAGATTCCTTTAGGATGTCCATACACCTCTGTGGCAAATTGAGATGTCCAAAATCTATGACCTCACGAGCCATGCTGCCAGGTTCATTGAGTTGGGTTGCTGGTGTACTGTTTGACCTTGGTGCTGGGACAGTAGGTTGTACCAGGCTGGAAGTTTGATGGTCTCACACACTGCCATCCTGCGTAGGTGTGGGAACCACGGTTGTCTTGCCCACATGGGAGTAACTAGGATGAGCGTCATCGACTCTCTGTTCATCTTGTTCACCACTTTCCTGATGAGGAGTTGGTGGAAAAGCGTACGCAAACATCCCTGACCAGTTCATCCACAGGGCGTTCCCCTGGGAGTCTGGTTGGGGGAACCTGGATGCAAATCCTGGGCATTGTCTGTTTTCGCTTGTGGCGAATAAGTCTATAGTGGGGAAACCCCACTGAGAGAAGATATCTTCTACGACCTCTCTGTGTAGAACCCATTTGTGTTCCTCTGGGAGGGAGTCTCTGCTCAGAGCATCCGCTAGGGAATTGAGCTCCCCTGGAACATGTTGTGATGACAGGAAGATGTTCCGTCTGAGTGCCCATATCCAGATTTTCTGGGCAAGCTTGGACAGATTTGGCGAGCGAGTCCCTCCTTGCTTGTTCAGGTAGAACATGGCTGTTGTGCTGTCCGTCCGGATTTGCACTGACAGGTTTAGTAGGTGGGGCTCGAACGCCTGAAGCGCTCTGAATACTGCCAGAAGCTCTAGCAGGTTGATGTGGTTCTTGGCCACTGAGTGAGACCAGAGACCCTGAGCTGTGTGGTGGAGATGGTGAGCTCCCCACCCTGTCAGGCATGCATCTGTAGTGACTATTGCCTGTACTTCGGGATCGTAAAAGGGTTTCCCCTGTGCGAGATTCTCTCTTGTCCACCAGTGAAAGCTTTGTACCAGTGTTGGTGAAACGACCACTAGATCGTCCCACTGACCACTTGCCTGAGACCACTGTTTCGCCAACCATTCCTGCATGGGACGCATGCGCAGGCGCGCGTGGGGGACCAGGTAAATACATGACGCCATCATGCCCAGTAAACACATTGCTTTGCGTACCGTTATTTGTTGACCGGACTGATAATGCGGAATTTGCAGTAGTATATTCCGAATTCTTTCTTCTGAAGGAAAGGTCAACCCCTCTTGGGTATCTAGGATTGCTCCTAGGAATTGTTTTGAGGTGCTTGGCACTAGGCTTGACTTTTTCTCGTTGATTGAGAAGCCTAACTCATGGAGGAGGTCGATAGTCCTTTGAATGTTTGTCCTGCAAATTCCTGGGGTTTCCCCCGTTATGAGCCAGTCGTCCAGATAAGGGTACACTGGGATTGCCTCCCTGCGTAGGTGTGCAGCCGCCACCGCCCGTACCTTGGTGAATACCCTTGGTGCTGAAGCTATCCCGAAGGGCAGTACCTTGACTTGGTAGTGTCGACTGCCCACCTTGAAGTGCAAATACTTTCTGTGCGCTGGGAACATGGAAATATGAAAATAAGCATCTTTCATATCCAAGGTTGCCATGTAATACCCCTTTTTTTAGGAGGGGGATTACCTCTTGTAGCGTGGTCATACGAAATTTTTGGGGCTTGACATACTTGTTGGCAGGCCGTAAATCCAATACTGGGCGCATTGTCAAATCTTTCTTTGGCACAAGGAAGTAAGTTGAATAAATACCCTTGTTTACCTGGTGTCCCGGGACGAGTTCTATCGCGTCCTTTTCTAGCAGAATGGCAATCACCTCGAGGAGAATCTTCTGATGTTCTAAAGAGTGTATTCTTTGTCGTGGAGGATGGTTCCGGGGACGCTGCAGTAGTTCTATACAATATCCTGTGGATACTGTCGACAGCACCCATCTGTCTGATGTGATCCCTTCCCAAGCCTGGGTGAAGTTGAAAATGCGTCCTCCTACTGGGGTTGCGTGAGAAGGGACCCTGCACTGAGCGTCACTGCTTTGGTGGAGGCGTGCCGCCTCCCTTGTTGGGGCTGCCTCTGCCTTTACCACGACCTCTCCTATTACCCCTGCCGTAACCCTGGGTAGACTGTTGGTTGTCGTTCCACTGTGTACCCTGCCCCTGGGAATAATTAGATCCTCTCTGGGAATTTTGGCCGCGTGGGCGACGAAAATTACTATTCCCTCTCTGGTTAGGGGGTTTATTGGTTAACTGGCCAAGTGTTTCGTATTCTTCCTTGGCATTCTTCAGTGCGCCTTCGACCGCCTTACCAAACAACAGATCGGTTTCCACCGGTTTGTCCAACAATGATGCCTGGGTTTCTACCTTAAAACCAGACTGCCGTAACCACGCATGTCTTTTGATAATAGTTCCTTCCGCTATCAATCTGCCTGCGTTGTCCGTGGCGTCGAAGGTTGCTTTCAAAATGCAACCAGACACGGCTCTACCCTCTGCGGAAATCCGAGCTAACTGGCCCTTTAAAGGTTCAGGAGCAGAGGCTATGAGTGCCGCGACTTCTTCCCACTGATGGCAGTTGTAGCTGGCCAACAGGGTGGTGGAGTTTGCAATCCTTGCTTGATAGGCGGACGTTGAGGCTACTTTCCTGCCGAAACCGTATAGTTTTGTGCTCTCCTTGTCGGGAGGAGCTTCGGACGATGACAAGGGTGTTCCAGCCCTCTTACGAGTGTTGGTGACAACTAGGGAGTCTAGCTTCAGATGTCCTTATATAGAGAGGGTCAGACTGGGCCGCCATGAAAAGTTTTTCAACCCTGGGATTGACTGCTCTGGTGAGGTTCGGGTTCACCAGGGATGGATCTATTCTCCGCTGAATGGACTTAAGGATAGGGATGGTCTGGGCAACAGGCCTCCTTTCTCCCACTAATTCTTCTGCGAAGTCCCTCTCCTCCTGGACACCGTGGGTGTCAATGTGGAAATGTTCTGCTGCGCGTACGAGAACCTCGTTTAGGAGGGGTTGGTTATCGACCGGGGAGTCGGTAACCGGGGCTTCGTTCTCTACCGGGGAATCTACTCTGTATGTTTCTGGGTCCTCCTCTTCCTCTTCCTGGTCCTCATCATCCCCATAGCAGCACGTCCCGGTTTGCTCTTCTATCATGCCAAATTCTTGGTCCTCACCAAAGGGTGCCTCTCCTTGATACAGTGAGTATGGTCTTGAGTAAGGTAGTACCTCGAAGGGGTCTGACCTCATCGGGCTTTCAAACCGGGGCTTTTTACTTGGGGGGATAGGATCATTAGAGCCTGAGGGTGTCGCCCCTTGTGGATCATACGAGAGGAAATGTTCTGGATTTTTATCATAAAAATCAGCCAAAGAAGACATTCTTGACATGACCCTATCTATGTCTTCACTGGACCATGTTTTGGAACTGGGAATGACTCTCTCAGCAAGTCTATGGGATTTATCTTGAGTAGCTTTGCTGGTTTTCGACATATCAGCAGACCTGGTTTTGTCTGTCTGTTTAGGGGGAGTGGTGTGTTTCACAGGTGTGGAAGAGTGCAAAGGTTGTTTCTTCTGCTGTTTTCCCCGATCCCCATGAGTGAAAAAATGTTTTCCCTGTCCTTTAGTGGCTCCGGTTGTTTTCGACGCCTGGCGTCGAGGATCGGGGGTGGTGTCCCTGTCCTTCGAGCGTGGGGCCTCGCTGATTTTAACTGCGGGCTCCAACTCCTGGAGCGCGGCCTGGGGGTGGAAGTCGTCTTCGACTTCCGACGATCGAACTTCTGTTAGCCTAGGGAGCGACGCACTCTTGGCAAGAGTAGATGATTGCCTGGAGTCATGCGGCGATCTTGATCGAGAGCGCCCAGAGGACACCGAATCGGACCGTTCTGTTTCTGCCCCTTTCCGAGAACTCGACATACAGTGTGTGTAGTATGTGAAGCGCTTGTGTCGCCGGGGGTCTTCCCCATAGCCGCCCTGCCGGACGACCTTCCGAGGTCGGGGACCTGCGCTCGGCTGTCTTTCGACGCCGTAATGCCCTCGCCGTCCGAAAGTACGGCGTCGCTGCCGTCGCTGAAGGCGCCCTCCGCTGCCATGGCCGCCTGCCTGGCGTGGTGGGCCCAACGCTTCATCGAACAGTCCTTAAGTGTCTTAGGTTTAAACCTACTACACGCTCTGCAGTTCGCTTCGGGGTGGTCCCTCGGCAAGCAGAGATTGCACGTGGCGTGCCTGTCGACGCAAGGGTATTTGCAATTGCACTTGGGGCAGAATTGAAAAGGGGTACCCTCCATACGCACCTTGAGGCAGCGGGCTGTTAAGTGTAGGAAATGTATAAGGTGTACCTATATACCAAGAGTGTAGAGTATGTACAACCCCCCACGTCTTCTTATAATGTTTGTACTAACCTGCTTTTACTGTTTGATCGCCATAGATTTGACTGTTTAGCTACGCCTTATCTGCACTTGCACTTGCCCTACCCTGCAAATTCGAAATGTCCACTATGCCTGTAACCTGTAACGTTAACTAATCTGTAACCTGTAAACGTTAACTAAGCTGTAAACCTCCTTGTTCTCTTGCGCCCTGCTACCCTAGGGTCTGGTGCGCACAATAAATAAATAAACAAACAAACAAACAAACTCTCCCTACTTGCAGGGCCGAGGCCAGAGGCCTTCCAAGGCCCGGGCCGAGGCCAGAGGCCTTCCGAGGCCCAAATCCGTCGTGCAGCAGCCGACAGTTGATTTCTTCTCCAGCCGGCGTCGAGTGTCGAAGTTCGACGTTGGGGTGGGGAAGGATGTCAATAGATTATTATTTTAAATTTTTTAGCAAAAGTATGGCTAAGGCCAGGGGACTCCGCAAAATGCTTCCAACCAGTATGGCGGAAAAAAACAATCTGAGGATCCTAGACGCGTGAGGGATCTTGGGTACAGTGGACGTCACACTAGGGATAGTATTACTGGCACGCCCTGTGTCGACGCCCATTTTCGAGTTTCGAAAAACAAACTAATACTCCGCAGCTTCCACTAGATATCGGCCTATGCACAGCATGTGATCTAAGCAGATTCCACAAGCCTCAGAAGGGAATAGTTTCTTACCTGTAACTCCATTTCTCCAGCATTGGTATCTTTCATGGATTCACATGCTTAGAATATTCCCCGTCGTCAGGCTGGGAATCCCCGGTACATTATATAGACCCTTTCCCGTAGGAAAACTTTTTCGACGCTTATGCGTCCTATCCACCTCGTTTTGTATCATGCGTGCCCGCGCCGTCAGGATGCCATGATATAAATACAGGACCCGCCCCCGCGCTCCCTCAGATTTCGGCCCCCAAAGTAGTGGGGGAACCGGTTTGCATGTCCAGGGGAGGCAGGAGGGCGCATGTGAATCCATGAAATATACCAATGCTGGAGAAATGGAGTTACAGGTAAGAAACTATTCCCTTCTCCAGCATTGGATCTTTCATGGATTCACATGCTTAGAATAGATTACATAGCAGTACCATCCCTAGAAGAGGAGGCGTGCATGCAAACCCGCATACTTCTCACAATGACCATTCCCTATGGTCGTGTACACATCATTAATCATTAGCATAGAAAACCAGACAATATTGAAACACAATTGCAACAGGATATAACCCCTCAGCCGGGGCTTACCTTATTGGAATAGGTGTCGAAGCACCGCCTGTCCCATCCGGGTATCTTCGGCATGTTGTTGCGACAGGCAGTAATGGCGGGTAAAGGTGTGTGTAGCCGCCCAGGTAGCTGCCATGCAGATGTCCCCCAGCGGGACTCCAGACCACAGCGCCGTCGACGATGCCGCCGCTCTAGTTGAATGAGCTCTTGGCCGTCGTAGAAGAGGCTTCCCTGCCTTGGAATGGCAGTACGAAATGGTAGATGACACCCATCTTGACAGTCCTTGCTTTGAAATGGCCTTGCCTTTAGCACCCAACCCATAGGCCACGAACAACTGCCTCGTTTCTCTGAAAGGTTGCGTGCGATGAAGATAGAACTTGAGAGCCCTTTTTACATCCAGTGTGTGTAACGTACGCTCCGCTCCCGAGCATGGTTCTGGAAAAAACGTAGGTAAGACAATAGAAGAGTGTTTATGGAACACTGACGGAGCTTTCGGTATGAACTGTGGGTTAGTGGCTAGGACCACCTTGTTCTTGAAAAAACGTAAGTACGGTGGGTCTACCATTAGAGCTTGGATTTCTGAAATACGTCGGGCTGAAGTGATGGCGACCAGGAAGGCCAACTTCCACGACAAAAACTTTAGAGATGATGATGACATTGGTTCAAAGGGAGGTTTCATAAGAGACGCTAACACTAGATTGAGGCTCCACGCCGGAGGAAATTTCTTCTCTGGAGGAAAACTCCGAAATAGGCCCTTAAGGAAGTGCTTAATCAGGCGGTCGCTGAATAAAGGTGTGGAATGTCGTTGACGTGTAAACCTGGAAATGGCGGCCAGGTGTACTTTTATCGACGATACCGATAGGCCCTTTTGAGCTAAGAACAGCAAGTATGGAAGGAGCTGTTCCGGCTTGATCGACTGCGGAACCAAACCTGGTTGATCCGAGCACCACTGACAGAACCTCCTCCATTTGTACGAGTATGAGGTGTTTGTGGAAGGTGCTCTTGCCGCCTGCAGAATACGCCGACATTCCTCCGGAATTGTTAGCTGACCAAATTCAGCGAAGTCAGGAGCCAGGCCGTCTCCTGTCGAGACAGAAGGTTGGGGGTCCTCTGGAACCTCATCGGTTCCGCCGCCGCTAGGTGCAGTAGGTCCGAAAACCACACCTGTCTGGCCCAGTACGGGGCCACCAGAATCACCCGACATGGGTACTTGAGGATCCATTGCAACGTCCTTTGGATAAGGGGAAATGGAGGGAATGCGTACAGGAATTTGTTCGTCCATGGAAAGGAGAACGCATCCCCCAGAGAGCCCTGCTGAGGCCATCTGCTTGCATACTGCAAGCATTTCCTGTTGTCCCTCGTCGCGAACAGATCGATGGAGGGATGTCCCCACTTCTTGAATACGTGTTGTATTTGCTGGTCGTTCAGCACCCATTCGTGAACATCGTTCAGTTCTCTGCTGAGGGCATCGGCCTCTACATTTCTCACGCCTGGCAGGTGGAACGCCAAGATTTGTATGTTGTGTTGCAGTGCCCAATGCCAGATTTTTTGTGCCTCCGTCGACAGGGACCTGGACCGTGTCCCTCCTTGCTTCCTCAAGTAAAACATTGTAGTTGTGTTGTCCGTCATGACACGCACCACCGAGTTCCTCAACTGAGGAAGGAATGATTTTAGAGCCCATCGCACTGCTCTCAGTTCCAGCAGGTTGATATGCAGGGAGGATTCTTGTAGCGACCACCGGCCTTGTACCTGCAACGTATCCAGATGAGCTCCCCATCCGCTCAACGATGCATCCGTCACCACCGTCTTCTGGAACTCCGGTTCCACCAGAGGCATTCCTTTCGTTAGATGAGGAGACGCTTTCCACCAGCAGAGTGCTTGTACTAGTTGCTCGTCGACGACCAGTCTGTCGGACCAGCGACCTTGACTCTGCGCCCAACGGTCCGCTAGAAATTCCTGGCAAGGCCTCATAAACAGACGGCAGTTGTTTATCAACGGAATGCAGGATGACATAGTTCCTAGCAGGGACATGTATCTGCGCACCGATACCCTGGTACCGCATTGCCATTCCGACGCCTTGCTTTGTAGTTTTTGTACCCTCTCGCTGGATGGTCTCACAAGTTTTGTTTGCGTATGAAATTCCGCTCCTAGAAAAACCAAAGTCCTCGAAGGCTCTAAGGAGGATTTAAGTTTATCGAGAAGCCCAGTTTCTGTAAGAGGGACAACGTGGCCCCCAGACTGTTCCGTGGACGAACCTCTGACCAGCCAGTCGTCTAGATAGGGATAGACGTGGTGACCTTCCTTTCTTAAATGGGCCGCTATAGGGGCCAGACACTTGGTGAACGTCCTGGGGGAGGACTTGAGACCGAACGGGAGGACCTTGAACTGGAAATGCTTTCGTCCGACGACGAACCTTAAATATCTCCTGTGTCGTGGACGTATTGGGATGTGAAAATAAGCGTCTTGAAGGTCCAGCGACGACAGGAAATCCTTGGGTTGCACCGACCTGATAACCTCCTGGAGCTTTAGCATTTTGAATTTTAAGCTCTTTAGCCATTTGTTGAGTACCCTCAGGTCGAGAATGGGCCTCCATTTTCCATTTGGCTTCTTGACAACGAAGAACCGGGAATAAACTCTGTTTCCTTCCTGTGCCACAGGGACCTTTTCTACTGCTCCATTTTTTAGCATAAGCTCCACCTCTTGTCGTAGGACCCGAAGGTGGGGCTGGGCCAAAAACACCGGCGGAAGACGTGGAGGTTTGTCTTTGAATTGTAGCGCATGACCCATGCGAATCGTGTCCAGGACCCATCGATCTGTGGTGATGCATTTCCATTGGTCGATATGATGAGAGACTCGGCCCCCCAGGACGTTCCGAAGGCCGTCATTGGTTGCCGGTTTGCTTGTCCTTTGTCGAAGAGGAACCCAAGCCACGTCTTCTGGAGGCTTGATAATCTCTACCTCTTCGTGCCGACTGGGATGCACGTCTGAAACCTTGTGAAGAGTACGAGGACCTGTTAAATTACATTTGAGCCACGCTTGTCGACGAAGCACTACGCCATGATTGATCTGTTTGAAACCAGACTCTGCTAGATCAACTGCAATATTAATTGCATGGTTCGAAGCCTCCTCGCCATCTCGTACAAGTAACATGGCTGCTTTTCGTTCTTCTGGCAGATGTTCCAGGATAGGGGCTAGTTTGTGCCACATTTCTCTATCGTATCTTGATACGATAGCCAAAGAATTGGCTGCCCTTACCGTCGTCGTGCCAACTGAGAGCACCTTTTTTCCAAAGGCGTCCTGCCTTCTGGCCTCGCTTTCTGGTGGGGTCGAACATTTTTGCTGTACTCTAGCCTTCCTAGCCGCTGCCGCCGACACCACGGAGTCTGACAGAGGTTGTGCCGTTAGACATTTTGGAGTGGACTCCGGAGCTTTAAACTTTTTCTCAATACGCCCCTTGATAGCCGGCTCCGAAAACGGATGGCGCATCGTCTTGAGGCCTTCTTGCCACACGTGGTCCAGAATTGGGATGGCCAAAACCGATTTCCTCCTTTGACCCATATGATCAAAGAGAAAACAGTCTTTCTTTTGTTCCTCAGGAATCAAGCCGAACTCGGAACACGCCTTTCCCATCATGCGTGGAAGGCTCCCACATCATCCGGAGGAGACGGTTGTGCCTGGCTTCTCGTAAACTCTACCTCCACATCCGCATTCCATGTTGGGTCTCTCGACGGTGACAGGGAAATATCTGACCCCGAGTCACCCTGGATAGAATCAGACTCCGATAGCTCACCCTCCTCCTGCGCTCGAGGACGGTCCTTCACCACCTGGGAGGCCGATGGGCTTTTGGTCGTCGAGCGGGCTGTTTGAGCTTGTTTGTCGACGGAAGGTACAGGAAATAGCGACGATGAGGTCCCAGGTTGAGGGATCTGCGTATCCAGACGCTGTAGGAGCTTCTGCAGCGTGTTCAGTACATCCAGAGACAAGACCGTCTGGGGGGTCAGCAACGTCGAGGATAGAGGGACCATACCCCCACTCGCCGTCGTCGAAGTGGAAGGCCGTAGCCCAAATCCGACGGCTGTAAAACCATGTCACATTCCCCTTCCGCCGACGGCGCCGACAAGGCCGTGTCCGGCTGCAGTAAGACTTCAGGGGGGACCGGGTCGTAGACCTCTGGTTGCCAAGCCATAGACTGAGTTGCCGTCGACGAAGGAATCCCCACCGCTGCAGCCTGAACAGTAATAGGCATCGTCAACGACACCGGTGTCGACGAGCAAGCAGCCAGCACCGAGACTTTAGACTTGGAAGCCGATTTTGATGCCGATTTCCCGGCTGAAGAATCCCGACTCATGGAAGACCTATGACGGTCCCCTGAGGAGGATTTTGACGTCGCTTGCCTCACCGCCTTAGATAATGAGGAGGAGGAGGAGGACTTTTTGTGTGATGAGGAAGACCCAGCATGCTTCCCCGTTTGCTTGTCATCAGGGAGGTTGTCCACCTGCCGTACCTTCTTCGAGGGAGGTTCCGACTTGCTCCTGGAGGCCGTTGAGCCAACTTCTGATGCCGGATAGGCACCCGCTCCATCGTTAAGCCAGTCGACCAACCTTCTTTTTCTGTCTTTAAGGGTTTTTTGGGAGAAACCCTGGCATATCTCACATGTATCCGCCGTGTGGTGCGGGTGGAGACAGTAGATACCATCCATGTGGGCATCACCTTCATAGACTTTTTTGAGTCCACATGTCGCACAAGGGCGAAATAACGCTTTTCCGGACATAATTCTCCAGAATATAACGTCGCCGAAGCGAAAGAAAAAACAACTTAATTTCCACTAGTAGTAACCACGAGGATCCCACTACTTTGAAATACGGTTGAAATCTGAGGGAGCGCGGGGGCGGGTCCTGTATTTATATCATGGCGTCCTGACGGCGCGGGCACGCATGATACAAAACGAGGTGGATAGGACGCATAAGCGTCGAAAAAGTTTTCCTACGGGAAAGGGTCTATATAATGTACCGGGGATTCCCAGCCTGACGACGGGGAATATTCTAAGCATGTGAATCCATGAAAGATCCAATGCTGGAGAAATATATATATATATAGGGAAAATGTGTGTGTGTCTGTTCAAAATGTTCGGCATACCTCCCAACATGCTACAAACCTGAAATTTGGCATGTGGGTAGGTTCCATGGTGTAGGCAATGTAAAAAGTATTAAATATACATTTTTCTAATTGTCTTTATTTTAAGGCGTCTACAATGCTTTCCCCTACTTTATGTGGATGTGGCGGACACTAAGTGGACATTAAGTGGTTGTCTGTGGTGCGGAATGCTAGTCTTTCTGCAGTTGGTGGTGTGCAGAGGAGGAGCCTTTGACCCAGTTGGCGTGTGGGCAGGTTCCATGGTGTAGATAAAATAAAAAGTATAAAATATACATTTTTCTATTTCTTTTTTTAAGCGTTCTGCATTGCTTACCCCTGCCATATGTAGATATATGTGTGTGTGTTGTAAGGAACTCATGGTGGCAACAGTAAAGACAGAGACAAGTGACAGTTCAAGGGTGTTTATTAAACTGTATGCATGGGTGAGAAAAATTCCTAATCTACACCTAAAGCTAAAATGGGAGCAAGCTACGACCATCAAATAATAATAAGGCAGTCCTAGTAGCGTCTTGTCAAATAAAAAGGGGTCTATACTAAAAAAAAGATTGCCAATCCTTGCCACTAAGTTACAAAAAGAGTGTGGGATAATGTTCACCAGAAAAGAAAGAAGTGTTCACAAAATGATAAATCAGGATGGTATGGCGTGGTCTCCCTTTCCCACGTTTTAAGCACGGGACAAAGCGGGACTCCTGAGCACAGAGCACAGTACACTCCTGGGCCTCTCCAGCATGAGGTTCACAAGTCCATTCTAAGATACCAGAATGTTCAAGGGCCACGTCTCTTCCCTCAAAGTCTCTTGCCCTACAAGGCCTGCTGGATCAAAACAACAAATAACCAAACAAAGGTTCCTTTGCTGGTCATGCACCTTTGGCGATTGCTCTTCAACCCTAGGATCTCCCTCTGCTGGGCTTGGATCCTCCTCGCAAAGTGGGCCTCCCTCCATCGGGTTCACTACGGCCTTCTTTAACACAGTTCATGAATTTCTAACACAGCTCATGATTTGATCATTTTCATCAGAAAGTCATGGGTTCCCTTCGCCTAGCTTTCTTTCGGCATCCCTCTGTCGGGTTCACACTTGCCTTATTCCACAGTTCACAATCTTATCAGAAAGCGGATTTCCCTTCCCCTAGCTTTCTCTCGGCAATGAGTCAATTGTAGAAGGGATTGACGTGACCCTTGTAGCACCACTCTGACATCTCACGCCGCCCTTTCCTAGGGACTTCTGGTACTTGCAGTTTCAACACAAAACAAAAGGGGGCCAGCGAGAGTCCTTCGAATGAGCACTCCTGCATCGCTGGACCACTCTGCAGCTGGCCCTTGACTGGCCTTTACCAAAAGTTCAAACACACATACAACTTTCTTCTCAAGTTCCTTGCATTCATATAATGTTGCTACTTGCAACCTTGGGCTCAACACAGTTCGGTTTGCATCAGCTTCCTCCGACTCACCGGCTGTGTTGAACCCGTTGGCTTGTCTTGCTTCTGGAGTCACGGATGGTACCACGGTAATCAGCGTGCCTCCCTGCCTGTGCTATCAATGCCGGAGGCTCCTGTGCACTGTTGACATCTGTTCCTCCACACGCCAGCTGCAACTCCTGGTCTTACGATTTCCCTTTTCGGAGGCTTTACGGGTCTGAGTTGAAAAAGGGAAGGGCAGTTCCCCCTTCGTCGTCCCTCAAGGTCTCGCTGCATTTCGCCTCCGTTTGGACTGCCGGACAGGTATAGCGGTTTCCTCCTGCATTCGGCCTTGCTCGTAGTGTGCTCTCGTGCTTCGCCTTTTATCCCTGTGGGGAAGGTATAGAGCTGTCAGTTGTGCATGGTTATCGTTAATTGCCTGACTCTGCCTGACCCGTGTGTTGGGACATATCAGGTAAACAGCTCTGGTGTTAGTCCGTTGTCTGTTACAGTGTAAGAAAGTGCTTGTGTTGTAAAAGGGGGCTAAAGCTTCTAAATAGACTACACGGTAGGATGAGGAAAAGGTGTTACAAGGAAGGGGGTACAGCGTCTCAACCTTCAGTGTCCCACTTCCACTCCCTGCAGACCCCTCATCCAGGTGATCATCGGCCACTGGTCCACCGGTCCACCCACATGAACTGGATCCAATAGCGATGGCTGTGTCCTGACCACCTGGATGACAGATCTGCGGGGACTAGCAGGTGAGACACCTTCAGGTTTCTAACATACCCTTCCTCCATGCAATGTAGCCGCATCTGTCTCACAGGGGAACAGGGACAGGAAATCTACATTCCCCTGGTCTTTTCCTTTTCTGTGTTCCACCATGAAGCAGTAGGGCTGCAGGTATAGAAACCATAGCATGACACGTGGGTTTGAGTCTTTGCATTGGCTAATCCAAACTAGGGCAAAATGGTCATGACTAATGTAAACTTTCTGCCTAAGAGGTAGTATCTAAGGTGGATAATGGTCCACTTGATGGCCAAAACCTCTAATTCCAAACAGGGTAATTTTGTTCACAGGGGAAGAGCTTGCGACTTGTAAACAAGATGGGATGTTCTAATCCGTCACAAACTTGAGATGGGACTGCTCCTAACCCAGTAAGGGAGGCATCTGTCTGCAATTTAAAGTCTTTGGAGAAGTCTAGTACCTTCAGGATTGGGTTCTGGCACACAGTTTGCTTTAAGGTGTTATAACATATATCATCCTCTTCAGACCAATGAAGTATCTGGAGTTCAGGATTCTTGAGTTTATCTGTCAGCCTAGCTGTTTTGTCTGAAAAATTTGGGATAAACCTATTAACCCTAGAAAGGCTCTAAGTTCTCTTTTAGTCTTGGTTGTAGGTGTATCTGGCACAGCTTTCACTTTCTCATGTTGGGGCTGTACGTTCCTGTTCCCTACAAAAAATCCAAGATAGCTTACGACTGACTGGGCCAATCTGCATTTAGATGGATTAGCAGTTAGGCCGGCCTCTCTGAGGACTATCATGATTGTATGAAGATGGAAAAGGTGAAAAGGTGGTCTTCCCAGGTTTTAATATAAATGACGATATCGTCAATATAAGCTCCACAGAAATCGGAATAGGGACGTAAGATTTTATCTATTAGGCGTTGCAAAGTGGCTGGTGCACGGTGTAAGCCAAAAGGGAGGACTTTGAAGTGAAATAGTCCTAAGGGTGTTGAAAGGCATCGAAGTCGGAGATCGCATTAACTTGACGGAAGTCTATACAGAACCTCCAGGAACTGTCAGGTTTATTGACCAACACGATAGGGGAGGACCATGGGCTCAAAGAAGGCTCGATAATATTTGCTTGCAGCATTTTGTTTACTTCTTCGACCACTATATGTTTACAGGCCTCTGGGAGTCTATATGATTTTAAATGTACCACTTTTCCCTTGGGAGTTCTAATATAGTGGTAAGTGTCTTTGATTCTTCCTGATTTATCTGAAAATACATCGGGGAATCATGTAATTACATCTCTTAGATCTTCTTATTGTTGAGCAGACAACTCGGAAGGAATTAGTTCAAAGTTGTCGATATCTTCTGGAACCAAATAAGATAATACTTTGGCATGGGTGGCTGACAAGGTTCCCTTTCCACTTTAAGAGATTTACAAGATATAAGTGGACCTTCTGTTTTCTTGTTGAAAAAGAACTGTCAGCCTTTTAGAACAGTGCTGGCGCCCCGAGGATGAAGAGTAAAAGATTCTAGTCTAGGTGAACAGAGATGCTGCAACTGAGGGTTGCCACAGAGGCTGACCTGTGCTTGAACAAAACTTAAACTTAAATTCCCAAGGTTGCGCTTCTCTGGTACATAAATGATAGAGTCAAACTTGTTCTATTTAGAGATATGTTGAATTTTTATTCTTAGGTGTTTGGCATAAGAAAAAATGAAAACAAATTTGACAAAAATATAGTTGATTCACTATTTCGCTGAACAAGAAGAAAAAACAAAAGTTTTGCAAACTGGTCAGTTTGTGTCTTAATATTCAATTGGTCGCAACTCTTTTGTTAATGAAAGTCTTTTGAATCACTTATTTGAGTCGACTTTGTTCCAAACACTTAGTTTATTGTTAGGTCGGTCAGCCTTTTTCCATAATTCCTGTTTTGTCAATGATCCTTAAGTGAGAGAGAGAGACGACAGTTTGATGGGCACTTGGTCTCCTTGTTATTTGAAAAGTTCTTTGGATTTTGAGCAGAGTAAGTTGAATGTTAATGAAGGCCTGATTTCCTTATTGTATCTGCGAGCCAAAGATCTGGGTTGGTTGTTGTTATTTGGTTGAAAGCGGTAAGCTCTGAGTTCTGAAAAGGTCCTCAAAAGCGGTAAGCTCTAAGTTCTGAAAAAGTCCTTGACACGTGTTTCCCCACTACGTGGTTGCAGTGGTTCATCAGGAGGAAAGGTTGGTGTTTGAAAGGAAAGTTCCAGTTGCTAGAAACAGTGGTTGACTTAGATGACAGTCTCCATTTGGAAAAAATGATATATGTTGTATTAGTGTTAAACTCTCAGAGGAAGAGAAAAAATGTGCAAAGTGTTATGTCTTGCACACTCTTATTTTGAGAGAAAAGTGAATTCTGGAATCAGGACTAAATTATATTTACAGGACTATATCGTCTTGTGTCTCTTTGAGTATTGAAATGGTACAAGACAATAGATTTATTAGTGATGCATCTATTGTATGTCCAATATATCGCCCAAAATCTGTCCTCTCTTCTGTTTTCTGTCTGGTCGGGCTACTTTATAAGTGCAGGTTCCCGTTCGTTCTAATATTTCATAGGGCCCATGCACTTAGAAACAAGCTTGTTTTCGGAGGTGGGTAATAGGACCAATACCTTTTTTCCTATACAAAACAATCTCAAGCTTACTCTCTTGTCGTAGTTAGATTTGTGATGGCTCTGGGCCTTTTCCATATAGTGCTGACTAGATCTCAAGCAAGTTTCATATGTTCTCGCATTCAGGTAGCAATTTGCAAGATGGGAATGGGTGCATCTTCTCATTCTTCCTAGGTTTCCCAGAGCATGTCCAGGACCTCTCTGAGCTCTCTGACATAAAGTAGTTCAAAAGGGGAAAATCCTGTAGAGGCTTGTGGGGTTTTCCTCACTGCAAATAGTGCCCACGTGATCATTCGGTCCCAGTCTTTCCCGTCCTTGTCTACCAATTTTGCAGGATTAATTTAAGAGTCTTGTTGAATATTTCTACCATGCCATCAGTTTGGGGATGGTACACAGAAGTTCGTAAGCTGGTAACATGGAGTAGCTCTTTGACCTCTGCCATGAGCTTGCTCATAAAATTTGAACCCTCAGTCTTTGGGAAAGCCGACCCTGAAAGAATACTGTAGGAGGTGTATAAGAATATGTTGTGTGGTATTATTTCACATTGGGAATGCTTCAGGGTATCTAGTGGCATAATCAACAATGGAGGATGTTGGACGAGGATGTATTTGTTGCCTAATCTGGATGTTTCTAGAGGTCTGATAATGTCCATTCCAATTCTTGAAAAAGGGACTTCTATGACTGGTAACAGATTCAATGGGGCAGGCAATGGGACGTCGTTATATCGGCCTGGATACCTGGCCAGTAAAACTTCCCACTAATGTGTGCTTGGGTTTTGGATTGTCCTAGGTGGCCCCTGGTAAGATGGGAATGCGAAATCTCCAGTACAACCTTTTGGTGAGTTCTGGGGATCACCAACTGTGTTTTTATTAACCCTTCGGTTGATGTTTCCCTCCTATACAACAATCCCTGCTCTAAGAAGAGAAAGGGGCTCCCTTTTCCTATACCTTCGCCTTCCGGAATAGCCTGTAGAAAGGAGTCAGAGAGAGCGGGATTGTTTCGCTGGGTGATGGCTAGACCAGGATAGATGGTGGACTCCTCTCCCTTCGATTCTTTGATGTTAGAAGGTTTATCAGTTTACCCAAAATCCAATGCACTGCTTTCTGTTTTGTCTGGTTTGCATTCTTTAAACTGAGGGAACAGTGCTCTTTCCAAAATTACTTGAGCAATTTGATCCCCACAATGTACTTCAAATGGGAATTTGCCATGATTCTGTAGGAGAACCTTTACGTCCCCTCGGAAGTCTGGGTCGATGATGCCTGCAAAAACATCTATACGGAACTTCCATGCTAGGTAGGATTTTGGGGCTAATCTGATGTAACACCCCAGAGAGGTTCACTACGGCCTTCTTTAACACAGTTCATGATTTGCTCATTTTCATCAGAAAGCGGGGTTCCCTTCCCCTAGCTTTCTCTCGACAATGGGTAAGAGACTTTCAATTGTACAAGGGATTTGACATGACCCTTGTAGGACCACTCTGACATCTCACACTGCCCTTTCCTGGGGCCTTCTGGTACTTGCAGTTTCAACACGAAACAAAAGTGGGCCAGCAAGAGTCCTTTGAATGAGCACTCCTGCGGCGCCTGACCACTCTGCAGCTGGCCCTTGTCTGGGCTTACACAAAAGTTCAAACAAACACACAAGTTCTTTCTACTCAAGTTCCTTGCGTTCATATAATGTTGCCACTTGCAACCTTGGGCTCAACACAGTTCGGTTTGCTATCAGCTTCCTCTGACTTAACGGCTGTGTTGAACCCATTGGCTTGTCTTGCTTCTGGAGTCAAGGACAGTACTGCGGTAGACAGCGTGCCTCCCCGCCTGTGCTATTAATGCGGGAGACCCCCATGCACGGTTGACATCTGTTCCTCCACACGCCAGCTGTAACTCCAAGTCTTATGATTTCCCTTTCGCAGGCTACGTGGGTCTGAGTTGAAAAGAGCAAGGGCAGTTACCCCCTCGTCGTCCCTCCAGGTATCGCCGCCTTTCTCCTCCGTTTGAACTGCGAGTCCGGTATAGCAGTTTCCTTGTGCATTCAGCCTTGCTCGTAGTGTACTCTCGTGCTCCGCCTTTTAATGCTGTGGAAAAGGGCCGTCAGGTGTGCGTGTTTATTGTCAATTGCCTGACTCTGCCCGTGTGTTGGGACATGTCAGGTAAACGGCTCTGTTGTTAGTCCATTGTCTGTTACAGTGTAAGAAAGTGTGAGTAGGTTCCATGGTGTACACAATATAAAAAGTACAAAATGTACATGTTGCTAATTTTGCGGTCTGCAATGCTTGGATATGTGTGTGTGTGTCTGCTCAAAATGTTCAGCATACTTCCCAACATGCTACAAACTGGAAATCTGGCATGTGGGTAGGTTCCATGGTGTAGACAATTTAAAAAGTAAAAAATATACATTTTTCAAATGTTCTTTTTTGAAGTAGTGTGCAATGCATACACCTGCCATATGGGGATATGTGTATGTGTATATCTGTTCGAAATGTTCAGCAACATGCTACAAACCTGAAATGTGACATGTGGGTAGGTTCATTTTTATTTTATGTTCTTGGTTTATACAAAACCTTTACAAACATTTGAATGAACTCTTCATAAAATTAATAAATATTCATTTTAAAAATACACATTTAAAATGATTACATTGTCTATCACGCATAAAATATAAAATAGAAAAGTGCGAAGTACTATCCATGCAGAGTCTGTGACATTAATATGTCCATTGCATATCAGTGCATAGCAACTTATTCAAAATTACATTTGAGCTTTCTATAGTATGATAGCATTTGTTAGTATTTACAAATTGTCACTGAGTGGTAGCATTTATATGAAATTGCATTCTACAGGATGTGTTCTGCTTACATTTGTCCCATGTCAACTGCACTGGCCTGCGCCCTAATTCGGTGCGCTAGTGCAGTGTAAAATATGTCACATTTATAATTAGTCATGCAAGTACGTTGCATCACACTTGATGCCTTTTGTTTTCATTAGTCGTAGATCAATTAACAATATGCAAATCAGAAACCTTGGCTTTGTTACATTGGGCCATTGCATAAGTAATAGATCACAATTGGTTTCATTCCAGTTTGTAAGGTTATTCTCTATTGTTAATAGCAGAGAATAACTAATTAAGTCAACATTGTTTGCATTCAATATGTATGCCAGGCAAAAACCATTCATTTGTTATTAACATCGTAGTTATGATTATTTTTTTAAGCAACGTTGTCAGTGCTAGTATCAGGAAGGTATTCTCGCCCCCCCCGGCCCCCGATCCTTATCCATAACCATTCTCTCGATAGAGCTGTATCACCCATGCAAAATGTACCAAGTGATTTCATTCTATTCTGTTTGAATTTTGAACAAAAGAGGACTAAGTGATTCAGAGTTTCCTGATTTACGTTTTCTGTACAGAATCAATATTGACCCAGTTTCACTTTCTCTGATTGGTTTGCCAATTATGGCAGCACTCCTGCGTGTGAAATGTATTCAAGCGAAATCGGAGGTACAATTCTTGCGCTTTTTCGCCTGGGAAAACTAAGAGGTATTTTGCACGTGGTTTTCTTTTTGTGCCGAATTTCGCATATTCGCTATACGTTTTGCAGGTGTTCTTGGTTTCAATCGTGACTGCCCAATCTAATTCAAAATGTTTCTTCTTGATAAATGACAGGCCGTAGACAAGATCTACTGGACTTGCATTTATCTTTGTTAGTAGGTTTGTCATCCTCATCTCAAACCTCACAATGGATTTAGGTTGGCTCTCCTTGAGCATCTTGGCTAGATCCTGATATATTGATTTACTCGGGGGATTCAAAATTTTGGCGTAACTGTTAAGCTTCCGCCAGTGAAATTTGGACGATAGTGAGCTTATCCCTAGCTCATGCCTTATGATGGAGTTCGGTATTGCCAGGGATAAGCCCAAAACCTGTTTCCATACCTTACCTTGTACTCTGTCAAGAAGCCTATCTATGTCCAGCATACAAAAATCTAGTCCATACAATATAACAGGTTCGACTTTTAATTAATAAGATTCAAGTACTGGCATCAGGGAGTATTTGCAGTGCTTCTTCCTTATAATTTTCAGCTGAGATAAAAAGAGGACTCATTTTCTGTTTGATATTCAACTCCCACGTACTCAAAGAGGTGCTGTCAGAAATTGTGTATCCAAGATATTTTAATGTGATGGATCTTTCGATCTGTATGTCTGCAATAGTCCATTTGCTTATTTTGGTCTTTTTCCTATTGGCAAAAATCATTAATATTTGATTTGGATGGATTTACTAATAAGTTGTTTTTAGCGGCATAGATGACAAATTGGTTTAGTTTATTCTGTAGCCCAAACGGAGTCTGATCAAAAAATGAGATTGTCTGCAAAACCCATCCAATGCAATTGGAGTGAATCTAATCTTATTGCAAATATATTATTTTGTTTCCATATACTGTCCAAATCACAGAGGTACACATTAAATAATGTGGATGCTAGATTGCACTCCTGTTTCACCCCCGTGTATGTGGGTATGGGCTTAGTGAGTGCACCCTCTTGAGTAATACGGACTTTAAAGGTGGTATTTTGGTGTAACATTACTATTAAGCGAACCAACATAAGTGGTACCCCCATCTTAAGCATTTTGTTCCAGAGCAGATTTCTTATAACTCTGTCAAATGAAGCAGACATGTCCAACGGGGCTATGTAGGTGGAACCTGCATTTGCTTGCTTAGAGTACTCTAATATATGAGCGAGAATAGTTGCATTAAGTGGAGTCCCCATAAACTTGTGAAAACCAACATTACGTGTAACATTACGTGCTACCAGCCATAGTTCCAATAATTCTAAACAAAACAAAAAAATAAAAACATATAAACATTCTAAAAAACATGGTAATGTAACTTAAAACATGACATTTCATACATTGGATCTGCATCAACTTCATCTCTATTTTCTAATACCAGTGAAAGGATATGTTGCATAGTTGTGTCTTTGTACACCACTCACATCTCATTTCTGATCAAATGTATGAAATGCCATGTTTTAAGTTACATTACCATGTTTTTTAGAATGTGTATATGTTTTTATTTTTTTGTTTTTTTTAGAATTATTGGAACTGTGGCTGGTAGCACGTAATGTTACACGTGATACACTGGAAAATACAAGTGCCCTGAAGACAGAACCAGCAGAATATGTATTGGGGATGATTCCGTATATATATTTCTGTAGCAATTTAGATTTATGCTGGTCCTAGAAACACATGAACACGGTGTTGGCACACTCTCCTTGCCCATGTAAAATTAGGAAGGGCATAAATAATATCATTGAGGGTTAACACACAGACCCCCTAGTGGGGTACAGAAAGGGTTTTTGATATATGAATTCCTAGTCCAGATAGACAAGTCATATATAAACAGAGGAATTAATTCCAAATGGTGTTGTTGTATAATTGTTTTTAGTACAAAAATGTTGAGTACAATGTGTTGTTGAAAACATTTAAATATGTATATTTTTTGATAAACTACATGGTCATTTGCCCTTCTTTTGAGTAGAGGGTTATCATGACCTGATGCATTGGTATCTGTGAACACTCGCTCTTAGTGAAAAGGATAGGAAGCTGGTTTGTGGGAATTTGCTGTTTTGATGTTCAAAATGTTCGGCATACTTCCCAACATGCTAAAAACCTGAAATTTGGCATGTGAGTAGGTTGCATGGTGTAGACAATGTACAAAGTATAAAATACTTGTTAAGCAGGCTGCAATGCTTACCCCTGCCATATGTGGATGTGGCGAACACCAAATAGACATTAAGTGGTTGTCTGTGGTGCAGAATGCTAGTCCTTCTGCAGTTGGTGTTGTGCAGAGGAGGAGCCTTTGACCCAGCATTGTGGGAGATCCCATAAAACAGGCAAAACAGCACAGAGCACTGCACGGACACCAAGTGGACATGAAGTGGTTGTCTGTGGTGCGGAACGCCAGTCTTTCTGCAATTGGTTTTGTGCAGAGGAGGAGCCTTTGACCCAGCACTGTGGGAGATCCCATAAAACTGGCAAAATAGCATGGAGCACCGCGCAGACACCAGGTTGACCTTAAGTGGTTGTCTGTGGTCGTCTGGGGTTTGCTGGGTCGAGCAGAGTTATAGTGTGACTCACCTTTGTACTAACCGGAACTGGTTTCTACTGGCGAGCCTTAGCAACATCCATACTGCATGGTGTAAGAAATGAGGTAAGAAACCTATGCCCCAGTTCTAACATCACTGCTATCACTAACTAAGTTGAGTCACCCCCGAGACACACAGCATGCACATTTTGTTCAGAATTATTCTCGGCACGGTTTTCGTAGCCAGACTCAAATATGCCAGGAAAGACACTAAGAAGATCTAAAGCTTACAACTTGCGTAAAGATAAGCCATATAAAAAAGCAATTACTAGATCACGTTTGACTAGCACTGAACAGACTGGGTTAGGCTTAACCCTTTCACTGCCAGCTCCAACAGCGGTGATACAGTATAAGCCCACAAGTGGGCAGATTACAGCATATTTTGCCCCAGAAGTCGAGCATAATGAAAAAGCGGCTTGTGGAGAAGATCTTTTAACAACACTAATAGAAGAAGAACTCTCAGGTAGTGCTAATCAATCCTTAATCAGCATTAACAATAACTCTCTATTAGCCTTATGTTATGCACTGCATGGGGTCACGCAAGTCCCCCAGGACCTACAGAGAGATAATCCATCAAATAAAGGGGCTTCTCCAGTGACTCAACCTTCTATTCTTCCACATACATCTCCACCCAATATTGGCAAGTTGCCAAGGATGTCCACAACATCTAATTTATTTCCAGCAACAGAAATGGACCGGTCCGATAAGGACATGGTGGACCACTGCCATTCTAGTACAATAAACACAGGCACAAGGAACATAGCAGGCTACCTCAATTCTGGCACGTACACTTTGCTGTGAAAATTCTCCTAAGGCTCTGTGGCGGCATACACAAGGATTTAATACAACAGGGCCATTTTGTAATTCGCCTATCTCTTCTGGAGCAAAACCAGGTTATTATCAAGCCATCACTATCTGCTGACGCCCTTAGAACACATCGAGATCCTCAAGTAAACAAGGCTGAGAGCATACATAGTGTTATTGACACATCTACGGTGGGCAACAATAATGAAGCCTCCCCACTCGCATATAAAACCCATAAATATAGGTGGGTAGCAAAGCGTGCAGCCCTCCTAACGGAAATTTAGCCTCCATAATACACTCTTCTGGGGCAGATGCATCAGTCATGACTTTGAATTATATCATTGTCACCGCAACCATGCAAAAATCCAAAAAACAGAAAAGAAGAGAAATTTGCAGGAAGAAAAGACAGCAGAGAAGCGTGGGTGCCTTGACTAGCTGGTTAGACAAGGAGGTGCCGGCAGGTCTGGTAACTGGACCCAATGTAGTATCACCGACAAACTCCCTCCCTGCTCCTATCACAGTGTTTGATCGGAGTAGTTCAGAATCACAAGACGAATCCCGTAACAGGATATTTACCATCAACCCATTCAGTAATGGAGTACCAGGCTCTTCTACAGCTCCACCCCATGTGTCACCAGCACTTGATCCTAAAATCCTTACTATGGGGCCAGTAAAATATCAAGGGACCCGAACTGCTTAAACCGGGCTGCAGTACTGAAATTACTGGCAAAGATACCATCTCTAAGGATTCTCAATACTACAGATTTCAACTTTACATAACAGTTGAATGTAAAAGGAGGGAAATTAACACGTCTTCATTGCTGTCTGGCAGAAACAGCTTCCTTGATGGGTTCTCATAAATTGACATGAGCTCACTCGGCTGTGTACTAGATGTCAAGGCCCCAGATTAATTATTGCCCAGTTGCTGTGATAGGTGTACAAAATAACTGAATAGGGTGCCAGCTGAAACTAAAACTGTGACTGGGCAAATTCGTACATCATCTGTGAACTTTCAAGGCTGGGAATGGCTCAAGAGTGTCCTACCCCAACAGTGCATTGCCTCAAAAGGAGGCCTAAAGTTAATCAGCTGCAATACAAGAGGCCATCGACATTTGCTTTCTGAAGAGGGATCTCTTTTGTTACTGTTGGAGCAGGACATTTTCATCTTTCAGGAGACCCAGGCCATTGAAATGGTGTACATTTGAGGGTTTAGCAAAAAAAGGGTGTATTGGGAAGGCCATATAGTGGCCTTATGATTGGGGTTAGGCAAACCCTAAATTCTAAGCTGTTAACTACTGTACCCAATGACGATAACATTATGGCTGTAGAAATTACATTGAGGAGCGGGGTGCAAAGTAAACATACTTTTGATAAATTGATAAATGTAAATGACCCCTCGGGGGGAACTGTTCTGAGGATATCCTGACATACATAGATACAGTTTGTGCTGACTATGGAGGTGCTGTTGACCATGATCTCATGCTGGTGGGCAGGGATCTTAATGCATATTGTTAAGATAAAGACCAGTGCTCTCCTTTTAAGAGCATCCGTCCCGAGTGCGTACTTCTACAGGAAAAAGTAAACAAACGTGGTCATCACTGGGTTACATTTCTCAGGGAATAGGAGTTAGTACTTTTGAATGGTCGAGCCAGAGGCGATACACCAGGAAAGGAAACTTGGAGAAGTGGGCAAAGTTGGGCAACACTTGATTACCTATTTGGCACCAATGTTATTTTAGAATGTGTCTAAAAAATCGAGGTACTGTCAAATGCCCATAGCGAGCGCTTCCCACTTAGGCTAACTCTGAATATTATTGAAGAAACTCTCTCAAAATCTAAAATCAAAGATATTTTCCCCAGTCATTCTGGTAACCATAAACAGTGGTCAGGAGCCAATATTGACAAGGCCACATGTGTGGTAAACAATCTTGATATGGCCTGTTGGCAAGCATTTATAGCCTACAGTGCTGACGAGTTGGAGAGCTGGATAAGTGCTCTCACCTTTGATGTGGCTTCAGTTAGTGGAGGTTGGTTGTTGGTAGTTGGCAACAACATCAGTAAGCCATTTGATATCGAAATTTGGAACGCAAAAAAAGTGATGCGCAGATAAGTCAAAAAAACAGGAAAGACCGAGCCCTCTGGTCTCGAGCTTCCACATGAATTAAAGAAAATTAAGCATAGATATCGAAGTTCGGTTAAGAGCTGGAAATTCTCAGTGAGAAACATACAGCAGCAGCGGATTATAGGGACTCTTTGTGGGAAAACACGAGGTCAATATGGCAACTATTATAAAGGCCCAAAGGAAAATAAAATCATCAATGCTATTGGTGAGCAGATTTGGTTAGACCATATTGGTGGAAAGATGAAGTCAACATCTGTGTCCCCTTCTTTTCAGACTACAGTGAACTTAGAGTGATGGCTGCTAGACACTTCAACTCAGACCGTAACTGCTGCTATTAATAAACTAAAGAATGTTACGGCTTGTGGCCCCAATGAGCTTGCCAACGCAGTCCTTAAAAATGACCTTGCAGCATGGGCTTTTCCCCTGAAGGTTCTTTTTGATAAGGTCTGTCCCAAGCACACAATACCGACCACGTGGCAGCAGTCTGTACTTATTCCTGTCTACAAGAGGAGAGACAGTAGTTTGCCTTAAAACTACAGACTACTGTCCATAATGGATGTGACCGGTAAGTTGTTCTCGGGCTTGGTCTTGAAGGAGATCCAGGCTTGGGTAGCGTCCAACAATATTCTTAACGACCTCCAGACTGGCTTTCGACCCAGTTGCTCCACGATCCACATCTGAAGGCTTGATCGTCTTATCCTTGTGTCTTCACAAAAGGAATCTCCATTCCTATATATGACATTGGCCTACTTTAGGTCGGCTTTCGACCCAGTTGCTCCACGATCCACAACATCTGAAGGCTTGATCGTCTTATCCTTGTGTCTTCACAAAAGGAATCTCCATTCCTATATATGACATTGGCCTACTTTAGGCCGGCTTTCGACCTTGTAATTAGGACAAGGCTCTGGGATAAAATGAAGACTTTGGGTTGTCCAGGGTGGCTTCTCATCATAATCCAGAGCTTGCATGAAGATACGGGTGCCAGAGTTCGCTTGGACAATGATGGTAGGGTGACCTCATCTATACAGTTAAGCAGGGGAGTCAAGCAAGATTGTGTGCTAGCTACCCTGCTATTCAATATTTAAAAGCAGGCCTTCCAGAGCGGATGCAGGCCAGCTCAAATTGTCCTCCCGGGATTGGAAAGATTAGGGTCGCCAGCTTGTTATATGCTGACAACCTCATAATTTTTGATCATACGGTGTCTGGATGCAGATCTATGTTGGAGGACTTGGCGAAGGAGAATGATCTCGTAGTCAATATTGAGAAGACCAAGACACTGTTGATTTCCAGCAAGAAGGTTAACAGAGTAGTGTTGACTTCTAAACTGGGGAATATTGACTACGAAGACCTTTACCCTTATCTTGGGCTGGAGATGAGTGCAGAGTATGATTATTCTTAAATATGCCATCAAGAAAAGAAAAAAAACTGCTTCATTGTCCCACCTTTTCTGCAGATTCGCCAACCAGACTGCAGGCTACTCCGCTTAGGGCATATTAACTTTATAAAAGCAGTATGATGTGTCTGGGTCCGGTAATTGAACATGGAGCAGGAATCAGACCGACCCAGGTAAGTGTAAAAGAACAGGATGCTTTTTTTCCTTCTTGGTTACAGTATAAGAGGTTAACAGCGGGAGAGTGAGGCACATACATCCACCCTGGTTCCTTTATCTACTCCAAGTTCACAAACTGTCATTCATGGAACGCCATGGTTCTCTTCTTTCTAGCATACCTCACCACATTCCATGAGGCCTACCTCTGCATTCACACATAACACAGATACAACACAGTAGTGCTTCTACCCAGCCATTTTTTTATAGTCTTGAGGCACTGAGAATGAAGGATCTGAGCTGGCTCAACCGCGTGGAGGGAGTTTTTTGGAGGAAGATACTGAAACTCAGACCATCAGTGTCTACGGAACTGTTATGTTTAGAACTTCGGCTGATCTCATTAGGAGGGCAGGTGGAAAGGAAGAGGGGAGAATTATACGTAAATGCTAAGATTTCACCTACATGCCCTATTTTGAAAATTCGGGGTACCAACTGTGGGAGGAATTGTCTCAATGGTGACAGTTTTGATGATCTCGCTATGACAACATTCAAAATGATAAACTGGTACGCAAACTGGAAAAACAAGGGGTGGCTATCAAGTGTTAAACGCCTCATTCAAATCTAAATACGGCCTAAGGGACTGGAACAAAAATTACGACCATATTTCCACTCTAAAAAGTCTCAGCCCCTTGTCTAGAGTGGTGCACAGGTTTAAAAGTCCACAATCGTACATTATTTTGTGTCCTAATCCTGCAATACGAAGGCTCATATTGTGCCTACGAATAAATCAGCTTCCATTGCTGTCAGTATTGGCCTTCCAAATGAAATTACCTTTAGATGAAATAAATTGCTGTATTTGTAAATATTATGGCCTCTTAGAAACAGCGAAACATCTATTTACAGAGTGTACGATTTTGAGTACTTTTTACATGTGTGCCTACAAGAGTCTTGTAAACGACTATGACTATAAAATCGGATGTCTTTTGGAACTATTGTTTAAATTCTCCATCAGTTTTGGTTCACATTACTATTTACAGAGTCTGGAAGCAAACAGGAAAGTTAACAGATATTGGAACAAACTTATTTAGATACTGATGGCAATAGTGTATTTGTTTGTTCTATAGTATGTAATTGAATGTATTTGTAGATGAATATTGATTCATTTGCACATTGCTTATTTTGCACACATTTAACTGTGGACTCATATTTCCGATTGCACTTTATCTACCTACTGGCACATTCGCACATGATATTAGAGCGCTACTAGTGTAGTGTGGAGAGTGTATAGTTTGGTTTACAACAATATGTTCACATACTTATTTGTATATTGCATATTTGCACATATGTTAACTCCTCAAAACTGTATTATATCCTATTTATCTGCCTACCTTTGCACATGGTATAGGAGTATATTATCAACTGCAATATGAGTAGTATCAACAGGTATTTTTATCAATTCTATTTCAGGGTCTCTATTAAGGAGTTTATATCATGAAAAGAACAAGTTACTTACCAAATGTAACATTCTTTCGACTGGATGTTCCTCCCACGTATTCCTCATCTTATGATAATTCGTTATCTCCAGCTTTGCTGCTTCAGAATTTTTTTTAAATTTTTAAAAAAAATTTTCTCGGCAGAGGGCGCTGTGCTCGAGGTCGTGGCGTCGATTGTCCCTCGACGGTTTCCGTACCGTGTCGGCGTCGCTGATGGTATAAGTAGCACGAGCCACGCCTGTTGCTCCAGTTCTGTTTTTTCGATGAAAACATATAGGAGGAACACCCAGGCGTGCCCCATGACTGATGCACACTTCGTGAGAGGAAAGTTTAAGAAAACGTAAACTGTACTGCGGGGTAGGATGGGAGGGTCGATGAGGAATACGTGGGAGGAACATCCAGTCGAAAGAACGTTACAGTGGTAAGTAACTTGTTCTTCTAATGGATTGTGCCCTCCCACGTATTCCTCATCTTATGATAGACTCCCATAGCAATAGTAATTTTGGAGGTGGGAGTATTAGTTTTCAGTTTTCATGGACAGAATGCAGAACTGCCTTGGCAAATAAACCCTCATTAGAGGAGGCAGTATCCAAACAGTAATGTTTTACAAAAGTGTGTATTGTTTTCCAAGTAGCAGCTGAACAAATATCTGCTGCCGGGACTACCCTCTTTAGAGCCGTAGAAGTAGCCATACCCCCTTCTAGAATGGGCACGAAGCCCATCTGGTGGGTCTTTTCCTGCTAACCTGTAGCATTCAGTTATGGCTAAGATGATCCAGCGGGATATGGTCTGTTTTGTTACAGATAATCCTAGTTTATGACCAGTATAACCCACAAATAGTTGGTCATCTTGCCTCAATTTAGCCATTCTTGAGATATAGAAAGTAACAGCCCTCTTGGGATCTAGTCTGTGCAATCTCTCCTCTTCCTTTCCCAAATGAGGAGGAGGATAAAAAGTTGGTAATATTATCTTTTGCGACAAATGGAAGTCTGAAACTACCTTTGGTAAAAAGGAAGGTTTAACTTTAAGGAAATGGCGGTTTGCATGAGAGAGCCTGAAGTTCGCTAACCCTGCGGGCTGATGACAAGGCCACAAGAAGTACAGTTTTTAATATTAAGAGCCTCAATGAGCAGGAGTGCATAGGCTCAAAAGGTATACAAGTCAAGAATTTTAGTACTAGATTTAAGTCCCAAGTTGGGACATGAAAAGGTACTGGGAGGTATACATTAGTAAGCCCCTTTAAGAATTGAATGATCAATGGAATTTTGAAATATGAAACCTCTTCTGAGATGCGCTTGAAAATAGACAGCGCAGCAAGGTATCCTTTAATTGTCCCTATCTGGAGCCCCAGATTGGCTAGATGCAGTAGGAAAGAAAGCACCATTGGGGTGCCACATTGAAAAGGGTCCACATTCTTATCTTTGCACCAGTTACTGAACTTGTTCCAGCGACATTGGTATAAAGATTTTGTTGCTGGCCTTCTGGCCGAAAGCAAGATCTCCATTACGTCATCTGGAAGATCCCAATCCTTGTATCTCAACCTGTCAGAAACCATGCGTAAAGGTTGAGTGTCTTGACCTCTGGATGGAGAACCCGACCTTCCTCTTGCGAGAGAAGATCCTTTCTTTGCGGAAGACGTATTGGAGGGCAGATGGACATGTCTAGAAGGTCCGGGTACCACGTCCTCCTGGCCCAATCCGGGGCAATTAGTATCATGGTTTTCCTGAACTTTCTCAACCTCCTGATTACTTGAGGAATCACGGGGACTGGGCGAAACGCGTACAGCAGTGGAAACTTCCACTCCACTACGAATGCGTCTCCCAGAGCTCCTCTTTGAGGAAATTCCCTTGAGCAGTACTGCTTGCACTTCAGATTGATCACAGTGGCGAACAGATCCACTTGAGGTGTTCCCCAAAGGGCGAAGATCTCTTGAAGGACTTCCTGAGCTAGCTCCCACTCGTGGGAGACTGTGCTCTGCCTGCTCAGAGCGTCTGCCGCCGTGTTTTGCTCTTCGTCTAGGTTAATTGCCGATAGAGAGATTCCTTCTCGTATTGCCCAGAACCAGAGCTGCATTTCCTCTCTGCACAGTGGTAGTGACCCTACTCCTCCTCTCTTGTTGAGGTAGTACATGGCCACTGTGTTGTCCGTCATTATCAGGACATTCATTCCCTGTATAGAGGGCAGAAAGGCCTTCAGCGCTAGTCTGATTGCCCTCAGCTCCAATAGGTTGATGTGTAGTTTGGACTCCGATGGAGACCAACGACCGCTGATTGTCAGATCGTTGGTGTGTGCTCCCCACCCTGTGAGTGAGGCGTCCGTCACTACTGTTATCTCCGGCCATGGTTGCCAAAAGTATTCTCCCTTGAGAATGTTGTCGTTGCAAGCCCACCATAGTAGATCCTGAGCAACTGCGCTCGGGACTTGCAGAAGATTCGACATATTCCCTGAGAACTGGGACCACTGAGTTCTGAGTGCCCATTGAAGGGATCTCATTCTCAACCTGCCCTCTGGTACTAGGAAAATGCAGGATGCCATGAGTCCGAGCAACCTGAGAAAATCGAAGGCCGGTAGATGTTGGGCATTCTAAAACTTCGTTACCATCTGCTGGATGTGGAGATCTCTCACTTCGGGAGGCGAGGCTTTTCCCGATGAAGTGTCCAAGACTGCTCCGATAAACTGGAGTTTCTGGGTTGGTATCATGTGGGACTTCTTGAAATTGAGGGAGAAGCCCAGTTTGTGGAGGAAGTGGCAGGTGATCGAAAGATGTTCCTGAGCTTGTTCTGGAGAACTTGCTCTGATCAACCAGTCGTCCAGGTAGGGATATATGTGAATACCTCCTCTCCTGAGACTTGCTGCCACAACCGCCAACAGTTTGGTGAAAAACCTCGGGGCGGAGGTCAACCCGAATGGCAGAACTCGAAACTGATAATGAGAATTGCCAATCGCGAACCTCAGGTACTTTCTGTGCCCTGGATGGATTGGCACATGAAAGTAAGCATCCTGAAGGTCCAATGATACCAACCAGTCTTGGAGTTGTAGAGCCTGAAGGATCTGAGAAAGGGTCACCATCTTGAACTTGTCCTTCCTTAGGAACTTGTTCAAGTTTCTTAAGTCCAAGATGGGTCTCAATCCTCCGTCCTTTTTTGGAATGAGAAAGTATGGGGAGTACCAACCCCTGTTCCTCTCCGCTACAGGTACCTGTTCTATGGCACCTTTCTCTAGCAGGGTTAACATTTCCTGCAACAGGAGCGGGTCTGGAATTTTTACGGAGTTGGCTCCCGGTGGATTATTCTGAGCCCTTTTTAGAAAGGGGAGACAGTAACCTTGAGCTACTGTTTCCAGTGCCCAAACATCTGAGGTAATGCCTCACCATTCCTTCAGATGTTGAGAGATCCTGCCTCCCACTGGTGTCTTGTGGAGCAAGGTCTCAGAGAGATTTGGAGGCGGCTGCAGGAGTGGCTGAGGGCAAAGATGCCGCTCCTGAGGCTGATTTCGCACCTCTTCCTCGTCCACCACGAGGGAAGTTTTTTCTGCCTCTTTGAGAAGCCTGTCCTCTTCCTCTACCAAATGAGGAGTAGTAGCGAAAAGAACAACCTCTCCAGGAAGATGATCCTGAATAGGTTTTCTGAGGCTGGCGCATGGAGGCACTAAGAGATTTAGCTGCCGCTTTCGAGGTCTGGAGTTTTTCTAGGCTTTCGTCAGCCTTACTGCCAAATATCCTCGAGCCATCAAAGGGCATGTTAAGGAGTCTGGATTGCACATCCTGTGCAAACCCCGACTTCCTCAACCACGCAAATCTGCGCAACACAGTGCTTGTAGCCATGGATCTGCTGATGCTATCAGCAGTATCCAGTCCAGGCTGGAGACATTTCCCCATTGCCTCCTTTCTGTCTTTGACTATATTCAGGAAGCCTTCCCTTTCCTCGCCTTCCGGAATATGCTCAGCCGCCGCCGAAATACAGTCCCACAGGGTATGGGTAAACCTGGCCAGGGTACAGGTGACATTTGTCGATTTCAGGGCCATGCTACCTGAGGTGAAAACTTTAAGGGCCCAGGCATCAACTTTCTTGTCCTCTCTATCCGGAGGGATACTGGGATATGCAGTTTGTTTTGCTGTGGATGCAGCCTGAATAACCAGACTTTCTGGAGTCGGATGCCTGTTCAAATATTCAGGATCCGTACCAGCTGGTCTGTATTTCTTTTGGAAATTACTATTTGTAGCAACAATGCTATCAGGATTTTCCCAATTTTTTTCTACTGTTCTCTGAAGAGCCCTATGAAAGGGGAAAACTGGATCTTTTTGGGGACCTTTGACAATTATATCTGTCATGTCGTCCTGTTCAAACACGGGTGAAGTGTTACCCCAACCCATGTATTCTACTACCCTGTTCATAAGACCTCTGTACCCTGAGTCTGCATGTTCTGCGGGGTCAGGTTTAGCAAATTCTAACTCTGGGGAGGTGTCAATTCCACTAGCAGAGTGTAGAGTATCACTCAGGTCTCTCATTCTATATTCCTGATCAATGAGTTCCTCAGGAACTTGTCTTGTGCCATATGAAACTCCAAAGGGAGTCACTTCGTCTTCCTCCGAGCCAGATACCTCATAAATTGAGGACATAGCTTTAAAAAAGTCTGTTCTGGGCAACGGAGTAAATCTCCTTTCTTCCTCAACAATTTCCTTCGAAGGAATAGAAAAATCCTTCGAGGTTGTCGACGGGAACTTCGAAGACTTCGAAGAAGACTTTGATACAGGTGTCGAAGACGCTGGCTTTTACCAAGGTAGTTCTCGACTTCTCTTTGTCGTCCAATGGAGCGACCTTAGAGGAATGGCTCTTCCGAGGTTCTTTCGAGGGGGTCGGGGCCACATTCTCGAAAACCTCCCTCATCTTTTTATGGAATTCCTCCCATTTTCTGGGGGAATCCGATTTTGTCGGACATCGAATTTCTTCGGTCGACTTAGAAGATAATGACGATGAGGGAGATCTATGTCTCCTCTTCAGTTTTTTTTTGACGAGGAAGAAGAGTGTCTCGATCTACTCATAGATCGAGATCTCTTGGAGTTCCTATGTTGATTCGATTCTTTCGAATCGGTCACTTTCTTATGCTGTTTGAACACAGCCTTCTTAGAGGCTTCCCTCCCCACCGACAGTTTACCTCTCCTCTCACGAAGGGCCTTCTCGGTCATGGACTGGCAGGTGTCAGGGCTGGGCCACGTGTTGGGGCCAAAAGGCAGGTTGCAGCCACTGTGGGGGCTGCAGAAGGGGTGAGAGCCCCCCCAAAAAGCCCTACCCAGTATTCAAGGCGGGTTCTCCATCCCTTTTGCAGAAAGAAGTCCCTGTGATGGAGAACCGCCTTGGAACTACATCTCCCAGCAGGCCGTGCCTTGCACGAGCCTGCTGTCAGGAAATGCCACGCCCGCGCTAATGCGCATGCGCGAGCCGCGCCATCGGAACGATGCTCGCAATTCCGGATGCAGAGGGGAGAAGACGTGTTTCACCCGAGCTCCGACAGGCACGCCTACGCGGGGCACAAGCTCCCGCCTGAACACCCCAGGCCCCGCGCACAACTAAAAGATAAGTTCCTCTTTTAGAAGTACTTGTTGGGAACCCAAACGCTGTTAGGAGGCCACGACGATTTCGGCTGTACTTTCGGCTGGGATTACGGTTCGGACACCGTACCGCAAACTGGGGCAGAGGCACGAGAAGTATCGCGCACGAGTCCCCTGTAAACTGGGAATCAGTACATAGACCCCGCATGATTTGGGCAATGCCGTGACTAACTGCCCACGCACGTAATGCGTGGAAAACATTACTGAGGCAACTTGGAGTGAAGTCAACTACGAGTTGTTTTCGCCCGCACTGACAATGTGTTTTGGTATTTTGCAGTGAAAGCTGAGCGTCCTTTGGCTGAGCACACAAACAAGTCAGGAGGATCGGAGGCACCAGCCAGCAAACAGAGCTAAGTGCTGTTATATGTTTGTACCCTGTATGAGTATAATGCAAGGGGGTTGGTGATCATGCACATGATTTGGGAATACGTGCTGCATGAGTAAATGCCGGTGTAATTTATGTTGCAACACTATAGTTAGTAGCGGAGCAGCTACAATAGTCAGCACTTTAATGTCATAGTGTCCTGGTTCAGGAGCTCCAGTACAAAGGCTCCCCTCTGAAGGGCACACAGTGTGGGTGAGGTGCATGAGTGCATGGGCGGAGTACGTCCATCGGAGCGGCGCACAGGAGCCGAGGAGTATGTTTCCCTAAAAACCCCCACCTATCCATAACAGCCTCCTAACCCTCTTTCCGGTTATCCTGAACTCCCTCTACCCATCCAAACCAACGGATCCTAACCCTCTTTCCCTGGCAGGTCAAGGTGGCCTGTGGTTTTTACATCCCAGGTGCTAAAACCCAACGGGGAGGCAGGTGTTTGTGCTGCCTCTGCGCCAGACAACAGGAGCCTGACAGCAGGAACCACAGTCGTCTTCGGTTACTAGAACCGAGACACCAGAGATAAACTCAGTGAGGATCGGTGATCGACATTTTCGATCCACAATCGATACACTTCTTGAACCCAGTCTTGGGTGTCGAAGGAGTCAAAGAAGATGACATTTTCACGAAGAAAATCTCGGAGCGCGCCGTTCACGATAGCAAAGCGATCGGAAAAATGGAAGTAGAGCAACGGGCGCGGCTCCAGCTGCTTATACCATCAGTGACGTTGACACGGTACGGAGATCGTCGAGGGACAATCGACGCCACAACCTCGAGCACAGCGCCCTCTTTCGAGAAAAAAAAAAATAAAAAAAATAATAATAATTTTCCGAAGCAGCGAAGCTGGAGATAACGAATTATCATAAGATGAGGAATACGTGGGAGGACACAATCCATCCGAAAAAGTGTTATTATTTGTATCTTTATTCTTAAGATTTTTAATTAGCTATGAGTATTTTAGAATATGTAACGTTGCTTGGAAATCTGTGTAAGTACAAGTGGTACCGAAGTGGCTGCTGGGCTGACCTGACGGAGAGACTCTTCTCTGCTGCTTTCCTGCTCCCCAGGGCTCTGTCCTCAAGAGGAAGTTTTGCAGTCTACATTTCGCCGAAATGTGGCACGCCCCTCTACTGCTCCAGACTAGGTGATTACTATGGTATTTCCAACGCCAGAGCGGACTTTGCCTGTGGACTTTGTGCTTACTATTGTGTGTTCTCTAACCTTGCTCAAGAACGGACTTTGCATGTGGACTTGGTTCTTTTGCTGCATGTTGGCACTGAAGTAGTTCTCACTCCCATTGCAGCGTTCTCATGTTTATTTTGTGGCCCCACACCCCCCACCCGACGCCAAGCCTACATTACGCCACTTCCTAGCGCAGTCCACGCGCACCTAAGTGGTACCGAACTGGCTGTTGGGCTGTTCGGCGTGATCGCAGGTGAGCGGTTTGGCGGTAGGTACAGTAATCAATGCGACATCAGCACATTTGTATGACATATATGTTGGATTGTGTGCACTCTTGACTATCTACTGTCTAATATAATCTTGGGGGGTGTAAATTGTTTTGATCTGTAGGATCAATTGACTAATCCTTATGTGTGCGTTATGAAGAAAAACAAGCGTGAAATATATACATATAAAAGGACTGTACCTCTGACTAGACGTGAGTCCAGGGCCGCATCAAGGCCCTAAAACGATATACTATCTGTCTCGCTGGTTTTTACACCTGTGAAAGGCACTATGAGCATGGCCTGTGCGTTACCACTCCCCCCTTCACCTCCTTCCTCGTAGGAAACTGCTATGCTAAATCTGAATGAAGGAGAGGGAGTGGGAGATTAATCTATTCTGTTGATCAAATCTGGGGCGGTGAATAAGACCCCAGAAGTTGAGGTCCTTCCTCAAGAAATTTCACCTGTGGTGAGGAGCGGGGACTCACAAAGTCAAAGAGAAATGGATAATTCCCTTCTTGCCCTATCTCAGTATCCGCTTGGTAAAGAGGCAGAATGGGAATTGTCCTCAGCTCAACCGATGGGAAAGGAAGATTAAGCAGCTGATTGCTGCAGTGGAAAGGCAAAATTGACCTAATAGGAATTGTGGGAAGGTGGATATCAATCTATTGGATCCCGTTAATACACTGTTAGTGACTATGGGGTAGGTGGGTCTGGCATTGCCAGGTACTGTTATACCTCCCTCATCGGCACAGGTGCATCCGGGAGTCGACCCGTGCGGTGAGTTAGTACTTAACAATCCCAAAAATGGGATTGTAAATTCTGTTCTGATTGAACCTGAAGGGCGGACCCAGAAGCAAAAAAATAAAAATAATAATAGGAGAAAAACTGCTTGCAGTTATAAACTGAAAATTGAGAAAGTACCCATGAATAATTAGCGTAAGTTACTGAGAGAAGAGATTGTATCCTCAGCATCTGAAACGAATGATGAAGCAGACGGGGAAGATGTGATTGTGTGTAGAGGGACGGGGGGGATCTCTGGCCTTGGATAACATGAGTGAGGATTTAAAAAACAAGGGCATTAAGGGGCCCCAGAGAGGTAATTCTAGCACAATAGTGGGTGTGTTGAAGCAAGATCAGTCAGCGAAGGGGAGTCTCTTAAATGTCTTTCCAAAAAAAACAAAAGACAAAGTGCTGCTCCGGACTGTCCAAGTTTTGGACAGGACGGCATCCCCAGAAATGAATAAACGTACAGGCCTTACAACTGGAAAAAATCAGGTAAATCTCTGCGCTCCATCTAGGGGGCCTCACTTCTGGTTGAGCTGGGACAGCTACCAGAAAATGAAGCAGGTTTTGGGGGACCCATAGTTTGTAGTACCTTCCCACAACACGTCCATCCCCTTGGGGAGAAATCTCTTTAGGTGGTGGAGAGAGTCTACAATTAAACGGTCCTGGGCGAAAAAGACATTTGAATCCCCAGTACATCAGAGGATGTATGGATGTCCAAGTTAGTGTCCCCATACTTGGCGAGGTTTCTAAAGAGCCTGCCAAGAGTAATCAGGAGGGGGGCATGATGATGGAACGGGTCATAAGAAGGGTAATCAAACTGATTCTGGATGAACATGATAATGTACAGCCAATTAATGAGGACTCTGTGCCAAAAGAAAAGATTGTGCCAACTTTGGTAATGAATGAACAGTGTAAAGATGTGAAGGTGTCTATGAGTGACCATACTAGGGATACCAAGTGCAATAGTGAACACACAGGTGTTGCTAATAAAGATACACCAGATGTGCAAGCTGAGGGGTCATTTTTGGAGATAGAACCTCGGCATGTGAGTCAACTGACAGGAGGGTCTACGAATGGTCTCTATGCTATTGAGACTGAAGAGATCAATCTCCGGCCTCCTCAGTGTCCCAAAAACCGGAGTATTTTGATGCATTATCTCTTCTCTCATGGTGTGCCAGTTTCTTTAAATCGACCTACGGTTTTGGCCCTGTTTGGGGAATTTCCAAGCCTATCCCTAATTGATTGATTGATTTATTTATTTATTGATATAGCGCTTTATACCAAGGCGCTGTACACTGGAACAACAAAATACAAAATTTACATCATGAATCATTCAACAAAACAGTGCAAAGAGCAATTAACTTAGGTGGGGGGGTGCAAAGGGAAGAGGGAAGAGGTGGGGGGAGTAGGAGATGGACAGGGCGAGGGAGAATGGAAGGGTAAAAGAGAGGAGTAGGAGAGGGGAGAGAGGAATCAGATGAGGGTAAGAAGAGGGGGTAGGGGGAAGTGAAGAGGGCAGAGGAGAAGTTTTCAAGGAGGGGAATGGAGGAGGAGGGATTTAAGGGACGTGCGAAATGAGGTGAAGGTTGTGGGAGAGCGGATTGTAAGAGGGAGTGAGTTCCAATGTAGGGGTGCAAGGAGTTGGAATGAGCGGAAACGGGAGGAAGCGCAAGGGGAAGGAGGAACAGTGAGAAGGAAATGGTCAGCGGAGCGAAGGGAGCGGGAGGGGGAGTAGAAGGAGAGGAGGGAGGAGAGATAAGGAGGAGCAAGACCATAGAGGGATTTGAAGACAAGGCAGAGAAAGTAGAACTTTAGTTGCGAGTGGAAAGATAGCCAGCCAAGGTGAGAGAGAGAGGAAGAGATGGAGTCGCGGGAGGTAAGGAGACAAAGGGTACGGACAGCAGAGTGGTATATGGATTTTAGAGGGGTAAGCTGAGATGCGGGATGTCCACAGATTAGAGAGGAGCAGTAGAAGAGGCGGGAAAAGATGAGAGAGGAAATTAGGAGTTTGGTGGCGTGGAATGTGAGGGAGGGACGGTTTTTGTGTATATTGTAGAGGTGGTATCGGCAGGAGCGGGAGGTGAGTGAAATATGTTGTGAGAAGGTGAGAGAGGAGTCAAAGAGAACGCCTAGATTACGAGCTTGGGGGGAGATAGGGAGATTGGAGGGAGGAAAGCGGATGAAAGAGGAGGGGAGAAAGGGGGAATAGAGTTAGAGGGGAAGAAAAGGACTTCGGTTTTATCGGTGTTCAGTGATAGAAAGTGGGAGGACATCCAGTTTTTGATAGCAGTGAGACGAACAAGTTACTTCTTACCTTGTAACGTTCTTTCGACGGGATGTTCCTCCGACGTATTCCTTATCTTAGATATCTCCTTCCAGCTCTGCTGGCCTCGGAAAATTTTTTCTCTAGAGGGCGCTGCGCGTCGACGTCCTCCGAGTCGATGTCCCTCGACAGCCGCCGTATCGACGTCGACGTCATCCTGCCTATAAAGGCCACGCGCAGCGTCCGTTGCTCAGTTCCGTTTTGTAGCCCACAATAATACTTTCTGGACTAACTAATCACCCTGAAGGAGCGTAAGCTGCAACAACAAGGGAAGTAGAACTGCGGGGATGGATGGGAGGGTCGATGAGGAATACGTCGGAGGAACATCCCGTCGAAAGAACGTTACAAGGTAAGAAGTAACTTGTTCTTCGAAGGGATTGTGTCCTCCGACGTATTCCTCATCTTAGGCTCCCATAGCAGTATTCTATTATCGGAGGAGGGAGTACTGACTTCACGCTGTCTTCTATTGATGAATAGAATGCAGTACAGCCCTTCCAAACCTAGTCTCTTGACTGGAGGAGGAATCCAAATTGTAAAAACGTGTAAAGGTATGGACAGACGACCATGTAGCGGCCGCACATATGTCTTTAACCGCACGCCTCTTTTGAGGGCCGATGAAGCTGCAATACCTCTGGTCGAATGAGCCCTAAGGTTTTGAGGGGGCTCTTTCCCTGCCAGTTTATAACATTCCAGAATGGCTAGAATGATCCATCTGGAAATGGTCTGCTTAGTTATTGGTAACCCCAGCTTGTGACCTGCGTAACCTACAAACAGCTGGTCTGCCTGTCTTATCCTGACTAGTCTACTGATGTAAAAACTTAAAGCCCCCTAGGGTCTAGCCTGTGTAACCTATCTTCCTCTTTCCCCGGGTGAGGAGGAGGATAGAAAGATGGTAGGGTAATCTTCTGAGTGATATGGAATTCAGAAACCACCTTTGGGAGGAAATTAGGCTTCACTTGCAGGACAACTTTGTCTTTGTGAAATATTGTGTGAGGGGGTTTACAAGAAAGAGCTTGTAATTCGCTCACCCTTCTAGCAGATGTAAGTGCTATTAATAAAACAGTTTTAAGGGTAAGGAATCTTAACGAACAAGAATGGAGAGGTTCGAAAGGTGTACCCATCAGGAAAGTTAGTACTAAGTTTAAATCCCATAGGGGAATTTGGAATGGTCTTGGGGGATAAACATTGGTTAACCCCTTTAGAAACTGTATTACCAAGGGTAATTTGAAATAGGATGGTTCTTCCGCAGTACGCTTAAAGATGGATAGCGCTGCGAGATAGCCCTTAATGGTGCCAACTTGAAGGCCTGAATTTGCCAAATGTAGTAGGAAGGACAAAACCATTGGTGTACCACATGAAAAAGGGTCGATATTCTGTTCTCTACACCAGCTGCAAAATCTGTTCCAACGGCAGTGGTATAAAGACTTTGTTGCTGGCCTCCTTGCCGAAAGCAACACCTCCATAACATCATCAGGGAGGTCCCAATCCTTGTACCTCAGCCTTTCAGAAGCCAAGCGTGAAGGTTGAGGGTTTTGATGTCTGGATGGAGAACCTGACCTCCCTTCTGTGAGAGTAGGTTCTCTCTGAGTGGAAGTCGAATTGGAGGGCAGATGGACAAGTCTAGAAGGTCCGGGTACCACGTTCTCCTGGCCCAATCCGGGGCAACTAGGATCATGGTTCTCCGGAATCTTCTCAACCTCCTGATCATTTGAGGAATGACAGGGACCGGTGGGAACGCGTACAGAAGCGGAAACTCCCAGTCCACTATGAACGCGTCTCCCAGAGCTCCTCTCGGGGGAAATTCCCTTGAGCAGAACAGGTCGCATTTCCTGTTTAGGCTGGTGGCGAACAGATCTACCTGAGGGGTTCCCCAAAGGGCGAAGATCTCTTGAAGGACTTCCTGAGCTAGCTCCCACTCGTGGGAGATTGTGTTCTGCCTGCTCAGAGCGTCCGCTGTCAAGTTCTTCTCTCCGGCTAGGTGAACTGCCGATAGAGAGATTCCTTCTTGGATTGCCCAAAACCAGAGCTGCATCGCCTCTCTGCACAGGGGTAGTGATCCTACGCCTCCTCTTTTGTTGAGGTAATGCATGGCCACCGTGTTGTCCGTCATTATCAGGACGTTCTTCCCTTGTACAGCTGGCAGGAACGCCTTCAGCGCAAGTCTGATGGCTCTCAGCTCTAACAGGTTGATATGTAGTCTGGACTCCGATGGAGACCAACGACCGCTGATGGTCAAGTCGTTGGCGTGGGCTCCCCACCCCGTGAGTGAGGCAACCGTGACTACTGTTATCTCCGGCCAGGGTTGCTAAAACTGTTCTCCTTTCAGAATGTTCTCCTGACAGGCCCACCACTGAAGGTCTCGAGCCACCCTGCCGGGAACCTGAAGAAGATCTGTCATTCTCCCTGAGAATTGTGACCACTGAGTCCTCATTGCCCACTGGAGGGATCTCATTCTCAGGCGAGCCTCTGGCACTAGGAAAATGCAGGATGCCATGAGGCCTAGCAACCTCAAAAAGTCAAAGGCTGGGAGACGTTGGGCATGTAGGAACTTGGTAACCATCTGTAGAATATCTTGAGCCCTCACCTCTGGTGGCGAGGCTTTTCCCAGGGAAGTGTCCAGGATCGCTCCTATGAACTGGAGTCTCTGCGATGGTATCATTTGTGACTTCTTTAAATTGAGGGAGAAGCCCAGTCTGTGAAGGAAGTGGCACACGTGATTTAGCTGGATCTGAGCTTGTTCCAGAGAAACAGCCCTGATCAACCAATCGTCCAGGTAGGGGTAGACGTGAATCCCTTCCCTCCTTAGACTTGCAGCCACTACCGACATTAACTTGGTGAAGACCCTCGGGGCGGAGGTCAGCCCAAATGGCAGCACTCGAAATTGATAGTGAGAGTTGCCAATTGCGAACCTCAGGTATTTCCTGTGTTTGAGATGGATAGGCACATGGAAATAAGCGTCCTGAAGGTCCAGAGATACCAACCAGTCCTGGAACTGAAGGGCCTGGAGGATCTGAGAAAGAGTGACCATCTTGAATTTGTCTTTTCTGAGGAATTTGTTCAATTCTCGCAAGTCCAAGATGGGTCTCAGTCCTCTGTCTTTCTTTGGAATGAGAAAGTAAGGGGAGTACCAGCCCTTGTTCCTCTCCACTGCAGGTACCGATTCTATGGCACCTTTCTCTAGCAGGTCCCAAATTTCCTGCAAGAGGAGCGGATCTGGAGCTTTCTGAGAGCTGATCTCCGGTGGATGACTCTGAGGTATACGTAGGAAAGGCAGGCAGTAACCTTGGGCAACTGTTTCCAATGCCCAAGCATCTGACGTGATAGCCTGCCATACCGCCAGATGTTGAGTCAACCTGTCTCCTACAGGTGTCCTGTGAGGGAAGTCCTCAGAGTGGTTTTGGGGCGGCTGATGCAGATGCCGATGGTAAAGAGGTACCTGCTGTTGCTGCGGCTTTTGAATATCTACCCCGTCCACCTCGGGTAGTTCTTCTTTGTCCCCTTTGAGCCGGTCGTCCTCTACCTCTTCCGAATGCGGAGTAGAAGCGAAAGGACTTGCCCCTCTCACAGAGGTTCCTGTGGGACGAAAAGGAGTCTGACGGATTGCAGCTCCTAGGGATTTTGCTGCTGCTTTTGAAGTTTGCAGTTTCTCTAAACTGTCATCCGCCTTTTTCCCGAACAAAGACGAGCCATCGAATGGCATGTTCAAGAGCCTGGCTTGCACATCTGGGGCAAAACCAGACTTTCTCAACCAAGCAAATCTCCTGGTTGATGTACTTGCCGCCATTGCTCTGCTGATACTGTCAGCCGAATCAATGCCCGTCTGGAGGGATTCACACATAGCGTCTTTACCGTCCTGTATAATATTCAGGAACGCATCCCTTTCTTCTCCCTCCGGGATGCAGTCAGCCGCTGTAGAAGCACACTCCCAAAGTGTATGGCTGAACCTAGCAAGGGTGCAAGTAGCATTAACAGATTTTAACGCCATGCTACATGCTAAAAAGACTTTCTTTGCCATAGCATCATATTTTTTATCGTCCCTGTCCTGTGGGACGGTAGGATAAGCCGTCTTGACATCGGTAGAGGATGCTGCCTGTACCACCAGACTTTCTGGGGATGGGTGTTTAGACAAAAACTCTGGGTCTGTAGAAGATACCCTGTACTTTGTAGACAGTTTTTTATTTACTGCTGGTACTACATCTGGGGTTTCCCAGTTTGTCATGATCTTTCTCTGAAGAGCTTTATGAAAAGGCACCACAGGATCCTCCTGTGGGCCTTTGTCAAGAATATCCGTGAGGTCATCTTGTTGGAAAGATTGTGAAGGTGCAGACCACCCCATGAACTCTGTGATCCTGGCCATTAAGGCTCTATAGGGGGTTTCAGCATGCTCCCCCGGGTCTGGCTTAGCGAACTCCACCTCAGGGGAAGTGTCTAACCCACTTGCCTCATGTAAGGAATCATGAAGATCCTTTAACCTGCGCTCTTCAGAGGAAAATTCCTCTCTAATTGGGGTTACAGGTCCCTGCAACACAAATGTGTCTTCCTGTTCAGACAATTCACCCTCTTCCAAAATTGAGGACATAGTTCTCAATTGTTCTGAACTCATAAAGGGAGTAAATCCCATTTCCAAGGCAGAGGGTGCCGAACTTGTCATTATCGGCCTCGAAAACGTCGATGTCGTCGACGCCGACGTTGAAGGCTTCGAGCGTGGCGTCGAAAACAAAGGCGGAGGCCTCGAAGACCTCGACAGAATTGGAATTCTACTCGACAATCTCGAAGCCATCGACGTCGAGGACCTGGGGATAGTCACTGGGTGTGTCGTAACCGTGACTTTTCTTGGCGTCGACGCCGGTGTCTAAGCTGGCGTCGACAGACCCGTGTGTCAAAGGTCCCTTCGACAACGGCGTCGAAGACATGGACCTCGACGGAACCCTCGTCGACGGCGTCGACGGAACCTTCGAGGAAGGTTTGGAGGTCATAGTCCTACTCGAGGGTTCGAGACGCGCTCGAGAGGTTTCCTTCACCGGGTACTGCGACTCGTGGCGTTTTTGACCTTCGGTTCTTTCGACCAGAGCATCGCTCTCGGCAGCCTTCGAGGGGGTCGAGGCCGCTTTCTCGAAGACGCTCATCATATTTTTGCGGAATTCCTCCCATTCAGCCCGGGAACTATGTTTCGTGGAGCAAGGGATTCTTTTTGGCGAAACAGAGGAAGAGGAAGACGGAGAAGGGGATCTTCGACGTCTCCTCTTCGAGTGCTTCGATCTCGAGGAGTGATGAGACCCACTCCGAGACCTGGAGCGCGAATGGTGACGAGGAGACGAATGTCTCGACTTCGTCGACTAAGAAGAAGCGTTAAAAGTCTTACCTTTCTCCAGCATCCCCCTACGCTCCTTCAGGGCCTTAGCTGTCATGGACATACAGTCCTCGCATTCCGAACAATGGTGTTCAGCTCCCAAACACCACAGACAAACTCTGTGAGGGTCAGTCAACGACATCTTTTTCCCACAATCTCGACATTTCTTGAAGCCGGATCGAGGAGTTGTCGGTTCCGACGATGAAGCCATCGAGTACGTATCGAATGACTCGAGGTAAATAGGATAAATCTGACTAAGAACTGAGCAACGGTATTCCGAGGCACTGAGTAAGCGCGGAAAAACGGAACTGAGCAACGGACGCTGCGCGCGGCCTTTATAGGCAGGATGACGTCGACGTCGATACGGCGGCTGTCGAGGGACATCGACTCGGAGGACGTCGACGCGAGGCGCCCTCTAGAGAAAAAATTTTCCCAGGCCAGCAGAGCTGGAAGGAGATATCTAAAATGAGGAATATGTCGGAGGACACAATCCCTTCGAAAGGGGGAGAGTTTAAGGTGGCGGTCAGGCGAGAAGGAGGAGAAAGAAAGAGTTGAGTATCGTCAGCATAAAAGTGGTGAGAAATGCCAAACGAAGAGATGATAGGGGCAATGAAAGAGGTGTAAAGAGAGAAAAGGAAAGGACCAAGTACAGAGCCTTGAGGAACACCGTAGTTAAGAGGGAAGGAAGGAGAGGACTGGCCTCCCCATGATACAGCAAAGGAACGGGAGGAGAGGTAGGAGGATAGCCATTTTAGAACAGGGGTGTTAAACCCGAAGGAGGAAAGAGTATGAAGCAGGAGTGGGTGATCGACAGTGTCAAAGGCTGCGGAGAGATAAAGTAGAATAAGGATAGAGAATTGCTTGGCATGTCAAGCAGAGAGGAGTGAGTTAAGGATAGATGTGAGAGCAGTTTCAGTGGAATGTTTGGGACGGAAGCCAAATTGGAAGGGAGGAAGGAGAGAGGAAGAAGTAACAAAGGATGAGAGTTGAGAGTAGGCAAGGCGCTCAAGAAGCTTAGAGAGGAAAGGTAGAAGAGAAATAGGTCTGTAGTTAGCAGTGAGCAGTGGATCAGCAGAGGGCTTCTTTAGAATAGGAATAATCGTTGCATGTTTGAATGCAGAGGGAAAGATTGATGAGGAGAGGCAAGAGTTGAAGAAGGTGGTAAGGTAAGGGATAAGAAGAGGGTAGATCTTGGGGATAAGAACGGAGGGGAGAGGGTCAGAGGGGGCGGACGTGGGGTGGGCTTTGGAAAGAAGGGAGGAGACTTCAGAAGAGGAAACAGGAGAGAAGATGGAGATAGTAGACGAGGGAGGAGAGGAGGGAGGAGGAGAGGGGGAGTCAGGAAGGGAGTTAATTTTTTGCCGGAGAGTGAGGATTTTGGAGGAGAAGAAGTTGGCAAAGTCAGAAGAAGAGAGTGTGGAATTGGTTGAGGGATCAGGCGTAGGAGGAGAGAGAAGACAGGAGAGAGTTTGGAAAATCCGATGAGGGTGGGAGGCTTGAAACTGGAGAAGGTTAGAGTAGTAGGAGGATTTGGCTGCTGCAAGACAGGAGTTGTAAAGTGCATGGTAAGAAAAGTAAGAGGTTTGATTAGATAGCGAGGGAGATTTGAGCCAGAGCCTCTCTAACTGCCGGAGAAGGCGCTGCATAGAAGAGAGATGAGAGGTAAGCCAGGGTTGAGAAGGCTTCTGAGTAGGACGAAAGAAAGAAAGGGGGTAGAGTTGATCTAGGGCAGTGGAGATGGAAGAGGATAGGGAAGAGAGAGCCTCATCTGCAGAGAGTAGAGCAAAATCATGAGGAGATGGAAGAGAAGCTGAACAAGTGTCAGAAAAGAGGGTAGCATCAAAGCCCCGAAGGTCACGACGCAAGTAAATTGGAGGGGAGGGATTAGCAGTAGTGGAGTGTGAGAGAGGGGATAGGGAGAATCTGAGTAAGGCATGGTCTGAGAGATAAACAGGAAGAGAAGAGACAGGGGAGGAGGGATATGAGGAATTGAAGATGAGGTCAAAAGTGGAGCCAGAGGAGTGAGTGGGGGAAGAAGGAAGGGGGGAGAGGAGGTAGGAGTCGAGGATGGAAAGGAGGGGGGAAGATTGAGGGGGAGGAGGAAGATGGATGTTGAAGTCACCAAGTACAGTAAGAGGAGAGGAGGAGAGAGTGATAAGTGAGAGGAGGTGATCAAGGTCTTCAAAGAAGGAAGAGAGGGCCAAGGGGGCGATAAATGATCAGGAAGGAGAGGAGAAAGACTTGTACAGGAATTCAAAGGAAGGGAAAGAGGGGAGAGTTGGAGAGGAAGAGGAGGAGATATATTTGTAGTGGTACAGGAGACCAACACCACCACCACCACGGCCAAAGGGACGGGGAGTATGGGGGAAAGAGGAAGAGGAAGTCGTAAAGGAAGCGGGGACAGAGGTGTTATGAGGAGGAATCCAGGTTTCAGTGAGGCAGAGGAAATGAAGGTTGAGACGGAAGAATAGATCAAGGGTAGCCGCGGTTTTGTTACAGATGGATCTGGCGTTCCAGAGAGCAATGTTCATGAGGGCAGTGTGGTTGGCAGTGGGGGGGTAGAGAAGGTAAGGACGGTGTGAAGGGGAGTGGCTAGGGGAGTGAGGGAGAGGATAGTGAAGTGGATTAGGCATAAGGAGGAAAGGGGAGAGTAGGAGGGAGACGAGGAGGGGGAATGGAGAGGGGAGGGGGGAGAAGACAAGGTGGAAGGGAGATATGGCGGATCGCATAAGGTCAGCGGGAGCAGGTGTAGGGGATTCAAGTTGGGGAGTCCGAATTGGGGATGGCATCCGAGGTGGACTAGAGACAGTGGTGAGAGACAGCTGGAGGGAGTCAAAAGAGTCTGGGGTGTACGTACTCGAGTCTGTGGTTGGAGGAGTCCAGATGCTTAGGCCGGAAAATGAGGTGGTAGATCTGAATTGTAGTAAGGAGGTCACGAGCTCAAAGTTGAGGGATGATCGGCGGAGGAGTCCAGATGCTTGAGGCCGGAAAATGAGGTGGTAGTTCTGAATTGTAGTAAGGAGGTCACGGGCTCAAAGCTGAGGGAAGATTGGCAGGAAACAATAGGGTCAGAGGGAGTAGGCACTCCGGTCGTGGCTGGAGGAGAAGAGGCGCCTGAGGCAAGAAAAGAGAAGCTGATACGGGCCGATGTGTGAGAGCGGGAGATAAAAGGGGCTCCAGGAGGGACCGACTCAGGGTCTATAAGTGACAAAAGGCTCTCCAGGATCCAGTAGAGTGGAGAGGGGGTTGGTAGAGGAACGGAGTGCTACGAAGCCACAGAGTGGACACACTGAGCTGACCAGGCCAGGTCAGAACCAGCGTAGTGCATTGGGGGCTCAGCAGCGATGCAGGTCCTCTGGGACCCCGTGTGGTGAAAAGGAGAGACCAGTTACCGTGTGGTGAAGAGGGGCTCCAAGGGCTGAGTGGAGCACGGTGTACATAGGGGATCACAAAGCTGGTCAATGGTTGCTGGACACGTGGATGGCTGAAGCTGCGTCCAAACACCGATCCAAGGAGAGGGGCTCCAGGGGCAGAATCGGGTGCACGGAGGTTTCGGGACCAATCCTCAATGCTCACCAGGATCCCATGTGCAAAAGAGGAGGGTAGGATTTGGATCCAAGGAGAGGGGCTCCGGGGGCAGAATCGGGTGCACGGAGGTTTGGGGTCCAATCCTCAATGCTCACCAGGACCCCATGTGCAAAAGAGGAAGGCCGGATCTGGAAGAAGGCGGGCTCCAGGGGCAGCGCAGGGTCTGGCAGCTGGGATAGACTCCTACGCTAGTCCGATGGCGACTTCGTGGATGGCTGAAGCCGCTCCCAGGACCCGATCCAGGAGAGGGGGGGGGCTCAGAGGCTGCGCAGGTTGGCTGGCTGCACGGGGACTGGCAGCCAAGGGAGACCCCAACGACGCTCAGATACTGGCTCCGTGGGCGGCCGCGGCCGCACTCAGCCCTCGAATCAGGAGAGGGGCTCTGTGGGTTGCGTAGGGCGGGCGGAGGATTCAGGGGCTGCCGCCGAGGCCAGGTGTGTAGTGGCAGGAGTGGAAGGATCCTGTAGAGCCGGCCCGAAGGTAGAGCGGGAGGAGGGCGTCTAGGCCGTAGACAGAAGACTCCAGCGCCGGCCCGACGCAGGCCCTGTGGGCAGCTCCAGCTGCACCCCGACCCGAACAGGAGTGGAGAGGAGGCCCGGGGCTGCACAGGGCGGGCGGAGGATCCGAGGGCCGCCGCTGGTGCTGGGTGCAAGGCAGTAGGAGACGACAGCCGCCCAGGATGTTAGCAAGGCGGACCAATGAAAGAGCTGCAGAAGCGCCGGCCCGACGCTGGCCCTGTGGGCAGCTCCAGCTGCACCCCGACCCGATCAAGGAGAGGGGGCCCGGTGGAAGAGCTGTAGAAGCGCCGGCCCGACGCTGGCCCTGTGAGCAGCTCCAGCTGCATCCCGACCCGATCAAGGAGAGGGGCCCCGGAGGAAGAGCTGCAGAAGCGCCGGCCCGACGCTGGCCCTGTGGGCAGCTCCAGCTGCACCCCGATCTGAACAAGGAGAAGGGACCCGGAGGAAGAGCTGCAGAAGCGCCGGCCCGACGCTGGCCCTGTGGGCAGCTCCAGCTGCACCCCGATCTGAACAAGGAGAGGGGGCCCGGGGCTTTACAGGGCGGGCGGAAGATCAGAGGGCCGCCGCTGGTGTTGGGTGCAAGGTGGTAGGAGACGTCAGCCGCCCAGGGTGTTAGCAAGGCGGGAAGGCCTCCGAAGGACCGGACCGATGGAAGAGCTGCAGAAGGCCGTTCCGAGGCTGGAGTCGATGTCGCACAAGGTGGATCCGATTCTTGCCGAAAATGCAGCCAGAGGGGCCCCAGAAGGTAAGTCGCAGGAACGGAGAAAGGAAAACTTTAGAATTGCAGTTTAAACTGTTTTAATATAAGAATGATTCAGCCTGAATGAGGAGACGCTGGCTCAGGCAGCCATGCTCAGGCGCCCCCTGGTGTCCGAATTACTTACTACGGGTGACATAAAACTCATTGATTTTGTCCCCCCCACCAGATATGACTATGTACGGGTGGTTTTTTATTCACGTACAATTGTGGATGCGGTTCTAAAATAAATAGGTGCATTTCATAAATTTGGGTATGATTTGGAGAACGTGGTGATGGATGGGGGGGTCAACTTACAAGATCATAGGGGGGTAAATTTTGATAACCCTATGTCCTCGAATACTCAGAACAATGTTAGTGGTAGTTTTGGTGAACCTAATCTTAGATGGTTGGCATTAACATTGCAGGATTCCATCTTGCAACTGCAGGGATTGAAGCCCAATAGTTAATAGCATGCGAAATTGGGCCCTGGTGAGTTGGAATTCCAGGGGCAATTGGTTCTTGAAAAACTCACCAGACATATGCTCCATTTTAAATGGGTGTTCCATTATTTGTCTACAGGAGACTTGGTTTACTTCACAATATGTATTGGACGGATTTATCCTGTATTCAATTCTTGCCAAAAAGGGCCTGGTGGGGTGCCCGTCGGAGGGCCTGCTAACGGCAGTGGAAGTGAATATTGGCCCCAGTATCATAAAAGTATCTAGGATACATGACTGGTGCCTGTTATTACTAATCCGGGTTGAATGCAGTCTCTTTATTGGACAGTGCAATCTCTTGTTGATAAATATATATTGGAGTCTGAAGTTGAATATTCAAGAAGCATTAAAACAGTTGGGGGATTGTATGCTAGAATGTCAAGAACTATCTGCAAATATGATGATCTTGATTGTAGGAGATTTCAATGTCGAAATCCCTAGAGATAATATTCTAGGGCCCATAGGGGGCAGAATGGGGACAGAAGCATTCTACAGCCCAATAAAGAGACTGCATTCAACCCGGATTAGTAATAACAGGCACCAGTCATGTATCCTAGATACTTTTATGATACTGGGGCCAATATTCACTTTCATTTAAGAAAAAAGATTAATAATAGATGGAATAACAAGATTAAGGCAGAAAGAGCTGCCCTGTACCAGACAGATGGAGAAAGCATTCTTTGTGCGTTGAAAGATAACACGTCAAGGACCTTTTGGTCTCTTGTGAACGACAAATCAGCAATGAACTGTGAGGGCCTTTCTTCTTCCATCTATGAACAACAATGGTCAGGGCATTTTGGGACTCTGTACAAATCTGGGCAGTGCAACCAGTCAATTCCCGATTACATACGAGATGCTGAATGGCAATGTCCAATCCTACGGGAGGACATCGAAGTGTTGATACTAAGGGCCGCTATGTCTAGGGCGGGGGGACCCAATGGTCTCACGAATGTTATCTTTAAGCAAAATAAACAACTCTGGACAAAGATTTTGTTTGTTTTGTTTGAAGACATTGTTAGGACTCGCACAATCCTTTTAACTTGGCATTTTTCATATGTTGTCCCTGTATATAAGAAGGGCAATCAGTCTGGTCCTAAAAACTATAGGCCGATCGCTCTACTGGACGCAGACTCAAACAATTTCTCAGGAATCATCCTGAACCACATTCAAGTCTGGATTAATTCAAATAAAATCCTATCCAGATTTCAATTTGGGTTCAGAAAGAGTGTGGGGACGGATGTTGGGGGCCTATTGTTGAAGGTTATGCAGGGGAAAGCCCGGAGGAAGGAGGCAGCTCCAATCTATATTACCTCCATTGATCTGTCGATGGCTTTAGACAGGGTGGAGAGAACAATACTTTGGGGAAAGCTAAATCGACTTGGTATGCCTCCGGCTCTACTCTCCATATTAATTCACTTACATGAGGGATCAAAACGTCAGGTCCGGTTAGATAATCAGGGCTGCCTTTCTGCTCCTATTGATACTCCAAATGGTCTGCGACAGGGGTGTGTGTTTGCCCCAACTATTTTTAATCTTTATGTTTCGGATGCCAAAGAGGTGTTGGAAGAAAGTGCTTTTGCTCCACCGATGGTAGAAGGAGTTAAAATATGCTGGACTGCATACGCACATGATTTTATTCTTTTTGACCATTCGCCAATTGGTCTGCAGTGTCTGTTGTGCACATTTCGGGACTATACTGACTCTAATTACCTGATGATAAATGAAAGTAAAACAGTTATTGTACACCTGCATTTCAGACCATATGTTAAACAGTTTTCATGGTTCTTGAACCACATAAAACTTGTGGTAAAACCTAATCTGCGATACCTAGGTTATCCCATCTATGGAAACAAGCAGAAGTCCCATTATAGGGAGTATCTGGACGCAAAAGTTGCACCGCTAATCGTTCAATTAAAAATAATCGACAGTAAATATGGAAAGTTCTCTTTTATTCCAACTCTTCACTTTTATAAACGGAAGATTTTACCACAATTTTGTTATGGTCTTGATTTATTTCCAACTTGGATATTGGCTGAATTATCCAAATATGAGGCACAATTCTTAAGGGCTACGTTCATGTGTTTACCGAAGTGCATACCATTGGCTGCAAAACGATACGAACTTGGGTCAACATCAGTTGTCAGTATGGTTATTTGGAAAAAGCTTTCATTATTTATGAAACTGATTACTACCCTTAAGGGTACATTATATGACCTGCTGGATTCGGGTTTTCGAGCAGATACTATCTCTTCGGCCTATCTTCACAATTTCAAAAATGAATGTTTGGATTATTTGAAACAATTGGGTATATCACTTGATCTCCTAATGTTTAATCCTGTGAAGGTTAAAAAACTATTTGATTGGTAGGATTGGGACATTACGATCAATAAAGTTGTTGCAACACGTCTTTATAACCATATGGTATCTCATATTAGACAGGTGGGGACACCTGAACCATACTTCATTTTGTTCCCAGATAAATGTGCTCGACAGAAATATATGCGTTTCAGATTTAACATGCTCCCAACCCGAGAAATCTTATATGCACGGAAGTCTGAGTTAGAGAGTTTGCAAACATGTAGATAATGCAATGCTCCAGGAGTAATTGAAACATTGGTTGATTGTTATTTCGCTGAGAAATGCACGGATACAGCACTTTAGCAAATTTGTTGTCACTACTGGTCTGGTGAATTTGGATACACTGTGGTGGAAAATGTTGCATGGGAAAGGCAAGCCACTGCAGTTAGCGGTAGTTAGATTTTTAGAAAATATATGTAAATTGGCAAATGTACCTGAAGTCATTGGAAATGGTGCTGATTGAAATTGTTTAAATATATAGAGGTTTTAACCTTTTTTCTGTTTTTAATTTTGCTTCTGTTTCTGTTGTTGTTTTTATGTTTGTTCCTGTTTTTTAGTGTTGAATTCTTTTATCGAAATTTGTGATTGAATATGTGTAATAATGTAATGCTTTTGTATTCATTGTATAATTTGATATTATGATTCATTTTGTAACGGTTATGGTTATAACCAGAAACAAATAAATAAATAATAGTAAGTACAAGTGTCGATGTTTGTGTTTATATGTATTAATGTTTATAAAAAGTCATTTTGACTAATTACGATAAATAAATAATAATAATATATGGATGTATGTGTGTCTGTTCTAAATATTCAGCATACTTCCCAACATGCTATAAACCTGAAATTTGATATGTAGGTAGGTTCCATGGTGTTGACAATGTAAAAAGTATAACAAATCGATTTCTAGAAATGTATTTTTTAAGCGGCCTGCAATGCTTAGCCCTGCCATATGTGGATATGTGTGTGTGTCTGTTCGAAAGGTTTGCCATACTTCCCAAATGCTACAAACCTGAAATTTGGCATGTGAGTAGGTTCCATGGTGTACACAATGTAAAAAGTTCAAAATGTACACGTTGCTAATTTTTTCGGTCTGCAATGTTTGGATATGTGTGTGTGTGTCTGTTCAAAATGTTCAGCATACTTCCCAATATGCAACAAACCTAAAATCTGGCATGTGGGTAGGTTTGATGGTATGGACAATGTAAAAAGTATGAACTACCTTTTTCAGATTTCTTTTTTTAAGCGGTCTGCAATGCTTACCCCTGCGATATGGCTCTTCGTGTCGTAATTCTGCTCTAGTGTGACAAACTTCAGCAGTTCATTGTTCCCAAACTTTCCACACTATCAGCATTCTAGTGGACATTAGCAACACTCACTTTTGAACTCATGTGGGTGACACAAAACAGTGTTTTTGTAGTAATGTGGTTGACAGGAAATGATGCATTTCTCTTCAATAGTGTCCGCAATGACGTTGTCCGTCACATCGTGGCAAATCTCTCATGATAATTACGGAAAATTCAGTTGCCACGGAAGTTGATCAATGTATGCCATCTCAACGGTACAAAACTTACATGCTTTATCCGTACAGGTATGGGTATGGCACTTCAATCTTACACACGTCAGCCCTACATGTACGGCACTTATGCTGAGGTCGCTGCTGCCTCGTCTGGAGATCGGGACACCAATAATGTTGCTGAGCAATCTCAACACTATAACTCAAAGTAGCTGCTATAGATTTACGGGATTCATGCTTTTATCATGGTCAGCTTTATGTGGCTTGCTCCAGAGTTAGACACAAAGACAATTTGTTCACACTACCTCCTACAGGAAAGACTAGCAATATTGTCTACAAAGAAGCATTGGTTCAGGGATAATAGTATATCAATGATGGCAGTAGGCAAAGGGGGCTGCACGGTACACATGAAACTCCCCATAACTCTCCATACAATACAATTCTCAAACACAGTAGTAGTAAGAAGTGACTGCCGGGACAACTCAAACTCACCATTAGGAACGACGAGTGGTCACCTCCACGCGTTGTCATTCGGGTAACGCAAACAAATATGCAGCATCATCATACATATATTCGTTCACTGGACAAAGTTCAAACTAGGACTGAAGGAGGAATTACGGTGCGAAGCACGGGTACACCTGCTAGTTTGTAATACACAAGTGTTTTTTTCCCAATGGCATAAAACACTTACTGCATTGTCTCTGAGCAGTGTCAACAAATGAATAACCACAACTAAACCTATTGTTTATACTGTGCAAACAATGCTTCTTTGGTGCATCCACATATTTCTCTCTGCACAGAATTACTTTTGTTAGGTACTGTGGCAGATCTTGAATTCTTTGACTGCTCTCTTTATATTCACAAATACAAAATGTGTGTTTTTAACCTATATCTTTGGGAAAAGTGCTATAAGATGCACTTTTTACACTGATTTGTAAAGAACTGCAGTGAAATGGAAGGGGACATTCCTTTCCAAACTCTCTTCAAACATGATAGGCCACTAACTACGGTTGTTCAAAAAGTAAATGTATGCAGTAATAATAATTATATATAGTATACAATAATTGCTCTGCGCCAAAGAACCAAAATTGACTAATACCCAAATTGAGTGTTGGGTATTGCCGCATAGATACTCAAGGAACCCTGTATACTGCATTTGCCATAACAAAGGTGAATAAAAAGAAAATGCTGGTGTACTAATGCATAAATAACCAAAATAGATTAGTTCAATAACCGAGAACAGAGGTCGGAAAACGTGTTCACAGGAAATTGATCTGTGATTAATTCAAGAGCTGTATATGAATGATAACCTTGACAAAGATCAAAGGTCAAAACACATGTTGGCAGGGCTGACTCAAACTTGTTGTGGTTAAGCTCTAAACTAAGTGCAACTGTAATGATGGTCCCAATACAATGTTTATGACCAATTATGAGATACTTTGTTATCATAAATGTGCAGATGGGCCTCTAATCACCTTAACCCAAAGTAGGCCCACCGCTTAAGAAGCGAGTGCACCTTTGTACGTAAAGCAAGTTTATTGTACAATCGTCTGGGGAGAAGCTGGATGGCCCTGTTGAGTCAAACTCAACGAACCACATAAGTTGACACATTGTATAATTTTTTGCAACAGATGAAACACTCCCATATATTTTATTACAATCCACCCCCCACATGTGATTGGACAAAAACTATACAAAGAAATCCCATCTTTCTCGGATTCCTCTATTCTCATTGGCCCTTGTTATCTTGACTATCATCTTCAGATCATATTCATAGCATACCCCGTTCTTGGTATTCGTCTGTGGTAGGTCATGACATCAGCACATGGTTACACATTATACAAACATAATTCATTACAGGTCAAAAATGGCCTGAAACCTCCTAACCCTAAATGTAATTGAACATGGTTTGTATGAATACTTCAAATGACATGAGGAAGGCAAAATAATCAGGTTTCCTTAGAACTGGCAATAACTATCTCATCCACCCAAACTTTACTGGCGTCCCGGAACATTCTAATCTAAATTACTACCATTTCAGCACGCACAGTCCATCCTGAGAATACAATCAAAACCCCTGGGTATCAGTCACTCTGGCCTTGAGCATCACTTCACCCCATGTTTATTGCTGGTCAAAACAAATGTCCGGAATCTTCTACATAATCCCCAAGCTCTTAAAAGAGATTACGGGCCTCATTAGAAGTGTGGCGGTCTGAAATTAAGAGTGCGGGTCGCACTGTACCGGCACCCTTTCCGGACCACCACACTACAACTCTGCAGACGGGGGCCGTTGCGCCTGGCAAGTTCCGCCTGCAGAGTTGTCATGGAAGTAACGGTGCCAGTGCTTCCGTATCCCCATTCCCGTGGAGTCCTATAGGACTCCACGGGAATGGTGACACATTTTCCGACACCCGATATCCCGGGCCACTGGGACTTGTAATGTCCCGGTGGCACCGAGTTTTCAGGTGCTGGAAAAGTGTTACAAGTTTGGCGGGTTACCGCCGGACTCGTAATGAGGCCCTACATCTGCTCTCTAAGGAACTACAATGCCATAAACACCCTGACTGGTTTTGTCGGCCGACCATCTGCGTGGTTAATCATTACTTCTCCTTCGACCCCCAAGCCTGCAAAACTAGTGATTCCCAGACGCTCAGAATTCATCCTGTGAACTCCTAGCTGCAGAGATTTAATATATTTTTAAAGAAAGCACAGCACATGTAGATTTATGAATTCCCTATATATGTATGCCAGTGTGCATGCATGTTTAATACTGTTATCTCTTCCCCACAATGGGTTGTCAGTGACAGGCCCCTCTTCCTCGCATGCGCATTATGAAACTCCTCGTCACCCAGCTTCTGGGCACTTCATTTTACACCATATCTGGATTGTGTTTTATATTTAATTTGGTGGTTTTGGCATTTGTCTTTCCACGTGAGTGCACATCTAATATGCATCAAACTTGAACACAAAATAACACTTAAAGTAACATATACCATTCACATTTAACTATACTGAATACATATAAAGTTGTACCATCGCACCAGTTTCACTGCACCCCCAGGCACAAATATGGCGCGCGCAATATGAACCCATCTTCATTATTGGGACCACCCCAACATTCTCCCCTTTAGTTAACTAATACATCATATTCCTGTTCTTCAAAACCATCCTCTTGAGGAGAAATCTTACAATCGCCCCTCATACCAGTCCCAATATGGGCATACGCCTCCAACGAACAAACCCAACTTGTTCCCACACCATTTCTGCAATCGGAGGACACAAAACAGCTTTAGTCTGAGTACCCATGTGAGATGAAATGCCAGTGATTCTAGCTTTGGACAGGGTCAAAGTCATCATGGCAGCTGCTTCCGGTACCTGGGCAGAACAATATTGTAAGAGCATTTGACAGGAACACAAGATAAGAAAAAAGATTAAAAAATAGACGCCAAAAATCTCATGGCTTAGCGAATCGAAGACGGTACACAAGAAAAAAGAGACTCCAACCATGGGTAATTCGTGATCCCTGCCTCGTTCTCCATTAGTCTAAGCTTGTGTAAGGCAGCAACAGTCTGGGTCAGTGACCCACTCTCCGAATCATTGGGAGGCACAAATGTCCAGCACGTACTCCCTATCTTTCTACAGAACCCTCCCTCCATAGCTGTTAGGAGGTCGAGGATATACCTATTTTGTAAGGTTATGAGCCTCAGGTCCCACAGTTCTTTGATGGCACTGAACGCTGATTCTGACAAATTAAGAAACAGCAAGAGTTCATAACGGGTCACCTAGAGCTACTTGGCATTTCCCGCAGCTTGGACTGCAGGCGCCAGGAGAGACGTGACGAAGGTCTCTGTACAACTAAATAGCCGGTACTGTGCAGGAATGTTCATTAAAGCTTTTGATGATGCAGCTGAAATGTAATTGTAGCGCTTGGACCGTTGCAATAGTCCTTTCTTCCGGTGGTCGGAGAGAGTCATTGATATGTCCATTTGTGATGATGAAGGGGATGCAAGGGGCACAAGGGACAAAACGGGAACAGATGTGATTTTGGGCGGGCAAGGATCAAATGTTCTTCGGGAATGGCAAGAACTGACACATGTAGTGTGGAGAAACTGCACACACCTCGCCAGGCTGGAGGCGACTGCCCATAGGCGTACGGTCCGCAAGTCCCAAAAATGTCCAAAAGTGCAGCAGTACCTCCAGCCAGGTCGGCGAAGCGTGCAGCTGCAGTTCCCATTTGTGCCAACAGGCACTGTGCCATTGCCCTTAAAACACAGAAATAGGTAAGTCTCTGTATCTTAGCAGGTTTTTCTGCCTCCTTAAGCCACGTCAGATGCTGCAGATAACTTTGCCACATATTTCCACATTCTTGATTTTTACATGCCACCCCTTCTTCGGAGAATTCCCTCATCCCTCCAACTCTGCAACTCTTCACCCTTACTACCAGCCGTTAATTGGTGATAATAGCCCCTTTTAGACTCAATAGGACTCTTTGTGTACACCGAACATTCCTCTGCTCTTTTAGATCTGTAGCTGAACATCCTTCATCGATAGGTAAAATTTATGCCGTGACTGATTGCCCTTTGAACTGCTCTCTAACCCTGCACAAAGCTCGATGCAATAGACACAGTGCATCTGCTGACTCTATTTCATTTGGGATAAACACCCTAGGGGCACCAGAAGCGTGGGGGATGAGAGAGCAAATGTAGCAAAATCCTGCAGATCTCTCTCTCTCTCCCAACTTTCCTCATTTGGCTGCACCAAACATTGGGCCTCATTAGGACCCTGGCGCTAAGTGTTTAACGGCGCCGTAAAAAGCTGTGGCGCCGTTACACACTTAGCGCCTTACTACGAGGTCCCTTTGCGGGACCCGACCTGAACGGCTGGTCTAGACCAGCCGTTAAAGTAGGGACCCGCAAAGGGACCTTGGTGCTAAGTACGGTACCGCAATTTGCGATACCGTACTTAGCGCCTTCCCCATTCCCATAGAGCCCTATGGGGCGAAAATGGGAATGGGGAAGAGCCATGGTTCAATGGGGAATTACCGCCCCGCCAACCTTGGAATGGGGTGGTAATTCCCCATTGAACCATGGCGGACCCGTTACAACACCGGCACCAACCATGGTGCTAATAGCGCCATGGTTTAGCGTCAGTGTTGTAATGAGGGCCATTATCTGTTGCAAAACCATGTGCATCTACTATTGGGTCTATTTCGTTGTCCTCATTGTTCAAGAAATCAATCAACATCAACATTTCTTCTTGACCTTAGCAATATATCCTGAGATTCTGTGAAACTTGATACATTTAAACCATCTACATCCATACTCTTTGCCATCTTCAAACATGACAAAAGACACACAAAAAACATATAAACACTGCGAATATACATTATAAATTTGAACGTTTTCTTCCTTTTTTAAAACTGAGCGATTCAATCCCTGGATTTCTGTCCGCAGCCCACATTTTCCACTGCAATAAACTGCGAATGCTTAGGGCACACTTAACTTTGAGCCTGGTCCTGTGCCGGTGGAGGGGGTACCGGTACGCCTTCATTTATCGCTTACATGGATCCAGCTCTTGGTGCCCTCCACCTTCACAGCAATCGGAGTCACGTAAATCACACAGTGCGGCCCATGGAAACGCAGTTCAATCCAGCGGCGCATGAAGGTTCAGACATAAATCCAGTCTCACGGGAGTACTGGTTGCTTGTGCTGATTGTCGGTTTTCTGGCTACTTCCTCCTGTAGACTGTTGGTAAGAAGGCACAACCTGTGAAGATATAATCTTGACACTTTTGGTTAAAGCTGATGCCCGACACTGAGCCTTTAACATAAAGGGAGGATGAGTGGATCTCCACAGGGCTAAATACTGCAGGGAGATGAGTGTGGGACTAGCCCGAGAGTGGAAGGCTTGTGTCAGTTATCCCAAAGTCTGGAGGACCGGAGTCAGTGAAAATAGACAAGGTCCTGGCATTGAAACGTGATGCATATTTGAAATAACCTATCATTGCAACGTGATGCATATTTGAAAATAGCCTTGTATTGAAACGTGATGCATATTTGCAATAACCTAATACACCACCTCTATACACAACCTAAAGTAGACAACACAGCAGACTGCAATATAACCTCAACTAAGCCAATTGTTTAACTCAAATTAGCCTTCTGCTATCTGACTTTTTGCAACATACGCCACCCTAGGCTAACTACCCAGCACCAATCATGGCCGCAATCGCACTAAGAAGTGTGACTCTTACTATGGCCACTACCCTCCCTCTAACCTTCCTCCTAACACGTGGGACAAAACACACCTTACTATACCTACTGCAGCCACGCACTACCATCAGCCACCACTGTCACCAGCAGAATGGATCATGAAATTCACCACCCCAACCACACCTCTTATCTAATGCCCCACCCATTTGAGAAACATTAAACTTGGCTCCCGCTTCAATACGCCCAATACTATGAGTCTAGACCTTGCATGCCCTGTGCTCCTAAGAAATACTAGACTAAGATCCTGCACCAACCTCAAGCACCGGCCTCTGAGAACGCCCTCCTTAGGGGACCACATACCGGCACCCTCTGCTCCACCAGCATCTCACACCTATATAGCTAATGACTACAGCCTTCCCGCTCCAGGCGACCTACCTCACGATTCAGTGGCTCCTGCCACTACCACAATTAAAGGTGCCCTCATCAATGCACGACCATTAGTAGCCCACTCTCCTGACATAGCAGATGTACTCACTTCCAATAACCTGGACTTCCTCGCCGTAACGGAGACTTGGTTACATGCGGCTGCCGGACCATCTCTCTCAATTGCCATCCCAGAGAACTACTCTATTATCAGAGCTGACAGAACAACCGGGTTAGGTGGTGGGGTCTCTGTTATTGCAAAATCTAACCTGAAAATCCGAGAAGTCACCAAATTAGACATATCATCCGCCGAACTCCTATCCATTAAACTCCCACTTTCAAGATCCAGAACTATACTTTTTCACCTCATCTACAGACCTCAAGGAGCAATTACATCCTTTGAGGAAGATATCTCCCACCTCTTGACAGCAAATACAAAACCAGGCTCCCAAATCATTCTATTGGGAGACTTTAACCTTGGCCTCCAGGACCCCAACAACAAAAATGCTGTGATTAATGACACTATCGCACAATCAGGCCTGACGCAACGCATCAACAAATCTACACATGTCAAAGGCAGAACTCTAGATTGGCTGGCCGACGTCAACTGAGACATCTCCTTGACCAACATCACACCATGCGCCTGGTCAGACCACCATCTTATCACTTTCTCCATACCTAATACTCCACAAAAAAGCGAACCACCCATTGCACCTCAGCAATCTCTAGCCAGGAACAAATGTAATTTCACCATTGAGAAACTTAGACCACTACTACACCCCATCACATCAGCTGCCCTTACTACACCCACTCCCAATCCCACAGTCCTAGTCAAACTTTACAATGACACACTGGAACTAGCCCCAAATCAGATAGCACCACTAAAACTAAGAAAGACCAAACCAACTGCCCATGTGAACAAATGGTTCTCGGCAGAACTAAATGCACTACGCAACCTCAAGAGAACAGCTGAATCCAGTTGGAGGAAAGACCCGTCCATCTCTACTAAGGAAAAATTCTCTTTGACAGCAGCCACATACAAAGCGGCTATAACAAACGCAAAAAAAAGAGATCTTCAACACAAGAACCCAAAACTCCAAATCTGGCACGAAAGAGTTATTCTCAATCCTAAGAGAATTGGAATCGCCTGTGCCCCCCACCGATGACTGCATCAAGGATAAAACCTGGTGCAACAACATCCAACAAGCACTCTCTAATGAAATAGCCCTCCTGCAAACCAAGATAGCTTCCAAAAAAGCCAATCTTGCTTCTAAAGACTACGTGAACGATACACACAACACTCCCCAGCCGAACTGCCCTCTCTTCCACTTCTCACCAGTCACAGAGAATGAAGTAATTGATATAATTGCCAGCTTAAAACCTTCCAATTGCCTAGGTGACCTATGTCTGGCATCAGTTATCAAGGATGGAGCAAAAGATCTTGCCCCCTTCATCACCACACTGATCAACTCTTCATTTAAAAACTCAGCAGTCCCAAACAACCTCAAAGAGGCCTGGGTCCTACCACTACTCAAAAAACCCAACCTCGACCCCAATATACCCACGAACTATAGGCCCATTACGACCGTCCCCTTTCTATTAAAAATAATAGACAGAGTAGCATACCTCCAAATACAACAACATTTGGAAGACAATAACCATCTTGGTCTGCGACAATCTGGCTTTAGACCCAGGCATGGAACGGAAACAGCCCTCCTGGACCTAAAAATCCAAATGGATGAAGCTAAAGACAAGGACAATCTGGCCATCCTGCTCTTGTTAGATCTGTCTGCCGCCTTTGATTTAGTCGACCATCAAATACTTACCAAACATCTTTCCTTGGCTGCTGCATTCTCCCAGGATGCAACCAATTGGATTCAGTCCTTCCTTTTGGACAGAACAACCAGGGTCTTCGCCCCGTCAGGTGGCGCTGCAGCTGTCCCTGTCCCTATCCAAAGTGGAGTCCCCCAAGGTTCATGCATCTCCCCCATACTTTACAACGTCTTCACCAAGCTCCTCTTCGACCGCCTTGACTACTTCAGAGTCACATATACAAACTATGCTGACAATACCCAGGTCCTCATCGCACTCACAAGGAGCTTTGATGATGACGTTGCAAAACTGAACGAGATCTACTTTGAAACCCAAGCATGGATGGCCACCCATAGCCTTTGCTTAAACGACGACAAGATGGAACTGCTGATAGTTGGCTCACAGGCCCATCTTAATAAACTTGACCCCAGATACCAATCCTTCATTATTGACGGCAACATTATAAAAGTATCAAAATAAGTCAAAACTGGGTGTGTATCTTGACTCTACGCTCTCCTTCAAAAAACTAATCAATGCCACCATCTCATCCACAGCATATACCAACAAACTTATCAATGCCTGCAAACCCTTCTTATCTACAAACAGCTGCCTCACATTGGCCAGGGCCCTCATATTGTCCAAATTGGACTACTGTAACACTCTCTTCCTCGGCTCCACGAACCACAACCTGAACAGATTACAGATACTCCAAAATGACGCCCTTAGATGCGCCCTGAATCGCCCACGCAAGGCCGACATCTCTGCCGACAGGAAAGAATATCACTGGCTCCCTTCCGTGAGAGAATTAAACTTAGAGCATTGGTCATCACACACAAATGCCTCTACCTGACAGCCCCACGCTATCTATCAGACAAATTTACGAGACAGAACTCTACCAGACCTACTAGATCTCCTTACCTACACCAACTCAACATCCCAAGGTTCAACCTAAAATCAGCAGGGGGAGCTAGCTTTCCTGTGTTAGCAGCCAAAGCTTGAAATGCACTACCTTTGAATATCAGAGCTGATATCTCGTTCTGGTCATTCCGAGCCAAGGTAAAGGAACTACTCTTATCTGAGCAATAGATTGACACCTAGCCTAAACTGGCACTTGTCTTATTTGCATCTAATGCTTCCTTGTATCAAAGATGTGACGCGTGTACTGTCATGACACTCGCCCAAAACCCCCTCTGGCAAACCCATTGTCCAGGTTGAGTCAGGACTCAGGTCTATAGAGCCTGGCATCCTTTTCCAAAACGCTCTTGGGGCCACTCCTGGCGCCTTTGGCGCCAGGCTCATACACCATGAGAAACATGTGCTTGGGAACTACTTATTGTGTTGTCAGCCAACATGGAGGCATCCACATAGCTTGGTTCCCAGGAACCAAGCTATGGGGTCTAGTGTTTTGGGTGTGGCAGCCTAGGGACTATTTTACCTGGACTATTTTGTTGGGGCTATTTAAACCACACCCGAGCAAGACAACATGCTTCGCGTTACTTTGCAGCTTGCAGCGTGACGCTCACCGTGTCCAGCTATTCCCTCGAACCTCAGAGAAACAGAACCTGCAAGGAGACAAAAGGAACATCATTAGCAGCAGCATCTTACCTGCAGTCTTCATCTTTAACCACTCGCAGCTACTGAGAACAGCTTCCTCGAATCTGCACGCCTACCGGACAGAACAACCTGAAAGAGGAAGATAGAGGCAACATTAAAGAAAGCAGTAGAGACATTTGTAAATTACGAACTGCTGAAAAGGCTTACCTGGCTGATCGCCTCACGGCTGGCACCACTCCGGACATTCCACTCGCACTCAAGAACACTGCGACCTACAAGGAAGGAGACACAGGTTAGCAAAGGCAAGACTTTGCAGCGCTGCGCATAGCGCTTACTTACCGCATCATAGCGCTCTTAATGCGCCATCATTTACCAGCGGGGCTCAACCAAGCCAGTTTGCCGCGCTGAAGCTCTGCATACCTAAGGGAGAAAAAAGAGACATATTAAACAAAGAAAGGCATGCAGGATAGCAACAAAACTAAAGAACATCAATAAGACCTACCTGAACAATATCAAACGGGCCGGCGTCAGTGAAGTAACTGGACTGCACACACCCATGAAAGACAACGCGCCCCTGCAAAGAAGGCAGGACGGAGAGCACGGTTAACTCTACCACAAGGTGAGGAGAGGGCGCCAGAGGGGCTGAAATCATATGGGTTGGAGGGAGGATACTTACCCCGGTCGGTCAGTCTTGAACACAGTCCTCCTGTATTTCAGGCAGAACCTTCCCCGCAGACCACATCTGGGCAAAGCTGAGAAGCATACCAGCGAGTAACCCGGCTGGGTGGTGTCCCTGTGGATACGAGGTGAGCGTAACATGTACTCTGTATCTAATCTATGCCTCGTGAAGGACCACCTTGTAAGCCGGTCCCTCACACTATCCGTTGTATTGGTTCATCTGCCTTCACATTGTATGTGCAACCTTCTGTAACCACTGCTGACCATAAGGATAAAGCGCCCAGTTACCCCAGGGTTCGACTGCGCTATAAAATAAACAAACTAAACTAAACTAAAGCCCTAAGGTACTCCATAAACTCCTCTCCCAGGACTGCTGCCGTCTTATGTGCATCTGATGCAGCGCGTGCAGGTGACAGCAGTGTGTGTAATCTACGCCCGTCATGATCTCATGAGGACTGAGATTATGTTCTTTCCCTGGCTGATTCCTCAAATAATAAAATGCCCTGGGCAGACAGTGCAGCCATGATTTCCTTAATTAGTTGCACATCTTGGCTAACCGGACCTTGAGAACCCCATTTAGATGTTCCACAATCCCATTGGCCTGCGGGTGGTACACCGAACACAACATGTGCTTGAAGAGCGAAGTCGTTTCTGAGAACAAGGCATTAAAAAAGTGGGTTCCATTGTTGGATTTCAAAACCTCACAAATGTCCTACTGTGGAAATACCTCTTTCACCAGAAATGTTTCTGCAAACTTGGCATCAGGGTGTTCACAGGGGCCAGCCTCAAGCCACTGGGAGAATGGACAAACAATTACTATATAGTACCAGTAATTATTACATTGAACGAGATGTCAAAGAAATCTACGTGGAGCTCCCAAAATGGCCAAGAGGGCCTGGGCAAAACTCCCCTTACGGACATCATGGTGTTTCCAGTATTGAATTCCTTGTAAACTATACGGTTTCCTACAAATCTACTTTAGTACGATTAGTAAGCGCTTAGGCGTAAAGCGCTATATAAATTTAATAAATACAAATATCTGCAGCTCATTTCATAATACTTACTCTGTGGACAGGGTTAACGCTTCGATTAGTCAGCATAGCAGTGTAGCATGCTGGACAGGGGTCCGTCAGGTCTTCTAAACCCTCTTCTCTGCCACCTCAAGGTTACACACGCAGAGTCAGAATAAGTAGTGACCACCTTCCCCTTACTCAGTTCTAGTGCCTCTATAAGTTATACGAAGGCAACCGTCTCTTCAGTCTGACCTGGTATTCCACGTCCATAAGGGCCACAACGGCTGCACACGTAGGCCCCTCACCCGTGCCCTGACTGATTGTCGAGGACCCATCAACAAAAAGTACCTCGCCTTCCTCCAAAGCATCTTCCTTAACACTCCTCCTCTCTTCCTCTTCCCCCTCGTATGTTGCACAACCCCAGACAATGTCATTAGGTTTCACCAGCTCGGCTACAAATGTCGCAGGATTGACTAAGTGACACTGTACCGGGTGCATCGATGCATTTGACAAAGTAACCTCATGCCACAAAATTCTTTGAGTCGTCAAAGTGGACTTGGACTTTTCGAAGATCGCAAAGACTGCATGCTCCAAGTACAATGTCACCAGGCAACCCATGGTAATGGTTGAAGACTTTTGAATCGAAAAAAAGCTGTGCCGCTAAAGCTTGCTCACAAGGGAACTGTCCCTGCATCACTGGGTCAAGAAGTCCACTATTGTTAGGAATTCACCATCTTCCTGGTCCTTATGGCAACGCTGGCACCGGAGACCTCCACACGGAACTGTTACCTTCCCAAGATGGCGGAGAACGGGTTCTCTCTTTCCACACACAGCCAACCGTTCCACTACAGGGCGATCAGGAGCCCTCCACTGCCAGGAACGCTGACGGCACTCAGAAGGCTGCTTATAAGCAGGAAAAGAGGTGAAAGCTGTGCGTCGCTTCGTTCTGTTTTGACCAAGCTACATCGCTAGGTTTCTTCCAGATCCCTCTGTGCTTCTTGCATTGCTTGCCTTGCCCCTGGTTCCTCTTTCTGCATTTGGCTCCTTCTCCGCGCCTTGCTCATCTGCATGTTACTGCCGTGCTTCTCCCAGCAGCTTCGGCCCCCCCTCTTTCCTCCCTTGGGTCTTCGATCTCATATTTTAACATCCCTTTTTCTGGACTCTCCTTGCTATGTCCGCCTTAACCAGCTTACCTCCAGCAGTTCCGGGCGCCCGCTCTTTTCTCCTTACGGCTCCCGAAGCGCCTTCTCTTCACCCTCCTTTTGATTTTCTCTTCCCGCTGGCCTTAGCACTACCTGTGCGGGATTGCAACCATCCGGCACTCTTCTGTTTCCTATGGGCTATGAATCTACTGCCTTGGATTCATTGCGCCAATACATCAAAGAAAAATTAGGAAGGTCATCATAGGGTTTTTCCCTTACAAGGGTTTTTCCCCATTTGGGCTTGGCCCCAGGAGCTCCTTCTGAGTCCTCTGCAGCTTTATCAGGGCTCAGGAGAGGCTTTCTGGGCTTCGGGCCGCATACTTCACTGAAACCTGCCGGAGACTCCAAAGAAGAGCACGCAAGTCAAGTTACTTGATTGACTGCCATAAAAGTTGCTTTGCCACATTGAGTTCCTGTATATTGAAACCTTACAAGCAAGCGACGCCCACCCATTTTCATGGATCAAATGCAACAGGTTATGAGTGCTCTTCAGGAACTCAATCAGGAGGTTCAACAATTCAAGAATGAGAACGCTACTTCGCGTCAAATGGTGGCTGTAGGACCAGTCAGATCCAAGCTTCCTCCCCCCGCATTGGTGTCGGGAAAATTCAATGGAAACCCCAAGAAACTGAAAGAGTTTATCGAATCATGTGTGGTACAGTTTACCTTGAAATCTGCCTTCTTACTGACAGACCATTCCAGGGTCAGTTATATGGTTTCCAACCTTACAGGGGGAGCCTTGACATGGGCTACCCCTCTCGTCATCACAAACAAAAAGATTTTGGATTCTTATCCAGCCTTTCTCAACAGTCTCCAGTCTATGTTCAGTCGGCAGGAACTTACGATTTCTGCTCAAGAGAAATTGTTGGAGATCAGACAAGGAAACCTGGCAGTATTGGCTTATATTACGGCATTCAAATCATTGGCAGCCGAGACAGCCTAGCCTGACGACGCTCTAATGACACTCTCCCAGAGGGGACTATCCGAAGAGCTCAAGGATGAGGTATCAAGGGTTCTCAGACCTCCAACTTTGAAAGAGATGATCACACTTGTCTTACAGGTGGATTTCCGCCTACAGGAGAGACTAGCAGAAAGACGCAAGGGTCGCCCCTTTCGTGCTTTGGATTCTTTCCGCCCTTCAAACCGCCCTTCTTCCAGCAAAGAACCTATGCAAATAGGTACCGCTCGGGGTCCCTTAACCCCGGAAGAAAGAAACAGACGCAGGACTTTAGGGCTATGTATGTATTGTGGCTCGGAAAAGCATGTTCTGAAAGATTGTCCGAGTGCTCCTCCTTGCCCGGCAGGAAATGCAAAACCCATTCTTAAAGGGAACCACAGAACGGGGAGAAACCACATGTTCCCAGACACAGATATCTGAAGGTGCCATCATGATGGTTCTCAAAGTTAACCTTCGAATTCGAGATTCAGTTCTTCACAGTATTCCAGCCCTAATGGATTGCGGGGCTGCTGGAAACTTAATTGATGATACTTGGGCTAACAAACACCAAATTCCTCGAACGCCTACAGCTATACTGATACCCGTAGGAGTATATGGAACTCCACTATCGTCAGGACCCATAGTAGAGCGAACAATTGACTTAACCATGGGCGTTTCCTCACATGTGGAGACCTTAGCACTTGACATTATCAAGGCAGCTCATTAGCCTATTATATTAGGGATACCATGGCTCCGTCTTCACAACCCCTTCATCAACTGGACGGCAGGAACAATGTTTTTGGGATCAGAGCACTGTCTTACTCATTGTCTACAGGAAGGCACTATCAGATTTCATATGCAAGTACAAGGGCAGCACAACAAGACGGTGTCACACCTGTCCCTTCTGCCAGACAAATACCATCAAGTCTTTTCAGATGAAGAATACAAGGAGTTGCCACCTCACAGACCCGAGGACTGTGTTATTGAAATCCAGCCTGACAAACAGGTTCCTTTTGGCCAGATGTATACCCTTTCGGAACCTGAGAAAGATGCGCAAAACTCTTACTTACAGACTAACCTACACAACGGCTTGATCACTGAATCCAAATCCCCAGCAGGAGCCTCATTGTTTTTCATAGCCAAAAAAGGGACTAGAGAGTTGAGACCCTGTACAGACAATCAAGGCTTAAATCAGATAACCATCAAGGACAAATATCCTCTCACATTGATCCCTGACATTCTGGAGGCTGTAAGTGGGGGCATCCGTAGTCACTAAACTCGATCTCAGAGCAGCGTATCATCTCCTTTGAATCCGTACTGGTGACGAATGAAGATGGCTTTCTGTACACCATTCGGCCACTACGAATATCGTGTTATGCCTTTTGGGTGGCAAATGCTCCTGTAATATTCCAAAGGTTTATGGATCATCTTTTCTCTGATTTAATGTTACATTTAGTGATCGTCTATCTCGACGATATCTTGATTTTCTCTCAATCCTTGGAGGAACATGGGGTTCACGTGGCAGAAGTTCTCAATTGCCTTCTGAACAACCATTTGTATGCTAAACTGGAAAAATGTGCCTTCCATCAACCATCTGAGAGTTATTTGGGTTATGTCTTGTCTCCGGAAGGAGCCTCTATGGACCCCGCCAAAGTCCAAGCCATCCAACGTTGGAAAGAACCATCTTCCGTCAAGGACATCCAAAGGTTTGTAGGCTTCGCTAACTTCTACCAGAAATTCATCCCAAATTTCTCCTCTAAAACCCTACCGTTAACCACTCTCCTTAAGAAAGGATAATGGTTTACTTGGAACAACTCAGCTAGTTGGCTTTTCAGGATCTCAAAAGGCTTTTTATTGAAGTCCCGATACTACGCCTACACGATCAACATCAGCCCTTCATTCTGGAGACCGATGCGTCCAATGTCGCCATTGGGGCGGTTCTGAAGCAGCTCTTTGAAGATAATTGTGAACATCCTATCGCTTACATGTCTAAGACACTGTCAACCTCAAAACAAAACTACACTGTGCTGGAGAAAGAGCTGTTGGCTATCAAGAAGGCTTGCACAGAATGGCGGCATCTCCTTATAGGGGCTAAAAAACTTTGAGTAACCATCACAACAGATCATAGTAATCTGACAGTTCTACAACAACAGGAGTGTCAAAACAGCAGACAAGCCTGCTGGGCCTACTTTTTCTCACAGTACGATTTGTTGTTCACCTACATAACAGGCATCGAAAACCAGATGGCAGACGCCCTCTCTCGCTCCAACTCAACCGTAGGATGGGGGGGCATACTGTTAGGAATTCATCATCTCTCTGTCCTTATGGCAACGCTGGCAGCAGAGACATCCACACGGAACTGTTACCTTCCTAAGATGGCAGATAATCGGTTCTCTCTTTCCACACACAGCCAACTGTCTAGTTGTTCCACTACAGGGCGATCAGGAGTCCTCCACGGCCAGGTACGCTCACGGCACTCGGAAGGCTGCTTATAAGCAGGAAAAGAGGTGAGAACTGCGCGTCGCTTCCTTCTGTTTTGACCAAGGTACGACGCTAGTTTTCCTTCCTGTTCCCTCTGTGCTTCTTGCATTGCTTGCCTTGCCCCTTGTTCCTCTTTCTGCCTTCAGCTCCCTTCCCGCGCCTTGCGCGTTTGCCTGTTCCTGCCATGCTTCTGCCAGCGGCTTCAGCCCCCCACCCCCTTTTCCTCCCTTGGGTCTTTGAGCTCATATTTTCCCATCCCTTTTTCTGTACTCTCCTTGCTCTGTCCGCCTTAGCCAGCTTACCTCCAGCAGTTCTGGGCTGCCTGCTCTTTTCACCTTATGGCTCCCGAAGTGCCTTCTCTTCACCCTCCTTTTGATTTTCTGTTTCAGCTGGCCTTAACACTGCCTGTGCGGGATTGCAACCTTCCGGCGCTCTCCTGTTACCTACAGGCTACGAATCTACTGCCTTGGATTCATTGTGCCGATACATCAAAGAAAAATAAGGAAGGTCATCACAGGGTTTTTTCCCCTTACAATGGATTTTCCCCTTTTGGCCTTTGCCCCAGGAGCCCTTCTGAGTCCTTTGCAGCTTATCAGGGCTCATGAGAGGCTTTCTGGGCTTTGACCCACATACTTCACTGAAACCTGCCGGAGACTCCAAAGAAGAGCAGGCAAGTCCAGTTACTTAATTCACCGCCTTAAAAGTTGCTTTGCTACACTGAGTTCCTGTATATTGGAACCTTACAGCTATAGTAAGCTAGCGGTTATGGCCTAACAATGTTTGCTGGATCAGGACCGCTGTCATCACCTGCCTGTTCGAGTGGGAAAACAAAATGGTTTATTGTAAATCAGGGTCACCAAGGCCGGAGCATTGCTGATCGCAGCCTGGAGCTCTCGCAAGCAAGTCACTATTTCTTCAGACCATTCTACCGGACCCTTCACTTTCTGCGCTTCCTTAAGTCCCTGCAGTAAGGGCCTCAAATAACTAAAGTAGTCAAAGATGCATGATCTACTATAGTTAGAGAGCCCCAAAAACCGCTGCATTTGTTTCACGGTGACTGGCTGAGGCGTATTCTGAACTGCCATGGATCTCTCCGGCATTACCTTCCTTCCTGCAGGCGATCTCACTTGCCCCAAAAATGCTAGCAAATCGTCCACTTACTGAATTACTGTACTGGCCACATGTATATTCCCCAAATCCATTTAAACCACCCTGTTAAAAACACTCAGATTCATAGTACCCCTGTGGCAACCTAGTGTGCTTCAATCTCTGACCACGATACATAGACGCCTGAGGTACTCAGAATCGGGGTGTAAGGGACCTAGATAAATGCATTTTTTAAATCAATCACTGTGAAGTGGGTCGACCCAGTAGGGATATTACAGAGTTCATCATGTCTCTGTTGTCCTAATTGTCCCTGCTGTCCCTCCATGGAGCTGGTAATCACTGCCCCTTCCAAGCAGATTTTCGGTAGCTTGTTCTAAACCAGCTAGGCCTCTGCTTTTTGCCTGCTCTATAATTTCCTTTTCCTTCTCTTGCCTCCTTTTGCAAAAATGCACAATGTGTGCCTGAATTTACAGCCTCCATCCCTAAAACCTTATTTAGATCACGCTCGACTACCTTGGGGAGTCCCTTCTTCAGCATGTGGGAAAAGAATTGCCACATTCTTATGCCACACTTCTCCCATCTCTGCTCTCCACATCTCCTGAATTAACCAGATGTGTGCGGCCGCACCATCATCCAACTTCACTGTTTTTTCTAGAATAGAATTTATATCCGGCGTATCAGGATGCATAATCCGTAGGGCCCCCCATACCTGCGCCCTACAATTATTAAAAGTTGCTCCACTCCTGGATACCACGATCTCCTCCAAAACTTGTGTTACCGTTCCCGCAATACAGCCGTGAATAAGCTTTTAATGTCCCCTTTGGTCAACATGACACCAGCATTGTGTTTCTCTAATGCAAAAATCTCCATCCCTGAAGGAAGTGTCTTCATCAAATTATTCTTGTCCATGTATGACCACGGGACATTACACGCCTTTCCCAGACCCTCCTGGAGCAACGGAAACCGAGTTGCACCCACCTTTACTGGGCTCCCCCATCTCTCCCTGATACTTACTATGGCCATACGAGTACCACGGCACGTCCTAAGACCCCATGGTGTACTCTCTGTCACTGCTACTGGAACGGGAGGTGGGGCTCCTGAACTCTACTCGACATCCGATTCCCATTCCTCTTTGTCTCCTACTCCTGTCATTACTTCCCATGGCATTTCTAAAGGCAAGGAAGCATACTCAGCACTACCACAGGGTGCTGGCTCCCGTTATCCCTTCTCGAATCCTGTACCCATGGCAATAAATCTGTTCTCCAGGTCCACATTGACCTCTTTAATAATCAATGTATTCAACCTAACAAGAACTTGTCCATGCCTCCACCTTCCTTCCTCTACATCCTTTGCCTGTATTCACTTCTTCTCGCTCTTCCTTTCTCTGCCGCCGTAACAGCATTATCTCTTCCTCTGCTAGTCTGAGCGCTTTCATTTTTCCCCCACTTCTGTGTCCCTACTACCCTACGCATGCCTATCCTCTATCTTATCGGAAAAAGCAGTTGCCCGTTTCCCCCCAAATTCTAAACCCTTAACCTACTCTTCTGACTGCCGGTCTCACTCTCGCATTCCTCCACCCTTAATCTATCTGCTAACCTAGTAGTCGGGGGGAGTTGTTCCCTTTCCGCTCTTCGTTCTCAACCTTTCTGCAGCCCATACCATTAAAGGGGTCATTGGCTCTGCCAGTGCTAAGGTTGCTTCCACCTCATGCACACCAGCTTTTTTTTACATCTGCTGAGTTTTATTTTAATTGCTATTCTGTTTTTATTGATTTCCTTTTACAGGTTCATCCTGAATGTGCAGTACTGGGGCGATACCTTTTTCACTGTTATATTTATGCATTCAGTTTACGCTCCGTTTATTTTAATTTCCACTCTTGTTATTTGAATATTTCACTTTATTTTTTGGTTTCCTTGTAACCGCTTTGCAGTCTGAGGGTGCCTGGACTCACACACGGCATCGGGGCTCGCCCCATTGATCGCCTGTTTTTCTTTTCTTGCCTGCAAGCACCCCGCAAGTCTGTCCTCGCTTTCCACTGGGACATGCTGCTGATTGGCTGTTTCTGGGGCTGATTTCCTTATCCCTCAGAGCTCCCGAACAGCTTGTTGGCTTTGACAGTGCTCAGGTTGCTTCCACCTCATGAACACCGTTTTTTTTTTACTTCTGCTGAGTTTTATTTTAATTACTATTCCGTTTTTATTGATTTCCTTTTACAGGTTCATCCTGAACGCGCAGCACTGGGTTACTACCTTTTTCACTGTTATTTTTATGCATTCAGTTTGAATTTCCACTCTTGTTCTTTTGAATGTTTCATTTTATTTTTTGGTTTCCTTGTAACCGCTTTGCAGTCTGAAGCTGCCTGGACACTCACGCAGCATCGGGGCTTGTCCAGTTGATCGCCTGTCTTTCTTTTCTTGCCTGCAAGCACCCCGCGAGTTTGTCCTCGCTTTCCACTGGGACTTGCTGCTGATTGGCTCCTGCCAAAACATGAATATTTTTACTGGCTCGATTTCGCAAGCGCGCAGCGGTTGCGCGCAGGGTGAGTGACCCCTAATCTCCGCCGAAGTCCTGCATAACTGCTGCCCATCTGCACCCACCCGTGCCTCAGCCGGTCTCTGGGTGCCACAATCTCTGTGCAGAGCTCTCGGGTACTCCCGTGCAGAGTTAGTGCGTCTCTCTCCTTTTGACACAATTTTTCCTGCCAAATGGAGCTCATGCACCTCGCCTAAATCTTTACTCCCTGCCATTCCGACGGGGCTCTGTGCATTTCATTTAAATGCACATTCCCTCGTGGCACATGCCTCTGACTGTCCTGACCTGCTTCAAGACATGCTGCCTGATTTTGCATTTTTTACGGTATCTGGTTCAAGGACTCCTCTGACCCGGTTATTAGTCCGGCACTACCTTCTAATTATGCTGTTCTTAGATATGACCGTCCCTCCGGCCGTCACGGTGGTGGGATTGCTATGTTTTTTAATGCTGTTTTTAAGTGTTCTACTTTACCATTTTCCCATGGGCTGCGCATAGAAGCATGTCTCTTACGCGCAGTTATCCCCCCCACTTGCACTCTCCACTTTGTTGGTTTACTGTCCTCCCCATCGTGATGCTGCTTTTGTTCCAGGTTTTCTCTAAATTGTATCTGATCTAAGGCTTCATTATGAATCTCTCATTATTCTTGACAATTAAAATGTTCACCTCTGATCTTCAAAGCTTGAGCGTCTTAAATGAGCGTCTCCGGCCGATCCGATCCCTCTTAGGGTCATTAAGGAAATTGTACCCCAATTTTCACCTCTGATCTTCAAAGCTTGAGCTTGAGCTTCGTGTCCGCGCTTGTTGACTTTGATTTAGGTCAGTGCGTTGTGGGCCCCACTCACTGCTCTGGGAATGCGCTTGATTTGATTTTTGCTCCTTTGGACCTGGCAACCGTGCATACAGGCTTCCCTGTCGCCTGGTCTGATCATCTAGTTATTCCCTTCTCTATCAAGGCTCTCCCGGCACTCCCTGTGTCCCCCTTGCCTCTCCCCCCTGATCGTCGCTGGAACACTGTTTGCCGGCCTGCCATCATTCAAAATATTAATGATCTTTTGCCCATATCCGCTCCCTTGGATTTCTCTTCTCTGTCCTCCGCATTTACTGCTGCTGCTGACCTTCTTGCACCTCTTCACCCGTCCAAATCTCGTGGTCGGCCTTCACAACCTTGGTTCTCAGCCTCCCTTGCTGATTTGCGTTCCCTTAAACGCCAGGCAGAACGCAGATGGAGAACGGACTACTCTTCACCTACCCTCTCTGCTTTCCATGGTGCTACGGCCAGCTATCACGTTGCAATCTTTGAGGCTAAGCATGCTTACCTCACCTCTTCTATCGAGGCGGCTGCTAATGCCCCGAAAACTCTGTTTTAAAACGGTGCAGGCCTTGTTCACTCTTCCTTCTGACAATTCCATTCGGCCTTCATCGGCTCTGTGCTGCTCTCTTTCTTCCTTTTTTCAGGATAAAATCTCCCTCATCCGTCAGAGGAACCGTACTGCTCAGTGCTCGGCTCCTCTGCCCCCTTGTACTGTTCAGGCTACCCCCACGCCCTACTCTCGGAGGCCGATGTTATTGCAGCCACTCTGCGTCTTAAATGAGCCTCTGCGGCCGATCCGATCCCTCTTAGGGTCATCAAGGAAATTATTCCCCAGATTGCCGGACTTGTATCTTCCTTGATTAATCTATCTCTAGCCTCCTGTGTTGTTCCTGTCTCTCTCAAACATGCACTGGTCATTCCTCTTCTTAAAAAGCCCAGCCTGGATCCTGCTTGTCCTGCTAATTTTCCACCTATCTCGCTTCTGTCCTATCCTATGAAATTGCTTGAATCTCTCATTATGCCTCTGCTCTCCTCTTTCTTGGAAAACTCGGGTTCCCTTGACCCTTTTCAATCTGGTTTTCGGCCGGGCCAGAGTACTGAATCTGTTCTAGTGTCGGTGGTGGACGATGTTGCAGAGATTGCTGATTGGGTGGGTGCCCTCCTCCTCCTGGACCTCTCAGCGGCGTTCAGCACCATTGACCACGCCATCCTGGTTCAGAGGCATTCTCTATTGGGCATCTCCGATTCTGTCCTGCAGTGGTTCGTTTCTTTTCTCACTGATCGCTCTCAGTCTCTGTTTCTGTATCCTTTCACGTTTTTGGCGCTTCCTCTTCTCTGCACTGTCTCCTCTTCTCTTTAATGTCTACATCCGTCCACTTATTCTGCTAATTCAGTCCTTTGGCTTCCGCTGTTATTCCAACACGGATGATACCCAGATCCTGATGCGGCTGGATCTTGCCACGGCTGATACTGCTTCCCGCTGCTGGTCTTGCTTGCCCGCAATCCATTACTGGATGGTCTGCAACTGGCTCTGTCTCAATGGGGACAAGACAGAGGTGCTTCTGGTCGGCCCCCAGCCGGATGCCTCCTTTTGGTCTCCGTCTTTCTGGCCTCCGGAACTGGGTCTTTTACCAACCCCCTCCGGTGTTGTTAAAAACCTGGGGGTGAAACTATCCTCCTCCCTTTTACTTCTTCCTCAGGTGAGTGCAGTATTCCAGGCTGTACATTTTAAACTTTGTGTTCTTCGGAAAGTTCTTCCTTTTCTCCCGGTCTCTCTTCATTCTACGGTTGTTTCCTCTCTCATTTCTGGTTCCCTGGATTACTGTAATTTCCTGTATTTGGCTCAACCTGAATATCTGCATCATCGTCTCCAGGTTCTACAGAATTCTCAGAATTCTAAAGACTCGTTTGGCTCTAGGGGCCCCGCAGCTCTCCTCGGCCTCTGCTGCCCTAAATACTTTGCAGTGGTTTCCCATTGCTTCCAGGGTGGATTTTAAGTATTTGTGTATTGTCCACTGTGCATATTATAAGAAGGGACCTCTCTATCTTCAAGCTAAATTTCCACATTAAACCCCCTCTTGTTCTCTTTGTTCCTCCTCTTCCTGCTGTATCTCTGTCCCCCGTATTTGACTTGCTTGTTTCAGTGGTCGCTCGTTTTCAGTCTGTGCTGCTAAACTGTGGAATCTTCTTCCCCTTTCTCTGTGTCAGGTTCAGTCTCCTGCAGCCATTCCCGATGGTATTTTAGAATCTTCACCTTATAATCAGAAGCACCTGACACAAATGATTGGCCTCATCACGACTTTGGCGGTAACCCTTAAATCCGGCGGTAGCGCTATTACCGCTGGATTTAAGGGTCCGTCGGATCACGACTCCAAATACCGCCGGCGCAGTAACAGCCGGCGCAAGGACAGCCGGCTGTACAAGCGCCAGCCATAAGAGCGCCAGGAACCTTTAGCGCTAAAACATCATCGATCAGGAGTCCGGCGTAAGCGCTATTAGCGCCATAAAAGCGGCGGATAATCCGCCGAAAATACCTCCAGCAAAAAGCTGGAGGTAACAGTACACAGGCCACAGCAATAAGGGCCCAGGTGTAAGCAATGCAATCTAGAGGCCTACAAAAGGACCCACCCATGCACAACACCCCCTCCCCAACACCATGCTGCCATTTGGAGCCGGGAGCCTTGATGTCGACTTCTACCTGCTGCGCCTGGAGCTACAGAGGCCAGTCAACCAGGCCAGGGCCCTGGGAGTGCAGAGGGCAGTGGGGATGAGGAGAAGGAGGAGGAGAGCAGCAGCAAGGCGCCCAGCCATCCCCAGGGTCAGGCCAACACCCTGTGCCCTAACTGATGGTCAGTTGGTGACAGAATATCGGCTGGACAGGGCAACCATCACCCAGTTGCTGGACACAATCCAGGGTGACATATGGAGCCGCATAGCTACCAGCACGGCAGTACCTCCCCTAGTGAAGCTCGTGTCTGTGCTCCTCTTACTTGGGACTGCCAGCTACCAACATACCGTTGCCATGATGCATGGAATGGCCCAGTCCACATTCAGTGCCATGCTGGCACAGGTGCTTGATGCACTGTTGAATCATGTGAACGAAAACATTGCATTGCCAGCCACACAGGCACAGGTGCACCAGCTAAAGGGTCAATCCTATGCCATTGGCCAAGTCCCGAATGTAATAGCAGCCCTGGACTGCACACATGTGGCACTCGTACCACCCCAGGCACATGAGGCTGCCTACAGAAACCGGAAACAGTACCATTCCCTCAATGTGCAGATGACATGTGGCCCTGACCTCACCTTCAGCCACTGCCGTGCCCGCTACCCAGTTATCCACCCATGACTCCATGGCCCTACGCAACAGTACCCTCCCAGCGTACATGGAAAGGCACCGAGGCCAAAACACATGGCTACTGGGCGAGTACAAATGTATACCACAAAGCATGTCAATCCACAACTGATGGTGCCTGTCACAGAATCCATCATTCCCAATGGTCAGCAGCATCACAGCAGCATACACATCCAAGCAGCTTGCACGATGAACCTTGGACATGTCCAACACAGCAGAACACACCCATGCAGGATGTAAGACATGTGGTGGCACAGTGACATATGGAAGCCCCACCACAACAAGGCCTCCTGTGTGAGTAGCACCAGGGCTCCCAACACTGACACAGTACAGATATCCCAGCCTGGCCATCCGACAGCAATGAAATACCAAACCATCAGCTGGCACATCCACGAATGCTCCACACATAAGTAGGCCGAGTGATGACAATGCACATCCCACAAACACTGTCCCCAAAATGGCCATGGGAATGCATGGAGAACAGTACAGAATAGTGAAGAGCAGCAAATGCAACTGGAGGCCAAACATAAGTAGGCCGAGTGATGACAATGCACATCCCACAAACACTGTCCCCAAAATGGCCATGGGAATGCATGGATAACAGTACAGAATAGTGAAGAGCAGCAAATGCAACTCTAGGCCAATGGATTAGCAATGACACATGAGGCAGCCACTTCTGTCAAGCAGAAGTAGATGGAAGGGCCCCCTCATCCTGCGACATGTGAATGAGTACTGTTACATATCGAAACATAGCCGTACCAAGTGGAGAGTACCCCATTGATTCAATCGTGCCCATAGGACAGCGCACTCCACAATGTCATAGTCCAAATGACAAATATTGCAAAATCACACTGATGACAGGGCTCTGTACACCCACTGGACTTACCTTGTCCCCATACCGGCTTTCTCTCCCCTACAGATGAATCTGGATATCCCCAGTACACGTGGCTCATTACCCCTGTGCGTCACCCACACACGGCTGCGGAGCGGGCATACAACCTTGGCCATGCCCGTACACGGATCTGCGTGGAGAGGGCATTTGGACTTTTGAAGGCACGCTCACGGTGCCTCGACCGCACGGGAGGTGCTATGATGCATGCACCAGAAGAAGTTGTGAAATCTTACTGACATGTGCCTGGCTGCACAACATCTGTTGTCGCAGAAATGTGCCACTGCCCCCTGATGCTCATGTGCAGCCACCTGAGGATGGTAGTGAGGGCGATGAAGTGCCAGAAGGTGTAGCACATGCACAAAGGGTGGGCCTGAGGGAAGGGAGGTTGGCCAGACAGGGATTGATTGATGGATTCTTTTCGAAATGGGTAATAGGTAAATGGTGACTTCTACATTAAATTGCATTTGTAACAAGCACTACTGTCCATGCATTGTGATTTTTGTAACGTGATTTATTTTCCCTCAAACAATCCCACCTCCCCCAGTGAACACCCAACAATCACCCCTCCCCTCAGTGAGCACCCAACAATTCCCCCTCCCCCCAGTGAGCACCCAACAATCCCCCCTCCCCCCAGTGTACAACCCCCAACTGTGCTGTTGCTTGATCAGGCCCACACCAATGATGCCATGCACCGCTATGATGGGCGCGGGCGCTTCCCTCTCCCAGGACCCTCCGGTGTGTGTGCCCTCAGGTGGCGCAAGGACCGGCGCCTTGGAGATGGATCCAGTGAACCCTCTGTTGGTGTGGTTGAAGTTGAGGGCACGGAAGCGCTGGCCATCATGTGCTGGCGCATGAGGGCATTTGCCTCGCGTTGTTGTTCTGCTAGTGCAGACACAGCCTGTGTGAATTCACGTACCCTTTGGCCAAAGCCTGTCAGGGCAGCAGTGCATTGTTGCACGACCTGGCATGTGCGTGCATTGTCCCGGGCAATGTACTTGCAACCATGCCTAATCGAATTGCTCACGGCCTTAATGTGCCGGCTCTGGACTTTGGCCATTGCTTCCACCCGGGCCTGTTTAGCTTCTTGTTAGGGAGAATTCTCTGTTTAGGCTGAATTTCCTAACCTAGTGAGTCCCCCAGCAGCTTTGCTGGATTTTTGGGGTTTATTATTTTCTCCTGCCAAGAGTGAGACTCTTTTACCCGCACTCTTGGGCATAATTTGAGTGTGTTTCTTTGAATCTAGATGTGTTTAATGGGCTATGGGGTCTTTTATTCCATAGGGCTTCATGTGTTTTTGTAATGTGTGTTACACAGCACCCTCCATGCAGTAACACAGGGGTGTCATAGTGACCCCCCAGTATAGACTCCATACCCTGGGACTGACTACTGTCTCCCAGGGCATGTAAAGTCACCATTGACTTTACTAGTCTTAAATTCTGAACAGAACCAGTACAAACCATCATATTGTGGACGTACTGGCTGGGGAAATTCAATTGCCCCGGGGTCTGTTAGTCGAGGGGGCACGTCTCCGTCCCCCCTGATCGAGTTTTGGCTGGTGGCAGTGGATACTACTTTTTATATTCAACCGCGAATATTTTCCTATGGGATTTCCCATTGTTTTAGGCTACTATCTTTATTTAATTATTTACGGTAGCCTCGAACATACCGCCGGTTTATTTATTTATTATTAATTCTCCGGTTGGTATTTTTTGCCTGATTCTAAAATGGCGTTTGTGTTCTCTTCTGTGACTCCAACCCAAGTCGAGCCCTTTGTTCCACTTTTTGGCGGGCTTCTCCACAGAAGCCCTCCAAAGTGGTGCCACTCTGTCTGGGGTACTTAGGAGGGGTGGAGGGGAATTGAGGCCCCCTGGACTGAGTTGCCTAGGCAACTCAAGTCGCACTCCATCCTGATTGGCCCAAGTGGTGAGCCGGCCGGCTCACCACTTAGCATGTTTGAGTGACAGCTAGGCTGAGTGAATGGGGGTTTGCTGCATAAAAGCAGGGCTTTGGGGACTTCTTCCTTTGACTGGTGGGGATAGCCAGTTTCACCGTCTTTTCGCTTTCCCGACGTACCTCGTGGCTGCCTTGCCCGTGCCAAGCACCCCGGTAACCGGGATACCACGTTTTACCACGACCGCGAAACAAAGGTACCACCTTTAACCGGAAAACTCTGCGGCTGGTTTCTTCCCCGGTAGTGCAACAACCTTCATCCTCCCTCCAAGTCGAGATCTTCTCTTCCCCTGGACGACGACGCGACTTGCACCCACTACCAGGAGCAACTGCCACAGCTGGAGGATCCTTCCCACTTAAGGTACCGTGTCCCGCCTGGCTTCCCTTGCTACCGACTGTACAGGGTAGATTTAGCCCCCGGCTTTCGAACCTGGGTTAGTCCGGGACACCCTGGCTAATCTTTCTTAAAGCCTCTCTAAACCCTTTTTGAACCCTTTGCAAGACTTTCTAAGCCTAGGGTAACTGTGTGATCTTGGGCGCATTTGTGCTCTGCTCTCTCTAAGAGTGGGCCCAGCCTTTGAACTTTGGCTCACCAGTGACTTTTTGCTCTCTGCCTTGCTAATAGTGTTCCTGAATCTTAGAGTGGTGTACCTTTTCAAATTCTGTCTTTTTCCCTCCCTTTCTCATGAACTGATCGCAGTGCGATCTAGTTAAGCGCTCACCTCTGTATGAAAATAAGTGGTGTTTTTCTGTTACTTATCTGATAAGGAAAAAGGGGTGTATATATTACAATAGTAACTGTGTTTAGAATATTTTACAATAAGAGTGCTGGAGTGTTTCAACTGTGTGTTTTTAAATAAATAATTATATCCTTTGATACCAAAGCTCTGGTCAGTGTTTGCTTGTATTATTGTATCCGAGGGCCTATTGTGTATACTTTGCATACTGCCTAACTCTTCTTGAGGGAAGTCTGACTGCTCAGCCACAGCTACCAGGTAAATCTGGGTGGTGGAGACTGCTACCAAGTGGGTTTACTGCCAACACATGTAGTCTTAAATCTTTTGCAGTGGTCCCTAAGGGAACTGCACAGGTTTCTGCCTAACACTTCTATTATGTCCAGCCGGCCCATGACTGCTGCCCCGGTGACAAGGCCCTCTCCTGGCGCGTCAGGTGGTGGACCGCGAATTGGGCGCTGTCGGGGGGGGGGCTGCATGGTGGCATGCCACCAGACTGGTCTGGGCTTCCTGGCTCTGATCGATGGCCCTCTGGGCTCCCATACGACGGGGTGTCCACATCGAGCTGGGGTGTGCTGCAGCGACGCACAGCCACATGCGGACTCCCTGCCTGCTGTCTGCCTGTGCTTGGCCTTCCATGGGGTGTTGACGCCCCTTCCCCATCACTGCTGCTGTGGGTGTGTACTGCGGTGGCATGATGCCCACGTGGAGGTGTTACTCCCACATGGGCTGCGATTCCGGCCTCTCTCCCTCGGCGTCGGGGCTCTGGATGTTGGCTTCCGGTGAGCTGCCGGTAGCCTCCCTGTGGCTGCCGCTGCTGTCTGGCGGGGCTGAGTCGGGGTGAGGTGGGTGTTCCCCGGTGTTCTCTCCCGTGGGTACGGCCTCTTGGGGGGGGGTGGTGCTGGTGGAGGCACGGTGTCGTGGGCACATTGCCGGTGTGGCCTCATCGTCATCAACGGCCTCTTGGGATCGACGTGTGCCTGTGGGGTACATAGGGGGTGGTTTGAGTACAATGCTACATACATTTGTGTGATGCAGGTCATGCCAACAATGAAGACAGTGAAGTGTGAATGAAGACAGTGACAGTGACGCATTCAACTTGCATTCTGTTCAGTCAACATCTGGTGCTTGTTGTGGATGTGCATGGAGGGACACTGCATGGGAAAGCGTGGTTGGGGTGGACTGCGCTCAGGCTTTTGTGGTTGTGTTGATGCACAGTACCACTCTACGTAGCTGTCCTATGGCTATGGGAGTCTATCCCCTGCCCCTGTCATTCATGCACTGCACGTACAGGGTCGTCTAGGCAGCACTGACGTTCTAGGGATGTGGCCCTCACTTACGGGTGTATGCAGTGCCTCAGACAAGTCTTCACTCTTATTCAGATGCATGTATTCGGGGATGGGACTCACCTGCCGTTGGATCAATGCCAGTCCCTGCCTCCGCTCCACAGATGCCCTCAATGGTCCCGACATCAATGAGGCCCGTCAGTTTCTCCTCCCATGGTGTGAGGTCGGGGGGGGTGGGCCTCCTCCTGTGACCCTGCTTGCACTCCTGTGCTGGGAAAGGATGCCTCTCACTAGAACCCGCAGGTCATTCAGCCGCTTGCGGCCGTCTTCCCCATCCCGGGGCACGCGGCCAACTGCACTGACCCTTTGAGCAACACTTTTCCAGATTTGGCCTCTGCGCAGTGCGCTTGTTTTATGCTGCTGCAGCTCATGATGGTGAGTCAGTGCCTCATCCACAAGGACCTCAAGTTCCTGGTGGCTAAACTTGGCTTTTCTGACCCTGTCCATGGCAGACTTGCCCCTGGTGCGCTCCTGACTCATTTTCTGCCTTCGAATCAAGTGGATGGCTTCCAGTGCCTGAGATATCCGACGGATTGTGATTTCCAAAATGGCCATTGCTTTATTTCCCGTTCCGGCGGTGACGCGTTTCCCGCGCGCTATAAGCGCGCGCTATTAGCGCGACGTGGCGGTAGCACACGGTGCGCCGGATTTAAGGGTTCGCGCTAATCTCGCTAACGCCTTGGGCCGGGGCGCGTGCACGATTAGTCGTGATCTGGCGTATTATCCGCCGGGTGCCTTGGCGTTAGCGCTATTTAGGTCCGGCGGATACTCCGCCACATTTACCGCCCAAGTCGTGATGAGGCCCTCATACTCCAACCATATTTACCCAAACAATTTCACAAAAAATAATACAGAAGCCGAACCTGCGGCACAAATATTTTCCCCCGGGGCGTGGCTAGCCATGGAGCAGTGAGGAGCGCCTGAAGAAAGTTCCTGAGGCAGATCCTAACAGCGATCCTTCCTGCCCATGCAAGATCCTCGGCACATGCAGGTGTGGAAAGGTCTGGGGAACACCCATAAGAAATCTGCGGCATAGCTGCAGCCCCAGACGACTGCTACCTGTCAGTGTCGGAATACGGAGGGGCGGCAGGATGGCGGTCGTGCCCACATAGAGGCAGCTTAAGGTAAAGAGAAAGGCGAGCGGCTGAGAAGGGGCCGGGTACCTTTGCCATATAATGCAACGGGATAGTAATTGCAGCCGAGAGACTTCCCGGCTCGACTTGTAAGAGACACTGGTGACTCCTGACACAAGCCTGCAGCAGCGAGGAGCAGCTCCGGGAAGGGAGTGAGAAGGGGATGTAGAAGTTCGGAAATCCGAAAACGATCGAGCCTCGAGGCAGAGATGCTGAAATAACAGCTTGCAGGCATTGCAAGCCATGATACTTGACACGCGGCTCTAGCTAGGTCTTTGTGCAGGGAGGTCGCTCCTAGCCCATCTGGTGCGGCAGAGGTCGGTGAGGCGAGCTGGGCTGCCCGGGACCCGGACGGAGACACTTAATGGTGCGCGAGACCCGCAAAGGAAACCCCTGAATGCAACATCACCACATACAGCAGCACAAGAAGAGGGGGGTGCTGCCCGAACCCCGCTAACCCAGCCGCTGCGGCACACGGGACCCAGGCATTTTCCATAATTAGGTTACTGTAAAGAGCAGCAGTCTATGCCAGTGACATATCGGCAGGGAAGCAGCACCCCCAGCACATCGGCTCAGAGATGCGCCAGACCTTGGCCTGAGAGACCGAGCACCTGCAGAGCTAACTGGATGTGGGACACCGGCATAACTCAGCATCAGGGACGCCGTTGATGAGAAGAGGAACCCCTGCAGCAACAAAGAAGGGCCAGACAGAGTGGATCCGCCTGGCCCAGTGCCAGCCCGGCTCTAGCTAGGGCACGACCGAGGGGGGAGACACCTTGGGTTCCCTTGGGCAGGATCTGGAAGGTAGGTGGTGGCTGCACTGTGTGAAGGCCTCCCGGGGACCCTGGAGGCTCGCTGACACTGATTTTCTTGGCTCCCTGGAGCGAGACCCGCATCCCGACTTGGACTTAGGCTGCAAGACACACACCCGCCCACTGCTAGTGACAACAGGAGCACATCTCGAAACAGAAGAGGGGCTGTGTTGTGGACACCATCCTTAACTGGCAACAGGGCCCAAGCCAGCAGACCGGGCAGGTGCACATATTGCTTGCAAGGCTCAGCGGTACAACATTATAGCAACAGCGGCACAGGCAGAGGAACGGCTGCTTCCTGGGTACCCAAAATCTGTCTCAGCCACACAACAGCGGCCCAACCTCTATAAGGCTGGCCCTTAGGCCTAAACATCGGGAGTTTTCTGCCCCAGCAAATGCATGACTACTTCTGAACGAGGCGCAGAGCTAGTAACACCCTATACACACTACCGGAGCATAGACATCTGATTGAATGCCTTCAAAAGCAGCAAAGCTGAGGGCCACCCAGACGACTCTGGACTGCTACGCCAGAAGCCAGAGGCAAACACCTGCAGCTGACATGGCATCATCGCAGGAGAAGGAGGGGGGCACCATGGAGATGCAAAATCAAGTGCTACAAGCTATAGCAGACTTAAAGGCCACATTGGGCTCCCAGATTGAAGACGTCAAGATTCATGTGGGACTACTACATCAAGACGTCAGAAACCTTGATGAGCGAACCACGAATTTGGAAACCCAAGCGAAAGACACCACTGAAGACCTCCAGAAAACGAGTACTGATGTCCATAGGGTGGAGGATGCGGATGGGAGGACCCGCAGAAACAATGTCCGTATTGTTGGCCTGCCGGAGGGCGAGGAAGGCAATGACCCCACTACATATGTGGAAAATGTGTTCCTGCACAAAATTGGTCCAGGGAACCTTACACAAGGCTTCACAATCGAAAGGGCACATAGAGCCTTCACTAAACGATCGCCTCCAGGTGCCCCCCCAGACCGATAATTGCAAAGGTCCTGAACTACAAGGACAGAGAAAAGATCCTCTCCTACTCCAGACAGGGCGGGATACTACGAAGGGCCTCAAAGACCTTGTGGTCTACCCCGATTACACCTTCCAGGTGCAGAAGACCTGGGCACAATTTGCAGCAGCCAAGTCAAGACTACGGTTGGCTGGCTTGAGATATATGCCGATATACCCAGCGCGCCTAAATGTCCTGTATAAGAACCATGCTCTGTTTTTTGACCCCCAGGAGGAAGCACAAGAGTGGATGGACAGAGAAAAGATATGCCACGCCAGAGGAGGAGCTGGCGCTCTTGACAGGCTCCAGGGAGAACAAATGATATTGCAGCCCGTGTTACGGCCACACTGGCATTGACCTGTGAAGTCCTGTGAGCAGACTGAGAACCCCAGGAGGAATGGGTCATTAACTGGGCCTGTGCTTCTTTCCCCTTCTTGTTCTACACCGTATGGCGAGATTCTCTTCAGGGTGGGATTGTTGCTCCCAAGGAGGGAGGCCAGACCCATAGCTGCTGATGCATTTTTGTTGTTTTTTTTGTTCTTCTTTTTTTCTTTTTCTCTCTTTTTTGAGGGCACTTGTTTTTGCGCCCACCAGCCACGCACAAGGTTCGGGTCACACTCCAGAGGCTGCTGAGAGAAGTGGAGACGCCCAAGCATGTAAGAAGACGCTGGGCAATTGTTTTCAGGTTGGGAAGTTGGGGAAGTTAGAAGGGGTTATGTTTCGCCTGTAAGAGAGTCCGTGCAGAACCTTGGTATAGTTCCTTTGCATTGGCTGATGCCCTACATAGACGTGGGATGTCTAACGGTTCAGTGTGGGGGCTTGCTGTCATGACCCTCGGCCAAAACCCCCTCTGGCAAACCCATTGGCCAGGTGGAGTCAGGACTCGGGCCTCTAGAGCCTGGCATCTTCTTCAAAAGCCCTCATGGGGCCAGTCCTGGCGCCTATGGCGCCAGGCTCATACACCATGAACAACAATGTGCTTGGGAACTACTTTATTGTATTGTCAGCCAGCATCCACATAGCTTGGTTTCTAAGAACCAAGCTATGCGGTCTAGTGTTTTAGGTGTGGCAGGCCTGGAACTACTTTCCCTGGTACTATTTTACCTGGGCTATATAAACCACACCCTGACTGCAAAACATGCTTAGTGTTACTTTGTAGCTTGCAACGTGACGCTCACTGTGTCCAGCTATTCTCTCGAACCTCGGAGAAGCAGAACCTGCAAGGAGACAAAAGGAACATCATTAGCAGCAGCGTCTTACCTGCAGTCTTCAGCTTTAAACACTTGTAGCTACTGAGAACAGCTTCCTCAAATCTGCACGCCTCCCAAACAGAACGACCTGAAAGAGGAAGATAGAGGCAACATTAAAGAAAGCTGTAGAGACATTTACAAATTACGAACTGCTCAAAAGGCTTACCTGGCTGGTCACCTCTCAGCTGGCACCACTCCGGACATTCCACTCACGCTGAAGAACACTGCGACCTACAAGGAAGGAAAACACAGGTTAGCAAAGGCAAGACTTCGCAGAGCTGCGCATAGCGCTTACTTAACGCATTATAGCGCTCTTAATGTGCCATCATTTACCAGCGGGACTCAACCAAGCCAGTTCGCCGCGCTGAAGCTCTGCATACCTAAGGGAGAAAAAAGAGACATTTTAAACAAAGAAAGGCATGCAGGATAGCAACAAAACTAAAGAACAGCAATAAGAACTACCTGAACAATATCAAACGGGCCAGTGTCAGTGAAGTAACTGAACCGCACTCGCCCATGAAAGACAACGCGCCCCTGCAAAGAAGGCAGGACGGAGAGCACGCCTAATTCTACCACAAGGTGAGGAGAGGGCGCCAGAGGGACTGAAAGCATACGGGGGTAGAGGGAGGATACTTACCCCAGTCGGTCAGTCTTGAACACAGTTCTCCTGTATTTTCAGGCAGAACCTTCCCCGCATACCACATCGGGGCAAAGCTGAGAAGCATACCAGTGAGTAACCCAGCTGGGTGGCGTCCCTGTGGATACCAGGTGAGCGTAACAGAACACAAAGCCTACCATAACGAATCCACCTGGGCACCATGGAGACATCAGAAATGGACCAATTGGCCCAATTACTAGGAGAGCTTCCTGCTGAGGTTCATTCTGCCCGACAAGAGACTAATGCCCTCCAGAGAGACTTAATAGTGACCAAAGAACGCACTGAAGAGATTAGCAGGCAATACTTGCAATCACAGGCAGGACAGATGACTATACCTGGAAGCAATCCAACGATGCAAAACCCGCCATACCACCCACTCCGGTACAGATCACGTTACCTGGAACAGTGCCCCTGGCACCACCAGAAAGGTTCTCAGGCGACCCACGGAAGTATGCGGCATTCATCAATCAGTGCCGCCTACATTTTCTTTGTAGGCCTGGAGCATTTCCAAACGACCAAGCTCAGGTAGCTTTTGTCTTATCATACCTGAGTGGTAGTGCAGCAGATTGGTCGGTGCCATTGGTAACCCATGACGATCCTCTATTACATGACTTTGGGGGTTCCAGAGAGAAATGGAAAAACGTTTTGCTCGCCATACTCAGGAACAAGCAGTAGACAATGAACTCTTGTCCCTCCGACAGGGGAATCAGGACTTATTAACGTACATTGCTACCTTCAACAGACTGGTTGCCAAAGCTAGGTGGCCAGAAAACAAAAGAACCACGTTATTCCATCGAGGCTTACGAGGCGAATTAAAGGACGTCTTAGCCCAGGTGGTTGATCCACCCAGAGATTGTGCAGAATTCATAAATCTGGTCGTGCAGCTAGACCACCAGTTGCAGGACCGAAAGGCAGACCCGTCTAAGACGGACCCTCGGACAGTGTATGTTTGACCAAAGAAAAACACACCCAGTGTACCTGAAAATGCTGTAGAACCCATGCAGATTGGAGGGATACGGCCTCCATTAAAAAAACAAGAGCGGGACAAAAGAAGACAACAACAGCTTTGTTTGTATTGTGGGAAACCAGGACATTTCCTGAAGGACTGTCCAGTAAAACCCCCAAGAACAACAGTCGGGGCCACAGAGAAGGATGAAGCTAAGGAATCGGGAAACTACCAAGCTCGACAAACGTATAGGTCAGTTTGTCGAGTGAGAAGAAAGAGTTGCTGACCTCGCACTTTGCAATACCAGTGATCTTAATGAACCACCAACAGTCGTCAAGAATGCATGCCGTTGAAGCATACATCGATAGCGGAGCAGTTGGAAATTATACTGATCAAGAACTGGCAGCAGATATGGGGCTTCCTTTGTGTTCTAAGCCAACTATGGACAAGGTAAACACCGTGGATGGGTGTCACGATGCCTGCCCCCGGAAAGCCAGACCAGGCCCAGCAACCCCGGAAGCAGGCATCATGCCACTTGACGCATGCCCAAAAACCCCTGTTAGGGGCTGTTTGGCTACAGTCCTGGCGCCTATGGCGCCAGGCTCATAAGAATAAAATCAGTCCTGGCGCCATGGGCGCCAGGCTCATTACAGAAAACTTACCTGATGCAGACCATTCTGCATACCTACCTGATGCAGACCTTGCTGCACGAAGCCACAAGCCAAATGAGGCTTAGAGGGACTATTTTTCCTCAGGGACTTCTTTCCTCTCGGGTGGGACTGTGGAAGAATACTTGCCTGGGACTTCTTCCAAGGCTATTTAAGCCACACCCGGACAGCCACACGTGATTCGCGTTATTCTGCTTGTTGCAGCGTAACGTTCACCGTGTCTTCAGCAGCTCCAGTCTTCAGCCACGCCTGCTTCAGCCCTGGAACACCTGGAACAAGAAAAGGAGAAGGAGAAGAGGTCAGAACAAAACCCTTACCTGAATCCTTGATCCAGCACATCGTCGATCTGGAAGAGAGAAGCCTTCACAGGTGCATTGCCACGCACCTCGCAGCGCCGCGCTGAACTCCCCATCCGGGGGCTGCATTCCTTTACTCCATCGCGAACCCAGCATCTCCAGGCCATTCTTCAACACCTGGAGGAGACAAGAACAAATAGGTGAGCAAGGGCAATACAAACCACCCCCAAAGACTTACCTGATTACCACAGGGGGGTACTCACCTCATCTCGGGTCGGCGCAGTCAATTCTGCATCACTGCCGCACCCCGGCCCCTAAGGGGAAAACAAGGACAATACAAACCACCCCCAAAGACTTACCTGATTACCACAGGGGGGTACTCACCTCATCTCAGGTCGGCGCAGTCAATTCTGCATCACCGCCGCACCCCGGCCCCTAAGGGGAAAAAGCAAGGACAATACAACCTAACCCCAAAGACTTACCTGATTTACCACAGGGGGGTACTCACCTCATTTTGGGTCGGCGCAGTTAATTCTGCATCATCGCTGTACCCCGGCCCCAAAGGGGAGAACCACAATAGACTTACCAGGATCTTACCAATTGCCACTTGGAACTCTTCTGGTGGTTTAAATCTGCAACCTGCAAGGAATCTGGCAGAGTGAAGATCAGACTTTTGAACTCTTACGAACAATTGGACTTTAGAGTCAATACTGGAACTCACCAATTCCTCCACGCCAGTGAAGTAACTGGTCGTCTACGCGCCCCTGCGCTCGACGCAGGATGGAGAGCTCATCTTTCCAAATCTTCAGGTGAGATTAAGAGGGGACTTCAGGAGTGTTCTGTGGGCAGACAAGGGGATTGGGAAGGTGGGTTAACGCTCAGATTACGGGAGGTTAATTCCCTTTCTCCATTGCAGAAAGATATTCGTAAGAGCCCAACTAACGAAGCTAAGTGGGTCTGTCCAGTCTGTCATCTCGGCTCTACGTGTTACTCTGGTGGAAGTAACAGCGGGCCAGTCCAGATCGACACCCCCGTGGGAATCAGGTGAGCGTAACAATGGGAGAGAAATCGCTTCTGGACCAGTAACCCAGTGCACAGCCAGGGTAACCTTGCTGTTTCAGGACGGACATCAGGAGACTATTTCATTCGATCTCACAACCCTTTGATAGACTGGCGGGCACGAAAATTAACCTTCCCCGGTGACTGCTCCCCTGCCTGCTATTACCAAGAGGAGAAACCCGACGTCTGTATCCCCATGACTCCCGGAGCGACATTATCAACCCTGGGAGCAACTAATACCTTGCCAAGTGAATACCATGATTTCCAGGATGTTTTCCTAAAGGACCAAGCCAATACATTGCCACTGCACAGGGCTTATGACTGTCAGATAGACCTTGTTACTGGTGCACAAATCCCTTGCGGCAGGATCTACGCTCTCACAGAACAAGAAAACCTTCATTTGAAATCCTATTTAGACCAGTACCTTGCAAACGGATTTATCCGTCCTTCGAAGTCCCCCGCAGCCAGTCCTTTGTTCTTCGTACCGAAAAAGAAAGGAGACTTGAGAACCTGTATTGACTACCGCGCATTGAACCAGATCACCGTGAAGAACCGCTACCCCTCGCCACTTATCCCTGAGATGCTAGACCAAATTAAAGATGGCCAGTTTTATACCAAATCGGACCTTCGAGGAGCGTACGAGTCAGAAAAGGAGATGAATGTAAAACCGCCTTTCGTACTAAGTACGGCTTGTTTGAATATCCAGTCATGCCCTTTGGGTTATGCAACGCTGCTGCGGCATTCCAATATTTCATGAATGACGTCTTAAGGGAGTTAATTGATGTGTGCACCTTAGTGTACATAGACGACATCTTAGTATACTTAGCCTCGGAACAAGATCATGTCAGGCACGTTCTCAGTCCTCACCAAGCTCCGTCAACATCGCTTGTTTGCAAAGCTTGAAAAATGCTTTTTTCACGTCACCAAAGTAGAATTTCTTGGTTTTATCCTTACTCCAGGAGGCATCAGAATGGACGTGCACAAGGTAGATGCCATTCTGAAATGGCCTTCACCGACGTCTGGGTACAAAGCATGCTGGGCTTTGCGAACTTCTACCGCCGGTTCATCCCAGACTTCTCTCAGGTTGTGCACCCAATCACAGTACTATTACAAAAAAACAATAAAAAGTTTGCTTGGACCGAAGAAGCAGAAGAAGCCTTTCAGGAACTTAAACAAAGGTTTACCTCCGCTCCAATTCTGCGACATCCTCGTCCAGACCTCCCTTATGTCGTCGAAACTGATGCGTCCAGTCTCGCAATGGGGGCTGTCCTTTCACAGAGAGACCCGGAAACCGGCCAGCTACATCCTGTGGCCTTCTGGTCGAAAAAGTTCTCACCTCGAGAGATTAATTATGCCATCACGGACAAGGAACTCCTGGCTATCAAATCCGCCTTTAAAGCCTGGAGGCACTACCTTCTGGGGGCCAGACACACCATTACAGTCATCACAGACCACCGAAACCTGCAATATCTCAAAACAGCCAAGGCCCAGTCCTCGCGCCAGTTACAGTGGGCCCTTTTCTTCGCCGAATATGATTATGTAATCACATTTCGTCCAAGAGTGAGATATGGAAAGGCGAATGCCTCATCTCGCATGGGCATAGATGAAATAGTATATACAACTCCAGACCCAGTACCTATTATACCTGAAGACAAACTCTTGGGTATCACGACAGCCTTAACACAAGCAGAACTACGAAAAGAAATCCAACGGACAATGAATCCTGATGCCTACCTCGCATGGCAAACTCAAGGAGAACAATATACCATCAAGGACCACCTACCCTTTTTTAGGGATGGCCTATATGTACCCAAGAAGGAATTACAACAGCATATTATTTCAAACTATCACGATTCACTGATCGAAGGGCATCCTGGCATCGCCAAAACCCTAGCTAAGGTGAAAGAGAACTTTTGGTGGCCTACCCGGCGTAAGGACATCATTCATTATATACAGTCCTGCGGTGTCTGCGCACAAAATAAATCACAGAAACAAAAACCATCTGGTCTCCTACAACCATTGGACATTCCTCCAGTTCCATGGCACACTCTTTCCCTTGACTTCATCACTGATCTATCTCCAAGCCAAGGGTTCAACACCATCCTTGTAGTTGTGGACTTATTCTCGAAGATGGCCCATTTTATTCCTCTCAAAGGCCTCCCAGACGCAGCCACTTTAGCAAAAGTGTTCCTGGAGGGCGTGGTTAAGCTACATGGCTTCCCTTCGGTTCTGGTCTCTGATCGAGGCAGCCAGTTTGTTTCAAACTTCTGGACAAAATGCTGTGCAATGGCGCAGATCGACGCTCAGCTATCTACCAGTCACCATCCCCAAACGGACGGCCAAGCCGAGAGAACCAATCAGACACTCAAGCAATATTTACGATGCATGCTGCACCACGAACAAAGGAATTGGAAAGACCTACTATGAATAGCCGAATATGCATATAACAATTCTTTGCATTCAAGCACGGGACAAACGCTCTTCTATACCCTTCATGGCAGACATCCACGTACCTCTGCACTAGACCTTCCAGCCAGCTTGGAAATGCCAGTGGTAAAGACTCTACACACAACCATTAATCAGGCTTTCAAAAGGGCAAAAGAACACCTTATTCATGCCAAAGAAAAACAAAAGAGATTCGCCGACCAACACCTGAAAAAGGCCCCCGATTATCAAGTAGGAGACAAAGTTTGGTTAGCGGCTAAATTCGTACCCATCAAGGGAACCCGGACCTTTCATCCCAGATTCTTAGGACCCTATACCATTAAGGCAATTATCAATCCAGCAGCTGTGAAACTGGATTTAGCACCTAATCTACACATCCACCCGGTATTCCATGTGTCCCTCCTGAAACCAATGCAACCCGGCACACGGATTGGGACACCACCTAAGCCCATACTTGTTGACGGAGAACCAGAATTCGAAGTCAAAGATATCTTGGACTCTAAATACTCTAGGACCAAGCTATATTATCTCGTCGATTGGAAAGGATTTGGACCACAAGATAGATCCTGGGAGCCCAGTGGGAATATCCACGCACTGCGTCTAATCAGGAAATTCCATCGGAACTTCCCAACCAAACCTGGGCCAGACAGAAGGAATACCATGGGAGGGGCCTTAGGGGGGAGTGCTGTCACGACCCTCGCCCAAAACCCCCTCTGGCAAACCCATTGGCCAGGTGGAGTCAGGACTCGGGCCTTTAGAGCTTGGCATCCTCTTCAAGAGCCCTCATGAGGCCAGTCCTGGCACCTATGGCGCCAGTCTCAAACACCATGAACAACAATGTGCTTGGGAACTACTTTTTTGTATTGTCAGCCAACATGGAGGCATCCACATAGCTTGGTTCCCTAAGAACCAAGCTATGCGGTCTAGTGTTTTGGGTGTGGCAGGCCTGGAACTACTTTCCCTAGTACTACTTTACCTGGGCTATATAAACTACACCCTGACTGCAGAACATGCTTTGTGTTACTTTGCAGCTTGCAATGTGACGCTCACCGTGTCCAGCTATTCCCTCGAACCTCGGAGAAGCAGAACCTGCAAGGAGACAAAAGGAACATCATTAGCAGCAGCATCTTACCTGCAGTCTTCATCTTTAAACACTCGCAGCTACTGAGAACAGCTTCCTCAAATCTGCACGCCTCCCGGACAGAACGACCTGAAAGAGGAAGATAGAGGCAACATTAAAGAAAGCTGTAGAGACATTTACAAATTACGAACTGCTCAAAAGGCTTACCTGGCTGGTCGCCTCTCAGCTGGCACCACTTCGGATATTCCACTCGCGCTGAAGAACACCGCGACCTGCAAGGAAGGAAAAAACAGGTTAGCAAAGGCAAGACTTCGCAGCGCTGCGGATAGCGCTTACTTACCGCATCATAGCGCTCTTAATGCTCTTAATGCCAGTGGGGCTCTACCAAGCCAGTTTGCCGCGCTGAAGCTCTGCATACCTAAGGGAGAAAAAAGAGACATTTTAAACAAAGAAAGGCATGCAGGATAGCAACAAAACTAAAGAACAGCAATAAGACCTACCTGAACAATATCAAACGGGCCAGCGTCAGTGAATTAACTGGACCGCACTCGCCCATGAAAGACAACGCGCCCCTGCAAAGAAGGCAGGACGGAGAGCACGCCTAATTCTACCACAAGGTGAGGAGAGGGCGCCAGAGGGACTGAAAGCATACGGGGGTGGAGGGAGGATACTTACCCCAGTCGGTCAGTCTTGAACACAGTCCTCCTGTATTTTCAGGCAGAACCTTCCCCGCAGACCACATCAGGGCAAAGCTGAGAAGCATACCAGCGAGTAACCCAGCTGGGTGACGTCCCTGTGGATACCAGGTGAGCATAACACTTGCTCGCGGTACACGTATGCTCATGGCTAGTGCCGTAAATGTACTTATCTGGAATGTCAGGGGTTTGAACAGTCACGTGAAAAGGAATAGGGTCCACTCTTACCTAAGAAGCAGTAAAATAGATATCGCCCTGCTGCAAGAGACACATTTGACAGCTGATCGACAAGCCCTGCTGTCCAGTAAATGGAGTGGACGGGTGTTTGGCACCCCCTATTCTGAATACGCTAGGCAGGTCCTGATTTGGATAGCGCCCACGGTACCATTTGAGGTTAACCAGGTTAAGACTGACAATGAAGGCAGAATGGTGCTGATACAAGGGCTCTTGGAACACGTGGACATATGCTTGATTAACACGTACGCTCCTAACCACAACACTAATGCGTTCTTTCAAACATTATATCCAACACTTAGCCCTTACAGAAACAGCAACATTATATGGGGAGGGGATTTTAATTGTACTCTGAATCCCACCGGCTAGGTCCTTGCTGACGCTCCTGACATCATTCGATCTGATAGACATTTGTAGGACATTACACCCAGACACCAGGCACTTCTCCCACTTCTCTGCTCCACACTCAGTCCATACAAAGATAGACCATTTCTTAATTGGCCATGAGATTGCTGACGGCTTCACGCTGGCCGAGTACAAAAGCAGAGTCCTATCAGACCATGCCCCTTTACGACTACAATGGCAGTATGTACCCCCTCGACCCCCAATACCCACGTGGAGAGGTAGGAGCGAATCTCTACAGGACACCCCTTCCAAGATCACATTACATTACAGAGATCGTCACGCTTAACGTGGGCAGTGTCCCTAGGGCAGGAACCCTTTGGGGGCCCTCAAGGTAGTCATCAGAGGCGCTGCCATTGCAAAATCCAGCAGCGTTCAGTCTATGATAAGCAGGGAATTGGCTGCTGCAGAGGAATGATTGTAGACGTTAGAGCAGTCCCACACAGGCCAAAATTATACAGATGCAGACGTAGTGGCACTAAGAGAAAGGTGTGTGGAATGTTGGGAAAGGCTGGGCAAACACAATTACTCTAAACATGTCATGAGACAGCATAAGTTAGGCGACAAGCCGGGCAGGCTATTAGCTTGGCTATACAAAAGGGAAGAAAATCGGAGTCCCATCCACTCGATATACATGCAGACAGGCGACCTGTGCCAGAGAGACTCAAGTGTGAATTAATACTGCCTTCAAGGAATTTTATCATACCCTCTCCCAGGAAGGGAACCCGGTATCACAAGCACACATACAGGAAGTGTTAGGCAAGATAGACCTTCCTTGCCTAAGCCAAGATGCGATTGATAGACTGGAAACACACATCACACTGGAGGAGATACAGGGTACGATTAAGTCATTGCTGACAGGCAAAACCCCGGGTTCGGAGGGCCTGCCCGGCGAGTTCTATAAAGAATATGCAGAGGAACTGGCCCCCCAACTCCTGGACGTATACAACGAAGCCTATAAAGTAGGAATTCTCCCTCTTAGTCTGAGGGAATCGGTTATCGTTGCCCTTCTGAAGCCCTGCAAACCGCCGACAGAATGTGGTTCATACAGGCCTCTGTCCATGCTCAATAAGGACAAGATACTGACCGCTACATTAGCGAATCGGCTGAAAAGGGTGATCCATACTATCATACACTCCGACCAGATAGGTTACGTGCCAGGCAGAAACATGGCTTGGAACCTGAGGCGGTTACATCATATTATGGATTGTACTGCGTCCTGGGAGGTCCCTTGTGCAGTAGCAGCGCTCAATGCTGTGAAAGCGTTTGATTCAGTGAGGTGGGAATGGCTCTACGCAACGTTGCGCAGTTTTGGCTTCGGGCAGAAGTACATGAGATGGCTATGGCCGATTTACACCCAACCAGTCGCTAGAGTAAAAATTGGTAGATACATCTCGGACTCATGGGAGCTAGAAAAAGGTGCCAGACAGGGGTGCCCAGTGTCCCCCTTGCTTTATATCCTGGCCATGGAGCCGATAGCACAATACTTGAGGACAGATTATCTAGAGGCGGGCATAGTCATAGATGGCATAAGCAACTTGATATCCATGTATGCCGACGACAACTTGTTATATATACAGAAACCAGAAGACAGCCTAGAGCTACTCATGGAAGCCCTGTCGCTGTTTGCAAAGTTATTAGGGATCACCATCAGCATAGACAAGTCATCTCTGTTCCGATAGCTGGATTAGCTAAAAAGGGATGGGACGTGCTACCAGTCCTGGCAATAGAGTGGACCATCAGCACGTTCAGGTATCTGGGAGTCAATATATACCATGATTCGGCGTTGGAACATGCGGACAACACTCTGAATGCCCTGGGAGGTATCAAGAACTCCATGAGATTCTGAAATAAATTGCCCCTCTCATGAATGGGAAGGGCAGCGCTGTTAGAAATTGTGGTTATGCCTAGGCTACTGCACTACTTTGTAAACGTCCCGTACTATATACTCAAAACCTTTGTCCGGATGCTAGACTCTGTGTGTAGTGGATATCTGGGGCAAAACGGTAGGCGCGGGATAGCCATGTCCTCTCTACGTAGACCTTATGAGGAAGGAGGGATTAGGATCCCTCACTTTGAGTTGTATTACATAGCGGGTCAGCTGCAATTCGGAGTAGACTGGCTAGCAGACGAACCCACCCCGGATACGCGGATGCTCCTGCCCACCGTGCCACACTTCTACCTACAGGAATTGTTATGGAATAAGAGGCCCCGCACCAGTCATAGGTCACACTTGGTGACTTTAGGAGTGAAAATGTGGGACAGGGCACTTGCTCAGTTCGGGCTGACAGACCCGATCTCAGTACAGACCTCCCTGGTGTTGGTGGTACCGTCCACCACACAAGTGAGAATAGGCATACGAGCAAATTGGGAACCCCGGGGAGTAGCCACGATAGGCAACTTACTGCAGGACACATCCTTCAAGCCCTTGAGTAGTTAGTGGAACACACAGGACTGCATCGTGACCAATATCTGCTACATTGCACCATTAAGAGGGAGATAACACGTAGGTGGCCCAAGTTTGGCGAACTAATGGAAAAGCACTCAATTGTAGACATCCTGTATGACAATTCAGAGGGGGGACACACCATATCCAGGATATACGACTAGTTCCTAACTGGAGGAAACCCCCTCCCCCGCCGTTAGCGGTGAGACACAAGTGGGAAAAGGACCTTGGCGCCCCTCTTCCAGACACACAATGGAAAGAAGCTCTAGAATTTCACAAGAGAACGCTAGGCTACAATTGATATAGCTGTTTGTGACACATAGGGCATATATGACCCCCTTGAGAATCTCACGTTTCCCGGGTACGAAAACACAACACTGCCCAAGGTGTAAATCTGAGGAAGCGAGAATGCTACACATGTTTTGGGCATGTCCCACTGTGCAGATATACTGGCAGGAGGTAGCGGCCAGGATGAATGAAGTTGGGTTGGTATTGGATGTACAATCTCCTCGGGCATGCTTGCTCGGTCGATTCTCACGTCCAGACGAGCGAAGCACATCCTCAAAATGCCAAACGCAGGATTGCTATGGCACAGAAAGCCATGAGTGGACCTAATATAGAGGATTGGTGGCGAGAATTAAGGAAGTGGGCACAAGTGGGGACAGAGGCTTGGAGGGTGGCGGCGCACTCCGGCTCAACTGCCACTGGGGAGGAGGTTACGGCATGGGACGCCTTGATACAAAAACTGTATGCTACGGCAGCCGCAGAAGCAGATGAAGAAAATATACCCCCACAAGCACTGTGAACATTATAGACACCAGAGGAAACTCGTGCATAAGGAATGATTGACTATATGAATCATGGGTCAGTACTAATGGCGACTTGGCGGAAGGGAACCGGGATGGGATGGGAGGGATAGTTAGGGTATGTGACTTATAGTAGGATAAGAATAGACTGTTGTTTTTGATGAAGTACAGGACTGTGCCATGTAACGTATTTTCTGTATAAGCAAAAAATCAATAAAACCGGTTTAAAAAAATATATATACTTATTCCCCACCCCCAAAGAACCCCCTTCTTTCCCCTTCCCAGTTTCTTATTGATGTGAGAAACCTGAGGGTATTCTCACTCCTACTCCCCCTGGATCCTCTGATCAGGTGGCCAGGGAAAGGCCATTGCTTTTGGATCCTGACGCTGGGGGTGGAGAAGCGAGGAGGATCCCCTGGGTGGAGGGTTCTTGGGGATTGGGAATGGGGTGCCCTCAGATGAGACATGGTAACCCTCTTTTCCCTCTGAAAATCAACGTAACTATCCCCCAGCCTTTATGGGTGATTGTAAGACAGTTCCCCTCATTTGACCTGTCACAGTACTGAGACGAGGAAGAGGTGACTAAGAGTAGTAAACACCAATTGGTATTTTCAACACGCTGGAACTGAGAAGGAGAAGAAGACTGTGAATTCATACCATTGGGGAAGTCAGGCATGTCCCACTAATAAGTTGATTAGACGTCAGGCAATTGATCTTACTGACCCACACCTGTGGGCCCTTAATTCTCCTAGTGAAGTATAATAGGGGGGGCTGCACGCAATGGAGAGAGACCTGTGTGCGAGCAGGGGACGAAACGGGCCGGAGAGAAGCAAGTCAGAGCTTGGACTGGGAACTGTGAGAGTACGAAGAAGGAGAGAGAAGCATGGGTCGAATACGGGCCGTGAGAGGGTCTAGATCTCCGGCCGAGCTCTGATTGCCAATAGCAACAGCAGAAGGCTGTGCTCTGCCTGAAGCCCACAGCCGCTGTGGCAAGCCGGAGAGCGACAGAAGCTCTTGGTGGCTGTGAGGAATTAGAACATCTGCACGATGGGTGTGGGCTCGACTAGGCTTTTTTGAAATTTTAAATGAAATTGAATAATGTTAGATCAACCTCTGGAATGTGTGGGGCTAATCCGCACACATTTTCCTATGCTCACTGCATGACATACACATAGACTTGTGTACTCTGGGTAGACAAAGCTTATAGGCGCCACCCCCCTGTCATATTTAGCTGGAATATGACAGCAAAGAGTACATCAAGGTATCTCAGAAGGGGGAAGGCAAACCCTTCTTCCTGCAATGGCCAGCTGAATTAACTAACAAAGGCTCCATGGATCCGCCGTGCCCTTTGTGAACTGCTGGTGGCAGCTTTGCATACTAATACGAGTTAATTCAAACAGACCCATGGGAGGCTTGGTTGCAGGACTAACAAAAGACAGGAAAACTCCAACAACCTTTGATATGTACTGTGTCAACCTGAAGCTAGCTCCCGCCTCTCAGTATCAAGGGCAGTGACCTGTCATGTCTGGGTCTATGTATTTACTGTAGTCACCCCCGCAGTAGGACCCTATTCAGAAGGTACAAGTATGTGGTTTGGCAGCGACCAAAAGTCTGGTCCCGCCGCAGCTTCAAGGGAGACCTGCCACTTAAATAAGGAACCACAGAGAGCTCAATTAACCAGAGAGACCGTTTGATCCACAACAGACAGGAAGATGGGTGGGACTTAGTATTACATGTTTTCACCACTTTACCTTTTCTGTTGCAAAGCACTCTCGTTATGACCTCATGCATACAGGAGATTGTTAGTGGGGACCCAGGATTGGTTCATTAAGGTAGGCTTAGCCTACACCAATCACTGGGGCCCATATGGCATTAAAAGATGGCTGAGACCCTCTTTTAGCAGATCATCTGAAGACTTTGCAAGGAGTAACAAGAAGAACTCATTTGGACCCAGGCTGAAGGTAAAGTCTGCCTTACAGCTTCTGCCAGTGAAGGAAGGCCAGAATTTCCAAAGAGGGAAGCAGGATCCCTCCACTAAACATCTCCCAGGGAACAGAGGGGAATACTGAATCCAGAGGACCCTCCAGCAGCTCCAGAATCGGTACCCAGCCAGCACACAGTGTGCCCTGCTGGGCTCTGCTAGCAAGCTTCCTGGGTGGGAAGTGCCAGAGAGTCTCTGAACCAAACCCAGGACAAGGCCAGTGCCTACAACACTCTCCTTAGCTTTGGGTCGTCCGCCTTAAAGGACAACACAAGCCCAGTGAAGAAGCTAGGAGGAATGCATCGACGAGCATCAACCAGCGTCCCCCTTAAAGGACATTTTCGAGCCAGTCGAGCCTCTCGAGCTGCAATCGACTGCACCCCTGACTGTTGTCATGCCGCAGTTGCTCACGTCATCCAAGACACCTCGACTGTGCATCAGACCGCCAACCAGCACTGAGACAATTCCTGACCCCAAGCTGCTGTGTAGGCCAGCCTGCAGCTGTCCGTCCAGCCTCGCTCGCCAAACTGCCTGCCGCCTGATACCCACAGCTGTCTCCCGTCGTGAACTCTGTTGCAAGAGCTGCAAAGCACCCTGAAACCAACTCGACCTTGTCAAGCACCAAGCACTTATACATATACAAGCACAATGTACAATGTGGTTCTGTCTCCCTGGTCCTTCTCCAAAGGCCCTTAGTGACATTTTACGACTCATTGCTCCTTTGTGTTGAAACCAAGTAACCTTGAACTATTGTGATTAATTACTTTACCAACTACCCACTTGTCAGTATCCAGAGTACATCTCTTTTCCTTCTTGAAACTATCTGTCCTCTGCATTCCTTTACAGGGTGGGTTGTATTTTGTAGTGTAAAGAAGCCACAAACTTGGTAAGTGAAAGCCAGTTTATTTGGAACAGCTTAAGTAACTCACTTAAGACACCCAACACAGGCAGCATCCAGGGTATAACTGACTTCACTCCAGAGTAAACATCTCCAAGCACACATCATTCCAGAATGGCACAGTAGGCATAAATCCATTCTGGAATTACAGATGATGTGCTTGGCATAAACACAGCTGAAAACCATAGCAACAAGAAAGCATACAAAGGTTTAGCTTTATACAACAAAGCATACAAAGGTTTAGCTTTATACAACACATCCCCCTCCCTTATGAAATAAATTTCTTTATTGTGGGATATGTACCCACTGAACAGATAGATACTTACATCATTTTACTTTCGCGATTCTGGACAAAAACCAGACTTGACCACTTTGTACACACACAGCGTTTTTGAAGACTCGTCTAACCCTAACAGGCTCTGTGTATAACGGTTCCCCTTTCTTGGTAACAACAGCCTCCCTTATCTGTACCCAATCTCCAGCTTTGACCACGGTTATTCTCCTTGGGTGCTTCTTATTGACTCTTTCCATCCACTTGTTTTTTCGGGCTTCCATCCCTTTCTTTACATCATCCACAACCGCATCCGACGCTCTCGCCCTGCCCAACCAAGCTGGCGCAACACAGGTATTTGCCTTTCGCCCCCTCATAAGTTCAAATGAGCTGATTCCTGTTCTACTCGGGGAGCCATCCTCAAAGCATACAGTCTGTCTCTTACTGCAACCTTTTTGTCAAGACCACATGCATTAGCTCCACGAATAGCATCCATAATACTTCGATTTACTCTCTCAACCATACCGTTTGCTTGTGGACAATACAAAGGAGTCTTTTTGTGTTTGATTCCACATTTGTACAGATACTCCAAAAATAGTTTTCCCATGAATTGTGGACCATTATCCGTGAGAATGCTCCTGGGCAAACCCTCCCTTTGAAACACATCCTCCATGAATTCAATTATGCGTTGACACGTGACTTCCCTCAGGATCTTAAACTCTGTCCATCTCGAAAAGGTATCAACCATCACCAAAATGAACCTACCTCTACTTGCACCCATGTCTATGGGACCTAGAACATCCATGGACAAATCTTGCCACACACCATCAGGAATGGTAGTTTTACCCATTGGTTGGGACACAGCTATCACATTCTTCCCTGATTTGGTACAGTCACTGCACGCACCAACCACTTTCTCAATTTCGCGATCAATTCCTGGCCACCAGTAATCGGCTTTTATTACTTCTTTCGTTTTACAAATGCCAATATGTCCCTGATGGGCACAATCAATCAATTTCCTCCGCAGACTGCCTGGAACCACCAACTTGTCCCATCTGTACAACAGCTCTCCTTTTACGGATAGTTAATTCCTTACTTCCCACATAGCCCTCTCTTCACCTGATAGCCTTTTCTCTGGCCACCCATCCGCCACAAATACCATAATCCGCTTCCACATTTCATTGGCCATTAACACTTGAATCCACTCTTGTTTCTGAATTATACCCTCCACAGTTGCAAAAACCATTTCATGTTCACCATATACATTACTTCCTTTTTCACCAGCATGATTCTCCAACTTCACTCTCGAAGCGTGATCAGCTTGCACATTCTCTTTACCAGCAACTACTTCTATTTAAAATTTTTGACACTGTAGCCTGGTTACCCAGCCTGCCACTCTCCTTGAAACCTTGTCGAGGCCTTTACTTTCAAAAATCGCCTTAAGGGGTTTGTGATCTGTTCTCAAGGTAAACTCTTGACCCCAGACAACATTTTTCATCTTTTCAATGCCCCAATGGCACGCCAGGGTTCCTTTTCCAACACGGAATAGTTCAATTCTGCACCTCTTAACATGCGGGATGCATGCATTACAATCATCTCCGTACCATCAACATCTGGCTGCAACATCACCACACCTATACCTGTCTCACTGGCATCCACGACTAGAATGGTTTTCTTCCTAGTATCAAACATCGATAGGGGTTTTGCCATGTAAATTTTTCTTTTCATTGCTTCAAACTCTTTTTCACATTCCTTGCTCCATTCAAACTCAGCACCCTTCCTTAATAATGCCCTCAATTTATTTATGGAATCGGCATAGTTCTCAACAAACCTATGATAGAACTCAATAGTACCTAGAAATTATCTCAACTCAGCCTTATTCTTTGGTGGCTGTGTTTTCAAAATGGACTCCACTAAATTCCTTTTTGGTTTGAGTCCCTGCTCCGAAATTTCATGACCTAGATAATCAACCGCTTGAGTCAGAAATACACATTTTTCGCCACGCAAAGTTATTCCTCTTGCTTTAAAGATCTTGAGAACTAAATCCAGTCTTGTTTTTAACTCACTCTTGTCCTTCCCATATATCAGCACATCGTCTTGAAAGCACCATACACCGCCGACATCCTTCAACAATTTGTCCATAACCTTTTGGAATACGGAAGACGCTGACACCAGCCCAAATGGCATGCGCTTGAATTGATATATTCCCTCATAAGTGATGAAAGCAGTCAATTTGTGTGACTCATCATCTAAACTTATCTGATGATACGATCTGATGTCAAGCTTTGCAAAATATTTTGCACTCCCTATCCTACTTAATAACTCCCCCATATTGGGAAGAGGATGGCGATCTGCTACCACACACCGATTAAGCTCCCTCAAATCAATGCATACCCTCAAATCCCCATTGCTTTTCTTTACCACCACCACAGGAGATATCCACTCCACAGCCCTAGCTGGCTCAATAATTCCTTCTCTTTCCAATTTCATTAATTCCTCACGCACAGCATTCCGCATAGACAGGGGCAGCGGTCTGAGCTTGGACGCAACAGGATTGCTTCGTTCTTTCACCTCAATCTTGTGCACCATCCCTTTGAGACACCCCACTCTGTTACAAAATACCTCAAGATATCTAGTCACCATTTCACATTTTGTTTTGTCACTATTAACCTCAGAAGAATTAACCACATTGAGGACTTGCTCTTCACTATTAGGATCCAACTTGATTCCCAAACCCCTTTGTTCCTTCCAACCTAACAAGGTTTCTCCTCTTTTGGTAACATATATTTTCCCAGGTGTGAACCTCCCTTTGAGTTTGAATTCTGTCTCATAGCACCCCAGAATTTCTATTTTATCTCCGTTATACCCGCCAGGCATTTTATCTGAAGGAATCAAACATCTGACGTCACCTCCAATTACATTCTCAAAAACAGTTTTAGACATTAATGTGATTTTGGAGCAGGAGTCAGCAAGCATTTTAACCTTATGACCATTTACCTCTATCCATGCTGATGGATGCTCGCACTCATCAGAACCTGAACACTTTACCATATGAACGGTAACTATTTCATTCTCAGAAACATCAGCTTCTTCAGAAGATACACCGTCATATTCTTCAATCAGGAGGGTTCCCCTTCCACCTCCAATTCGATAGTTTTTACAACAATTCTCGAAGTGCCCCCACTTCTTACATAAACCACAATTCACTCGCCTCCCAGGGCAAATGGGAGATGTAGACAAATGTCGTGAGCTCCCACAGCGAAAACATAACCTATCTTCCTTTTTCACATTAAATTGAGCGGCGTCCTTTTGAAACCGCCCATTATTCTGCTCACCACCCCCACCTTTTGCTTGGGTATTCTCATAATGTTTACTGGGCTTGGTTCTATGTTTTTTTCTTTTCCTTTGGGCACCCTCCCTTCTTATCTCCAACTCTTAGTACCTCAACACTTGGTGCGGATTTATTTTCCTTGAGGGACAGCTTCGCTACACACTGTAATGTGTGCTCAATTCTCTTCGCTATACTAATGACCTCCTCTAAGTTTGGATCGTCCTTTAACCAAATTTCCTCCCGTATTTTATCATTAGAGCAGTGAATCATAAATTGATCTCTTATGTGTTCCTCTAATCCACCACCAAACTTACAATTGAGGGATAAATGTCTCAAAGCAGTTATATAGTCTTCAACAGTTTCTCCTTCATGTGGACATCTCATGCCAAAATGATATCGCTCCAATACCGTGCTAGTTTTTGACTCAAAATGCCTATCAAGTTTGGTCAATGCCAGGTCAAAATCATTTGTTCCCTCTTCTGAATCTAATTCGGAAATATCAGGAAGTGTGTCATATATCCTCTGACCTTCATACCCCAGAAAATGCATTAACATCGCTACTTTACGTTCTACAGACATTCCATTCCCACACGTAGCTTTAACATAATGTAGGAATCCCTTCTTCCATGAGGCCCACTTAATTATTGGCGGACCTGGTGTGAGCATAAATGCTTGCGGACCGGGGACTCCAGACAGGGCCATATTTATAACCTCTAAATGCTACTTAACACAATGCGTAAAATAACAGGTTAATATGCGTCCAAAGTATATGACACAACAAAAACAATTTTGCTTTCAAGATGTCAAATGGTGATTCTTAGAATATCGTCAAATGTTGCCATACATAGCACTCTATTTTGGCTATGCTTGTCCAGTCACCACCACAAAAATATCTCCTCCTTTGGGGGGCTAGAGAAAGCACCTTCTCTAAGCTGTGGTGCCCTTTGTCATACACCCCTAATTCGCCTTCCCACAGGGGGCCCTGGGCGAGGTTTCAGTATCCTTTCTCAATTCAGCGCCACATCCGCATTCAGCTGGGCTTGATTCAGCGCCACATCCACTTTCAGGCAGCTTCCATCTTCCAGCTTCCTGCTGATAGCTCCTCCTAATTCGCCTTCCCACAGGGGGCCCTGGGCGAGGTTTCAGTATCCTTTCTCAATTCAGTGCCACATCCGTATTCAGCGGGGCTTGATTCAGCGCCACATCCAATTTCAGGCAGCTTCCAGCTTCCTGCTGATAGCTCCTGCCAATTCCTCCTGGATGGTGGCTGCTCCTGCTGACAGCTCCTGGATGGGGGTTGCTCCTGCTGATAGCTCCTGCCAATTCCTCCTGGATGGTGGTTGCTCCTGCTGATAGCTCCTGCCAATTCCTCTGCTCCTGCTGACAGCTCCTGCTAAACTCCACCTCCAGTCACTGTTGGGGCTCTTGGCTTCTGCAGGGATCACTACAGACATCCCATCCTCGTCGCCATTGTAAAGAAGCCACAAACTTGGTAAGTGAAAGCCAGTTTATTTGGAACAGCTTCAGTAACTCACTTAAGACCCCCAACACAGGCAGCATCCAGGGTATAACTGACTTCACTCCAGAGTAAACATCTCCAAGCACACATCATTCCAGAATGGCACAGTAGGCATAAATCCATTCTGGAATTAAAGATGATGTGCTTGGCATAAACACAGCTGAAAACCATAGCAACAAGAAAGCATACAAAGGTTTAGCTTTATACAACAAAGCATACACAGGTTTAGCTTTATACAACATGTAGTGTGCTAGAACTGTCTGTTGTGATAATAATAAAGTAGGTATTTCTATACAACCTTGACTGGACAGTCCCTATTTTCATTGGGTAATAATTATATTTTCGCTGTGTTGCCACTAACCAACGATCCACAACCTTGCAGAGATAAGCCTGCCGTTCCGTTCACGTTACCAAAATTGGCCAAGGAGGTTTATAATTTGCTTGTGTTTCCAATCTGTTTAGGCCTTCTGGTGTACTAGAGGTGTGGGGCTGATTGATGGTTTAGAAGAACAAGTTACTTCTTACCTTGTAACGTTCTTTCGACGGGATGTTCCTCCGACGTATTCCTCATCTTAGATATCTCCTTCCAGCTCTGCTGGCCTCGGAAAATTTTTTCTCTAGAGGGCGCTGCGCGTCGACGTCCTCCGAGTCGATGTCCCTCGACAGCCGCCGTATCGACGTCGACGTCATCCTGCCTATAAAGGCCGCGCGCAGCGTCCGTTGCTCAGTTCCTTTTTGTAGCCCACAATAATACTTTCTGGACTAACAAATCACCCTGAAGGAGCGTAAGCTGCAACAACAAGGGAAGTAGAACTGCGGGGATGGATGGGAGGGTCGATGAGGAATACGTCGGAGGAACATCCCGTCGAAAGAACGTTACAAGGTAAGAAGTAACTTGTTCTTCGAAGGGATTGTGTCCTCCGACGTATTCCTCATCTTAGATAGGCTCCCATAGCAGTATTCTATTATCGGAGGAGGGAGTACTGACTTCACGCTGTCTTCTATTGATGAATAGAATGCAGTACAGCCCTTCCAAACCTAGTCTCTTGACTGGAGGAGGAATCCAAATTGTAAAAACGTGTAAAGGTATGGACAGACGACCATGTAGCGGCCGCACATATGTCTTTAACCGGCACGCCTCTTTTGAGGGCCGATGAAGCTGCAATACCTCTGGTCGAATGAGCCCTAATTTTTTGAGGGGACTCTTTCCCTGCCAGTTTATAACATTCCAGAATGGCTAGAATGATCCATCTGGAAATGGTCTACTTAGTTATTGGTAACCCCAGCTTGTGACCTGCGTAACCTACAAACAGCTGGTCTGCGTGTCTTATCCTGGCTAGTCTACTGATGTAAAAACTTAAAGCCCTCCTAGGGTCTAGCCTGTGTAACCTCTCTTCCTCTTTCCCCGGGTGAGGAGGAGGATAGAAAGATGGTAGGGTAATCTTCTGAGTGATATGGAATTCAGAAACCACCTTTGGGAGGAAATTAGGCTTCACTTGCAGGACAACTTTGTCTTTGTGAAATATTGTGTGAGGGGGTTTACAAGAAAGAGCTTGTAATTCGCTCACCCTTCTAGCAGATGTAAGTGCTATTAATAAAACAGTTTTAAGGGTAAGGAATCTTAACGAACAAGAATGGAGAGGTTCGAAAGGTGTACCCATCAGGAAAGTTAGTACTAAGTTTAAATCCCATAGGGGAATTTGGAATGGTCTCGGGGGATAAACATTGGTTAACCCCTTTAGAAACTGTATTACCAAGGGTAATTTGAAATAGGATGGTTCTTCCGCAGTATGCTTAAAGATGGATAGCGCTGCGAGATAGCCCTTAATGGTGCCAACTTGAAGGCCTGAATTTGCCAAATGTAGTAGGAAGGACAAAACCATTGGTGTACCACATGAAAAAGGGTCGATATTCTGTTCTCTACACCAGCTGCAAAATCTGTTCCAACGGCAGCGGTATAAAGACTTTGTTGCTGGCCTCCTTGCCGAAAGCAACACCTCCATAACATCATCAGGGTGGTCCCAATCCTTGTACCTCAGCCTTTCAGAAACCAAGCGTGAAGGTTGAGGGTTTTGATGTCTGGATGGAGAACCTGACCTCCCTTCTGTGAGAGTAGGTTCTCTCTGAGTGGAAGTCGAATTGGAGGGCAGATGGACAAGTCTAGAAGGTCCGGGTACCACGTTCTCCTGGCCCAATCAGGGGCAACTAGGATCATGGTTCTCCGGAATCTTCTGAACCTCCTGATCATTTGAGGAATGACAGGGACCGGTGGGAACGCGTACAGAAGCGGAAACTCCCAGTCCACTATGAACGCGTCTCCCAGAGCTCCTCTTGGGGGAAATTCCCTTGAGCAGAACAGGTCGCATTTTCTGTTTAGGCTGGTGGCGAACAGATCTACCTGAGGGGTTCCCCAAAGGGCGAAGATCTCTTGAAGGACTTCCTGAGCTAGCTCCCACTCGTGGGAGACTGTGTTCTGCCTGCTCAGAGCATCCGCTGTCAAGTTCTTCTCTCCAGCTAGGTGAACTGCCGATAGCGAGATTCCTTCTTGGATTGCCCAAAACCAGAGCTGCATCGCCTCTCTGCACAGGGGTAGTGATCCTACGCCTCCTCTTTTGTTGAGGTAATGCATGGTCACCGTGTTGTCCGTCATTATCAGGACGTTCTTCCCTTGTACAGCTGGCAGGAACGCCTTCAGCGCAAGTCTGATGGCTCTCAGCTCTAACAGGTTGATATGTAGTCTGCACTCCGATGGAGACCAACGACCGCTGATGGTCAAGTCGTTGGCGTGGGCTCCCCACCCCGTGAGTGAGGCATCCGTGACTACTGTTATCTCCGGCCAGGGTTGCCAAAACTGTTCTCCTTTCAGAATGTTCTCCTGACAGGCCCACCACTGAAGGTCTCGAGCCACCCTGCCGAAAACCTGAAGAAGATCTGTCATTCTCCCTGAGAATTGTGACCACTGAGTCCTCAGTGCCCACTGAAGGGATCTCATTCTCAGGCGAGCCTCTGGCGCTAGGAAAATGAAGGATGCCATGAGGCCTAGCAACCTCAAAAAGTCGAAGGCTGGGAGACGTTGGGCATGTTGGAACTTGGTAACCATCTGTAGAATATCTTGAGCCCTCACCTCTGGTGGCAAGGCTTTTCCCAGGGAGTCTGGAGTCTCTGCGATGGTATCATTTGTGACTTCTTTAAATTGAGGGAGAAGCCCAGTATGTGAAGGAAGTGGCACACGTGATTTAGCTGGATCTGAGCTTGTTCCGGAGAAACAGCCCTGATCAACCAATCGTCCAGGTAGGGGTAGACGTGAATCCCTTCCCTCCTTAGACTTGCAGCCACTACCGACATTAACTTGGTGAAGACCCTCGGGGCGGAGGTCAGCCCAAATGGCAGCACTCGAAATTGATAGTGAGAGTTGCCAATTGCGAACCTCAGGTATTTCCTGTGTTTGAGATGGATAGGCACATGGAAATAAGCGTCCTGAAGGTCCAGAGATACCAACCAGTCCTGGAACTGAAGGGCCTGGAGGATCTGAGAAAGAGTGACCATCTTGAATTTGTCTTTTCTGAGGAATTTGTTCAATTCTCGCAAGTCCAAGATGGGTCTCAGTCCTCCGTCTTTCTTTGGAATGAGAAAGTAAGGGGAGTACCAGCCCCTGTTCCTCTCCGCTACAGGTACCGGTTCTATGGCACCTTTCTCTAGCAGGTCCCAAATTTCCTGCAAGAGGAGCGGATCTGGAGCTTTCTGAGAGCTGATCCCCGGTGGATGACTCTGAGGTATACGTAGGAAAGGCAGGCAGTAACCTTGGGCAACTGTTTCCAATGCCCAAGCATCTGACGTGATAGCCTGCCATACCGCCAGATGTTGAGTCAACCTGCCTCCTACAGGTGTCCTGTGAGGGAAGTCCTCAGAGTGGTTTTGGGCCGGCTGATGCAGATGCCGATGGTAAAGAGGTACCTGCTGTTGCTGCGGCTTTTGAATATCTACCCCGTCCACCTCGGGTAGTTCTTCTTTGTCCCCTTTGAGCCGGTCGTCCTCTACCTCTTCCGAATGCGGAGTAGAAGCGAAAGGACTTGCCCCTCGCAGAGGTTCCTGTGGGACGAAAAGGAGTCTGACGGATTGCAGCTCCTAGGGATTTTGCTGCTGCTTTTGAAGTTTGCAGTTTCTCTAAACTGTCATCCGCCTTTTTCCCGAACAAAGGAGAGCCATCGAATGGCATGTTCAAGAGCCTGGCTTGCACATCTGGGGCAAAACCAGACTTTCTCAACCAAGCGAATCTCCTGGTTGATGTACTTGCCGCCATTGCTCTGCTGATGCTGTCAGCCGAATCAATGCCCGTCTGGAGGGATTCGCACATAGCGTCTTTACCGTCCTGTATAATATTCAGGAACGCATCCCTTTCTTCTCCCTCCGGGATGCAGTCAGCCGCTGTAGAAGCACACTCCCAAAGTGTATGGCTGAACCTAGCAAGGGTGCAAGTAGCATTAACAGATTTTACCGCCATGCTACATGCTAAAAAGACTTTCTTTGCCATAGCATCATATTTTTTATCGTCCCTGACCTGTGGGACGGTAGGATAAGCCGTCTTGACATCGGTAGAGGATGCTGCCTGTACCACCAGACTTTCTGGGGATGGGTGTTTAGACAAAAACTCTGGGTCTGTAGAAGATACCCTGTACTTTGTAGACAGTTTTTTATTTACTGCTGGTAGTACATCTGGGGTTTCCCAGTTTGTCATGATTGTTCTCTGAAGAGCTTTATGAAAAGGCACCACAGGATCCTCCTGTGGGCCTTTGTCAAGAATATCCGTGAGGTCATCTTGTTGGAAAGATTGTGAAGGTGCAGACCACCCCATGAATTCTGTGATCCTGGCCATTAAGGCTCTATAGGGGGTTTCAGCATGCTCCCCCGGGTCTGGCTTAGCAAACTCCACCTCAGGGGAAGTGTCTAACCCACTTGCCTCATGTAAGGAATCATGAAGATCCTTTAACCTGCGCTCTTCAGAGGAAAATTCCTCTCTAATTGGGGTTACAGGTCCCTGCAACTAAAATGTGTCTTCCTGTTCAGACAATTCACCCTCTTCCAAAATTGAGGACATAGTTCTCAATTGTTCTGAACTCATAAAGGGAGTAAATCCCATTTCCAAGGCAGAGGGTGCCGAACTTGTCATTAGCGGCCTCGAAAACGTCGATGTCGTCGACGCCGACGTCGAAGGCTTCGAGCGTGGCGTCGAAAACAAAGGCGGAGGCCTCGAAGACCTCAACAGAATTGGAATTCTACTCGACAATCTCGAAGCCATCGACGTCGAGGACCTGGGGATAGTCACTGGGTGTGTCGTAACCGTGACCTTTCTTGGCGTCGACGCCGGTGTCGACGCTGGCGTCGAGTCGACAGACCCGTGTGTCGAAGGTCCCTTCGACAACGGCGTCGAAGACATCGACCTCGACGTCGACGGAACCCTCGTCGACGGCGTCGACGGAACCTTCGAGGAAGGTTTGGAGGTCATAGTCCTACTCGAGGGTTCGAGACACGCTCGAGAGGTTTCCTTCACCAGGTACTGCGACTCGCGGCGTTTTGACCTTCGGTTCTTTCGACCAGAGCATCGCTCACGGCAGTCTTAGAGGGGGTCGAGGCCGCTTTCTCGAAGACGCTCATCATATTTTTGCGGAATTCCTCCCATTCAGCCCGGGAACTATGTTTCGTGGGGCAAGGGATTCTTTTTGGCGAAACAGAGGAAGAGGAAGACGGAGAAGGGGATCTTCGACGTCTCCTCTTCGAGTGCTTCGATCTCGAGGAGTGATGAGACCCACTCTCCGAGACCTGGAGCGCGAATGGTGACGAGGAGACAAATGTTTTCACTTCGTCGACGAAGAAGAAGCTTTAAAAGTCTTACCTTTCTCCAGCTTCCCCCTACGCTCCTTCAGGGCCTTAGCTGTCATGGACATACAGTCCTCGCATTCCGAACAATGGTGTTCAGCCCCCAAACACAACGCAGACAAACTCTGTGAGGGTCAGTCAACGACATCTTTTTCCCACAATCTCGACATTTCTTGAAGCCGGATCGAGGAGTTGTCGGTTCCGACGAGGAAGCCATCGAGTACGGATCGAATGACTCGAGGTAAATAGGATTAATCTGACTAAGAACTGAGCAATGGTATTCCGAGGCACTGAGTAAGCGCGGAAAAACGGAACTGAGCAACGGACGCTGCGCGCAGCCTTTATAGGCAGGATGACATCGACTCGGAGGACGTCGACGCGCAGCGCACTGTAGAGAAAAATATTTCCGAGGCCAGCAGAGCTGGAAGGAGATATCTAAGATGAGGAATACGTCGGAGGACACAATCCCTTCGAAACCGACATTCATCCCTGGACCACTGGTGCCCCAGAAGTTGATTTGTCACAGTAGCCGCGACGAGGGAGGGGAAGCTCGTGGTTCCAGGAGGATCGCAGAAGGAGAGCCAGCAAAGCTGCAGAGAATGGTCGCGCATAATCGGTGAGTGTAATTAAGGGAACATTCTGTCCGGAGCGCTCTGCTAATGCTGCCGTGTATTCTAAGAATAACGAATTAACTAAAATACGAAAACTATGAATGTCGAATGATCTAAAAGTACTTAAGCATGGTTCTGGATAACAAAATTAACATTTTTGAATATCAAACACTTGCAAAGGAAGTACTGAGAAATTATTGAATGCTAAACTGAATGAGAACTTGTGGGCAAAGCTGTGAAATAATGAAAGGCAAATATGAAAGTGCCCATTTAAAAGAGTGCAAGTGTGAAAGAACCGAACAGAAAGGTGGCGAATGAATAAGACCACCACAAAGTGAACTGGCAAAGTCAAGTGAACTTTATGAATAACTACCATGTGGCAAGGCCAAAGACTGGCAGAAGGTGTGTGACACATTGTGGCAAGGCCAAAAGGCTAACCAGTGGAAGCCAAGAGAGTGTGAACCTGCACATACAGTCAAGAGGCCACCAAGGAGAATCTAAGTGAATGTGAATCTGTACACAGGGGCAAATATAGGCTGAAGAACCTAGGGTTCCTGGTTAAATAACAAACTAGGTAAACATATATACAAAGGACTTACAGCGAAAAACAGTTCACTTACACCTTCAAAGCATTCACCATTTCTATCCCTGTAACCTCAACTAACTCCACACACGCACTCCAATTCTGCCCTCAACAAACCCCTTTAATAAAAAACCTTTTGCCCCCTATTTTCCCCCTTGCTTTACACCCCAAACTTGCACTCACGTGAACCCAAAGCATTCTGATCTGGTGCTCCGTCAATTCGCCCTGCACAGGTGGACCACAGTACCACAACTCGGGGAAACAGACAGGCCAATATGGCACCCATAAACCTCTTTTTTTTCCACTGTGCACAGAAGATTGGTCCCCGCAGAGGGGCACAGACAGGAGTTGTGCAGACAAGAGACACCCAACATCTCTGAAAGCCTGGGCCCACCCAGGGACACTAAATGTGCGGATGGGCCTCTAATCACCTTAACCCAAAGCAGGCCCACCAGTTAATAAGCGCGTGCACATTTGTACATAAAGCAAGGTTATTGTACAATCGTCCGGGGAGGAGCTAGATGACCCTGTCGACTCAAATTAACCTGAGTCTCACAGACTATTTACATGTTTGCAACAGTTAAAACACTCACATATATTTTATTACAATCAATCCCCACATGTGATTGGACAAAACCTATACAAAGAAATCCCATCTTTTTCCAATTCCTCCATTCTCATTGGCCGTTGTTATCTTGACTATCATCTTCAGATCCTATTCATAGCACACTCCTTCTTGGGATTTGTCCGTGGCAGGTCATGACATTACCACATGGTTACACATTATACAAGCATAATTAATTACAGGTCACAACTGGCCTGAAACCTCTTAACCCTAAATGTTATTGCACATGGTTTTCATGAATACTTCATACGACATGAGGAAGCAGAATAAACAGGTTCCCTTTGAACTGGTCATAACTATCTCATCCACCCCAACTTTTCTGGCGTCCCGGAACATTTTAATCTAAATGTCTACCATTTCAGCACACAAAGTACATCCTGAGAATACAATCAAAACCCCTGGGTATCGGTCACTATGGCCTCGAGCATCACTTCACCCCATGTATATTGCTGGTCAAAACAAATGGCCAGACCCTTCTGCAAACTCCCATGAACTTAAAAGAGATTACATCTGCTCTCTGAGGAACTGCCAGGCCATAAACACCTTGACTGGTTTTGTCAGCTGACCATCTGCTTGGTTAATCATTGCTTCTCCTTCGACATCCAAGCATGCAAAACTAGTCATTCCCAGATGCTCAGAATTCATCCCGTGAACTCCTAGCTGCAGAGCTTTAATACATTCATAAAGAAAGCACAGCACATGTAGATTTATGAATTCCCTACGTATGTATGCCAGTGTGCATGCATGTTTAATACTGTAGTCTCTTCTCCACAATGGGTTCGAAGTGACAGGCCCCACTTCCTCTCATGCGCACTATGAAACTCCTTGTCGCCGAACTTCTAGGCACTTTATCGCACACCATATCTGGATCGTGTTTTATATTTCATTTGGTGGTTTTGACACTTGTCTTTCTACATGCGTTCAAATCTAATATGTATCAATCTTGAACACGCAATAACACAAAGTAATATATCCCATTCACATTTAACTTCACTGAGTACATATAAAGTTGCAACAATGCGGGGGGTGTGGCTAGCCATGGACTAGGCTGCTCCCCGTGGGAGCTCCAAGGATCCGAATACTGATCCGAAGCAGCGCACTCACTATTAGCAGAGAACCCGACATGAAAACGGTATAAATGAAATGCGAACACTTGGAGCCTATGATGCACGTAGCTGCACGTGAATCCTAAGGAAGGGACGAGATATGAAACACTGTTGCCCTTCGTGAGCGCATCAGGGTCTGGACACAAAATGGTGGCGGCCCCACAACAAAGGAATTGCCAAAGCGAAACCTGAGAGTGAAGCGAGTGCCAGCGAAGACGGCGGAATAGGCACCCCTGGTATATTCTAACTGTAGCTTATGACACTGAGTAGTAAGGCATTGGGCGACTTTACCGCCTTGAGGCACCGGCCCGAGTGTGCCTGTGAGCCCATTGCCGCGGTGAGTTGCCTGTGAACTTTCGTGCTGACCAAGGACAGGGCCCCTGGCACTCTAGAGGCGGCGGCATACGGGAGGTGGAGCATGCGCGTGGGACTTTGATGGCGCTCCGTGAGGTTGGGGGATGCCGGAGAGGCCTGGGCGCAATGGATGGCTGCAAGTGATGCAGCAGGAGTACCTTGCACAAGAGCGGCACACGAACCCCCATGGCAACAAGAGGGGCATGCCGTGTTAATGCGGAGCGAAGCGATGTCGGACACGGTTCAGGCTGCGTAACGTGGAACGAAAAAAGCAATTATTACCCCGATTGTTGGATAAACCCAAAGGTCTGATGAGCAGGAGCAGCCCAACCTGAAAAGAAGCACTGTGGAGCGCCGCCGTGGCGTCCCCTCCCATGGTAGGACAGTGACCAGATGCAAGGAGGGCAATAAGATGAGCAAACTGCACATAATAAGAAAAGATACAGCTGCATAACGCTGGAGATGAGCAATACCACGAGGGTTGCGCACAGTGAAGCTAAAACCCCTTATCAGAGACAGCAAGCAACAGGCCTTGCAGTGGAAAGTGGAGGCTGCAAGGAAGCACATCCCACGTAATAAATAGACGGGGGAGTGGAAAAGCCAGTGTAAGGCGAAATGGACACCCATGGCTAGGCATAAATAACAGAGGATCACCGAGGCACGCATAGTTTGATAACAGGGCAGAGGTGGCCCTGCTAAACTGTAACAGGCTAACGCCGGGACCGTCTTACACTGGTACAACGACACCCCGACCTAGAAATAAGGGCCAGATGAAACACCAATAATCAACACGGAGTACTGTCCACGAAGAAAGGGTGCAAAACGGCTGTACGAGAGAGCGCCTTGAGAGGGCCGAGACAAGGCCCCAGCACTGGACTAGAGTGGTGCTGGGCCCTGCATTGACTAACCACAAAGAAAGGTCAGTGGGCAAGGGCTGTCGAGTCCCCACGTAGTGGACTGACACACCATGCAAAACAAGCACATGGCAGAAAGCGCTGTGGGGAGCTCTGCAACCGCGTAGAAAGGACTGAGGGGCAGCACGAGAACCTAAATACCACCAAAGTGACACAACCTGTGCAGGGAACAGACGGTGCAATGGCTCAAAAAGGAGGTAAAACCAAAAGCAAACAGCCAACAATGGACATATTCACCAAATCGCAGCAGTCCCCGACCACTCTAGCACAAGATATGGCCAGTACACCCGCAGATGCCACCTCGCCGAGAGAGGACCACAGTATCCTAGCAGCCATCACGGAACTAAAATCCCTGTGGGGAATAGCGATGGCAGATCTGAAAGCGGCACTGGAAACCAAAATCGACGCAGCAGGGATAGAGGTCAACCTACTGAGACAGGATGTGGGATTGCTGGCAGAAAGAACGAGCGGCCTAGAAAGCGCTGTGAAAATCAACACGGACGCCAGCACGAGCAATGCCAAGGAGGTCCACATATTGAAACAGCAAGTGTCCAATCTGGAAAACCGGGCAGAGGAAGCCGAAGGGCGAGCAAGACGCAATAACATATGCGTGGTCGGCCTACCGGAGGGAGAAGAAGGTCAATACCCTACAGACTATGTGGAGAACATGATCATCCAGGAAATAGGAGCGAGCAAGCTCTCCCAGGGGTTCGCGGTTCGCGATTGAACGTGCGCACAGGGCCCTGATGAGAAGGCCGCAACCCGGGGCCCCTCCCCGCGCAATTATAGCTAAGATCCTGAACTACAGAGACAGGGAAAAGATCTTGGAATTTTTCCGGAAAAAAGGAACAATAACAAGGGCGTCAGCGACTATCACTGCATACCTGGATAACACCATGGGGGTGCAGAGACAGCGTTATAGCTTTTTGGCGATAAAAAGGAGACTGCGCACAGCCGGATACAAATACATGCTTCTGTACCCTGCGAACCTCAAGGTCCTACAAAAAGGCAAAGCACACTTTTTTGATACCCCAGAAGATATGGCAAACTGGCTGGATGCCCACGGTTGCCCAGAGCAAGGAGATGATCAGGAGCGAGATGAACAGGATAAGTGATACAGTGCCATGCATGATGCTTTTTGGTGAGATGGGATTGTAGCTGAGATATCAGATAGGAATATAATGGGTGCAGAGAAAATGTGAACATAAAGCAATTGTTACACTTAGCATTTGGACTTGCTGGACTGGAATATAGACTGTAACAAAGTAGATATGAGCGGCAAGTGCGCCGCGCTTGATGGTTAATACAGAAGACACAGGATGGAGACGACCTATCCCCAGTAGGTAGAATAGTAGAAGCGCCACTAGGGCGACATCTCCCTGCGGGGCCCTCAGTCAGGGCAAGTGCCAAGAAAAGGGCTAGATGCGGGGGTGCCTGAGATCCAATGATGGAGCTGGGCACAGTTGGGAGGGGGGAGGGACATGAGGGAGTTGGGGACCAAGTTGGGGCATGGAAGGGGGGAGAGAGGGGGGGAAGTTTGGGAAGTTGTAGGGTTAATGGTTAAGGGTAGTTTAAGTTGGGAAATGAGCTTACATACGCGGGCGTTGGTGCTTAAGGCAGGAATCAAGAAGATGCATATGGGGGACGGAAACGGCTGGAATATGAGGGACCTTAAGATAATTTCTTGGAATGTCAGGGGTCTGAATAGCTATCTTAAAGGGAATAAGGTTATGATGTATTTGAGAAGGCTGAAAATAGACATGGCCTTAATACAGTAGACTCACCTCACAAAAGATAAACTAGAGGTGGTCCGGAAAAAATAATGGGGGACCCTTATCGGGACAACTTACTCGACCTATGCCAGAGGGGTGACCACCTGGGTAGCGCAACATGTCCCCTTTCAGTTACTAATGAGTCGCCATGACGCTCAATTACAGACTAGACGCATCCCATCGTACCACTAAGGGAAATCATGAACCCAATAAAGGCACAGACTTAGAAAAAATATAAATAAACTTTTTAATATTTATGTGGATAAAAAGGGTCAACACATGCCCTACATACAACATTACACAATTAAACGATACAAAATGTGTTAAAAAACCTTATTTCAATATAACAAACAAGGTACAAATGCACTCATGGAACACAGGGGGGCAAACAACACAAAGTGCTTTGTTTGTATATGAATCCCACAGTTAAATCATGAGGGTATTTCAGATAGCTGTCGACATGATTCGGCCGTTTTTTGGTTTCAAACACTATCTCTAGTGTCTTAGATCTCTCTTTTCTTAGGCCATCTTCAGGACACGATTCCTTCAAAAGGTCAACAAAGACTCTATAACCCAGAGTTGATAAGCATGACCTCTTTCTACAAGAAATGTACAAAACACATGCCACATATAAATACAGGCCTCGTACATTGCAAGGGTTCAAGAGAATTTGCAAACAATTCTAAACATTATGGAGTGTGCGTGTCAACGCAATCGCAAGATCAGTACTAAAACCATATTACACAAACAAACATGAATGCACGAGCATCACTACAACAAACAATATAGCATCAAGGCAACGTAAGCAAGCTATTCTAAATTTAGCTCTTTCATTTAATTCAGGGCTTAGTAGTAGCAAAAGACTCTACGAATACTACTCTGGTCAAGTGTATCCTGGACAAGTTCAAATTAATTTCTGTTCTTATCAAAAGAAATTCTCAGAAGGTCACATGTATCACATTTTACTTGTGAAAAAGGCTAGGTGAGTCAAAAACCTAGACCACGAAACCCAAAATAAATAGGGTAAGGGAAAGGGGGGTGGGGAAATCGTGCCCTGAAGATGGCCTAAGAAAAGAGAAAAGAGAGATCTAAGACACTAGAGATAGTGTCCGAAACAAAAAAACGGCCGAAACATGTCGACATCTATCTGAAATACCTTCATGATTTAACTGTGGGATTCATATACAAAAAAGCACTTTGTGTTGTTCGCACCCCTGCGTTCCATGAGTGCATTTGTATCTTGTTTGTAATATTGAAATAAGGTTTTTTTAACAGATTTTGTATAGTGTAATTGTGTAATGTTGTTTGTAGGGCATGTGTCGCCCCTTTTTAGCCACATAAAAATTAAAAAGTGAATTTATTTTTTCTAACTCTGTGCATGTATTGGGTTCATGATGTCCCTTAGTGGTAAAATGGGATGCGTCTAGTCTGTAATTGAGCATCATGGCGACTCATTAGGGCAATGGAAAGAGGGGTAATCAGACTCACCTTCTGTTTTTCACTTTGAATGAATTCCCTTTGAGTTCTGATCCCCCGAGAAAAAAAGTTTGGGAATTTACCTGGTTTAGGTACCACCCTTTCAGTTACTACATTCTACAGTGGAAGCGGATGGGAAGATGGTGGTAATGCGGGGACTGGTGGAAAATAAAGAAATATGCATCGTAAACACATACGCCCCAAACCAAGATACAGTGACATATTTCAAGACCCTATATACGAAACTATGCCCGTGCCTGGGAGGGACAGTGATTTGGGGAGGTGATTTCAACTGCACATTAAACCCGAAAGTAGACAGGTCAGATGATAGACAAAACAGGCCCACCCCCGCGGGCAGAGCCCTGCAGACCCTGTTAACAGAGTTTCGGCTAGAGGACGCATGGAAGGTGCACCACCCACAAGACAGACAATATTCGCATTACTCAGCTCCACAGAATTTGTATATGAGGCTAGATTACATGTTTGTCACGCAGGAGGTAACTGCAGAAAAAGTACTGGTAGAATACAAGGCGAGGGTCTTATCGGACCACTCGCCGTTGGTCCTAATATGGCAATACTGGCCCCTGAGGGCCAGCATCCCAACAAGGCGATTTAGAGCTGAAGCACTAAAGGATACAGTGTTCAGGGAGGACCTGAGGGAAGAGATTGTAAACTACTTTGAGACCAAATTCTGGGAGCATTGAGTCGACTGGAACATTATGGGAAGCCTTCAAGGTGGTGGTGAGGGGAATAGCGATAGCTAAATCCAAAGGGTTGCAGGGAGGCATATTAAGGGAATTACGGGAAACCAAAACCAAGTTAGAGAAAGCCCAGGAAAGTGGGGGGCAGCACGAAGGAGGATGCCGTAATTATAAGACAACTGCAACAGGAATGTGCAGAACACTGGGAGAGATTATGTAATCTGAATTATAGGAAATATGTAGAGAGGCAGCCTGCGGGTGGAGACAAACCAGGAAGGGTGCTGGCTTGGTTATATAAAAAAGAGACCCCCTAACCCATGATTAGAGTAATACAAGGAAAAGATGGGAAACAAATAGACACTCAAAAGGGGGTAAACCGAGAATTCCTTAACTACTATCGTACCTTATACAGGGATACTGAAGGAAGCGATGGTAGAGAGATACATGACATGCTGGAGGAAATAGCCACAGATAAGCGTGAAGGAGCAAGAAGACCTAGATGCCCCAATTACTCTAGAAGAACTGGAAGAGGTGGTAACGCAACTGGCCACTAGCAAGACCCTAGGGGCTGACGGACTCCCCAGTGAATTTTACAAAATGTATAGAAATTAAGTGCTCCCCCCATTGCTAGCAATGCTAAATGAGGCATATGAGACAGGAAGGCTGCCGGAATCCCTGAGAGAAGCGGTTATCATCCCACTCCCCAAACATAATAAGCCAGTAATGGACTGCGGATCGTTCAGACCATTATCAATGTTAAATCAAGATAGTAAAATGCTCACGGCGGTGTTAGCAAACTTAATGAAACGGATCCTTACTAAACTAAAACACCCTGATCAAACAGGCAATGTACCACGTACAAACATATCGGATAACCTTAGTCAACTCCACCGAGTTATAGAGCACACAAAAGGAGACTCTGGTGAGATTGCAATTGTCTCTCTAGACGCAATAAAAGCCTTTGACTCGGTCGAATTGCCTTGGCTGACGACAGCCCTGACCAGCTACGGCATAGGTCTAGGTGTAACGCTCACCTGGTATCCACGGGGACGTCACTCAGCCTGTTCTGATCTCTTACGACCTCGAACCCTTCCCTGGAGTCTACTCGACTGGAGATTGGTCCTGAAACACAGGATTGGTAGAGTTTAACTCCCTATTGTGTCTGTGTGCTTGAACCCCTTCTTCCCTGGGGTCCAACCCTTCCCTTTGATCCACAGCTCACCTTGTTTTCTTGGAAAGTGTGCTCTCCGTCCTGCTTTAAGCGCAGGGGTGTGTTGATTGATGCAGGATCGTTGCTGCCTAGTTACTTCACTGGCAAGAGTCCAACAGGTAAGTATAATGAGTCTTTTGAACAGTTGTCTAACTTCGTTCTTTTCCTTACTTAGATGATGGCCGGCGTCCAGGGATGGTGACGTGCTGCTGAGATGAGTAGCGCTGAAGGTGAGTGAGAGCACGATGCGCGATGCAACCCTTTCGTATTTGTATTGAACCAAGTTATTTTCCTGTGTCTTTTAGGTGCCGCAACGTTTTCAGCGTGGATGCCGGTTATGAACAAGAAATGCGGTGAGTAAGCGCAGTATCCAGTGCCTCTAGATGTTTCCACGCTAACCTAGAGTATCTTTTCCCTCTTGCAGATGGATGAGAAGTTCTGGAGACAGAGTTCCCCCAGAGCGGCTGGGATTCAGGTAAGCCTTTGAAGCTTGTACAGTCTTTAAAAATAAGCGAAGATTTGCTGAATGCTTTTCCCTTTTCCTTAAGAAGCGGCGTGCCGGGATGGGAATGACACTGCCGAAGATGCCCGCAGAACAGAAGGAGCGATGAATGATGGGCAGAAGCGCCGCAAGGTAAGGCTGTTCCTAATGGTGTTCTTGTTCTTGCAGGAGCTGAGCGCAGAAGAAAGATGCAGGCCTACTGGAGACGGATCCGAACACAGTGAGTGTCACGCTGCAGGTGCAGAAAACGCAAAGCATGTTTCTCAGCCTGGGCGTGGCTCAAATAGTCTCTGCGTATCCCAGGTGTCTCTGGGCTGAACCACACCCAAAAGACTAGACTGCACATGCAGTTCTGGGAACCGAAATATGTGGGGGCATCCATCTTGTCCCCATCAATGCACTACAAGTCCAATCCCCAATGTTATCCTATGGGAGTGAGTGGGTCTGGTGCCACAAGCGCCAAGTCTGACTCCAAGTGGGTCTTTGGAGGGATGGAGAGGCCCTTTAGGGCCATGTAGGTGATCATGGCCTGGCACCAGCCTGACATTTTGGAGGGCTGGGGACATGAGGGGCAAGAATCATGACAGCACTCCCCCCCCCCCCCCAAGGCCCCTCTCAAGGTGGCTCTTCTGTCTGGTCCTGGTTTGTTTGGATGGTTTTGATGAAATCGTCTAAGCAAGCGAGGTGCATGGATGTACTCACAAGGCTCCCATGTCCTGTCTTGTGGACCATACCTCTTCCGGTCTACTAAGTAGTATAATGTGGATCTGATGTACTTTGAATCCAGGATATCCTTGACTTCGAATTCTGGCTCCCCGGCGACTACTACTGGCTGCAGTGGCGTTGCTACCCGGGTCCCAGGTTGAACAGGTTTAAGGAGAGACACGTGGAACACAGGATGAATCTGCATGTTTGACGCAAAGCTAGTCTGACCGCCACAGGATTTATCACAGAGGTGACGGTGAATGGACCCAGGTATCTTGGACGGAAAGTTTGGGTTCCTTTAATGGACACATGTTTAGACGCCAGCCAGACTTTGTCTCCCACTTGGTAGTTGGGGGCATTTGCTCGGTGTTGATCAGCAAACTTCTTTTGGCGATTCTTAGCTTGAAGTAGGTGTTCAGATGCCCTTTTAAAGGTTTGAGAAATGGTCGTGTGCAAGGTTTTGACTGCTGGCATTTCCATGGTTGCAGGAACGTCCAACTCAGAAGTACGTGGGTGCCTGCCATACATGGTATAAAAGGATGTCTGCCCAGTGCGGGTGTGTAGGGAATTATTATAAGAATGTTCAGCTATCCATAATAGGTCGAACCAGCTTCCTTCAGCTTGGTGTAACATGCAACGCAGATATTGCTCGAGCGTCTGATTTGTCCTCTCAGTTTGACCATCCATTTGGGGATGGTGACTGGTGGATAGCCGGATGTCGATCTGGGCCATAGAGCAGCATTTTCTCCAGAAGTTAGATACGAATTGAGTACCTCAGTCTGAGACCAAAAGTGAAGGAAATCCATGGAGCCGTACGATGCCTTCAAGAAATACCTTTACCAGAGTGGAAGCATTTGGGAGTCCCTTAAGAGGAATGAAATGTGCCATTTTTGAAAATAGGTCCACGACCACAAGAATAGTGTTAAACCCTTGACTGGGTGGTAAGTCAGTAATAAAATCGAGGGACAACGTGTGCTAGGGTGTTGGTGGGATTTCCAATGGTTGTAATAGCCCAGCGAGTTTCTGCTTAGATGACTTGTTTTGAGCACACACTCTACAAGATAGGATGAATTGGATAATGTCTTCACGCCACGTGGGCCACCAATAATTTCGTTTTACCTTGGCTAGGGTTTTAGCGATTCCGGGGTGGCCCTCGATCAAGGAATCATGATAACCGGACATGACTTGTTCTTGTAGTTCTTGGTTTGGTAAGAATAAACGATTCCTGAAGTAGGGCAACTGATCTTTTATCATGTAATGTTCTCCTTGTGCACTCCACGCTTGTAATTGCTCCGGACTCATCAGGTTTTGGATTTCTTCATGCAATTCTTTCTGAGTTATGGTTGCTGGGATTCATAGGAGCTCGTCACTCGGGATGATTGCTATTGGGTCAGGGGTCTGATACCCTTGCTCTTCCACCCCCATTACGGGAAAGGGCATCGGCCTTCACGTTTATCACCCCTGGTCGAAATGTAATCACGTAGTCATATTCAGCAAAAAAAAGAGCCCAACGTAGTTGTCGTGAGGATTGGGCCTTTGCCGTTTTTAGGTACTGGAGGTCAGTTATTACGGCGATTGTTTGCGTGGCGCCCAAGAGGTAGTGCCGCCATGCCTTAAAGGCTGACTTAATGGCCAGGAGTTGTTTGTCTGTGATTGCGTAATTGAGTTCAGGGGGTGTGAATTTACGCGACCAGAAGGCAACAGGATGTAACTGGCCTGTTTCGGAGTCTTTTTGTGAGAGGACGGCTCCCATAGCCATGCTTGAGGCGTCCGTTTCCAGCAGGTATGGGAGGTCAGGGCGAGGGTGGCATAAGATTGGGTCAGATGTGAATCTTGCTTTGAGTTTCTGGAAAGCTTCCTCGGCTTCTGTTGTCCACTGGAACTTTTTGTTGCTTTTCCTTAGCAATGACGTGATGGGGTGCACGATTTGCGAAAATCCTGGGAGGAACCGGCGGTAGAAGTTTGAAAAACCCAGCATACTTTGAACCCCCTTGAATAAATTTGGGGATGGCCAGTTCAGGATAGCATCTACCTTGTGTACATCCATTCGGATTCCATTCGGGCTGAGAATAAAGAGCATGAATTGCACCTCGGAGACGTGGAATGAGCACTTTTCGAGCTTGGCGTAGAGCTGGTGTTGACGGAGTTTCTCCAATACGTATCGGACGTGTTTAACGTGGTTCTGCTTTGATGCGGAATATACTAGAATATTGTTGATGTACACTAGAGCACAGACATCAATCAATTCCCATAGGACATCGTTCATGAAGTATTGAAATGCTGCAGGCGTGTTGCAAAGGCCAAAGGGCATTACTTGATATTCGTACAAGCCGTATTTGGTGCGAAAAGCAGTTTTCCATTCGTCCCCGTGTTTTACGCGAACAAGGTCATATACCCCCCTCAGGTCTAGTTTTGTGTAGATTTGGGCATCTTTGACTTGATCAAGCAATTCAGGGATCAGTGGCAGGGGTTAGCATTTTTTACGGTAATCTGGTTCAGTGCGCGGTAGTTAATGCACGCTCTCAAGTCCCCCTCCTTTTTCGGTACGAAGAAGAGAGGACTGGCTGCTGGAGAATTCGAGGGACGGATGAACCCGTTGGCCAGGTATTGGTCAAGATAGGCCTTCAGGTGCTGGTTTTCTGGTTCCTTGGGTGCGTAAATTCGCCCACAAGGGATTTGTGCGCCGGGTATCAGGTCGATTTGGCAATCGTATGTTCTATGCGGTGGCAGGGTATTAGCCTGTTCTTTCTGAAAGACATCTTGGAAGTCCTGGTATTCACTTGGTAGGGTGCCGATTGCCACAGTCGCAAACGTGGAGTTTCTGGTGTCTATTGGTTGTTTCTCTTGGCGATAACATGTGTGGGTGCAAGTCTTGGGAAAGGCCAATTCTTTTGCTCGCCAAACGATTCGAGGAGTGTGAGCTACCAACCATGGCATTCCCAAAATCAACCGGAACTGTGGTGCCTTAATGAGGTCGGAAATTATAGATTCTTGGTGTCCATCCTGGCACAGAAGGGTTAAAACTGCAGTGCATTGGGATACTGGACCAGAAGCTATTTCCGTGCCGTCGACAGTGGTAACAGTGTCAGTGGTTGATTTAGGGTGTAACGGAAGCCCCATCTTTGCCGCAAGATCCTGATCAATGTAATTCCCAACGGCTCCACTGTCAATGTACGCTCTTACTGTGTGCATCCGAGATGGTTGTTGGTGATCGATCAAGACCACAGATAGAGCAAAATGGAAGGTCTGTATTTCACTTTCTTCGCTCGACAAGTGGACCCCTACACTTGCCGGGCTGGGGAGTTTTCCGATTCCTTGATGATATCTTCCTTCTCCGTGGCCCCTACCGTCCTCTTCGGTGCCTGCACAGGGCACTTTTTAAGGAAATTACCTGACCTTCCACAGTACAGACAAAGCTGCTGCTGTCTCCTTTTATCCCTTTCCGCTTTAGTCGAGGGGGAGCTGACCCCCCCCGATTTGCATTGGTTCCCCTGAACCTTCCGTTGTTCAGACAATATTGTCCTTTAAACGCACATACATGGGGCGAGGGTCCGGTCTGGTTCGTTCTGCTCTTCGGTCCTGCAACCTGTGATCCAGTTGAACAACAAGGTCAATGAATTCTGAGCAGTCTTTCGGGGGTTCACTACTTGTGCGAGAACATCCTTGAGCTCCCCCCGCAACCCCTGATGAAATAACGTGGTTCTCTTCTCCACTGGCCATTCTGATTCAACTATTGAACGTGGCTATGTATGTTAATAGGTCTTGATTCCCTTGGCGTAGGGACAGAAGTTCGTTGTCCAATGCCTGCCCATGAGTACGACGGGCGAACAGCTTTTCCATCTCCTGCTGAAAGTCCCTGAAGTCATGCAGCAAAGGATCGTCTTGGGCCACAAAGGGCACAGACCAGTCTGCTGCGCTACCACCCAGGTAGGATAGCACAAAAGCGACCCGTGATTGGTCATTCGGAAAGGCCCCTGGTCTACAAAGGAAGTGCAGGTGGCACTGGTTCATGAACGTTGCAAACCTCTTGGGATCCCCCGTAAATCGTTCGGGCGGGGCCAAGGGAACTGCCCCAGGAAGGGTTATCTGAACGGGATTGGCTGATGGTGCTGGCATCGAGAGCACGCTTCCCGGCAATGGTGCATGCCCTGCTTGTTACTGGAGAAGTTGCCGGCTTAAATCATCAGTGCGTTCTTTGGCTACTATCAGCTCCCTCCTCAGGGTGTTGGTCTCCTGCCTGGCTGCATTCACTTCGGAACATAGCTGCCCCAACATGTGGGCTAACTGGTCGGTTTCTGACGTTTCCATGACACCCAGGTAGATTTTGATGTGAGGCTTTGCGTTCTGTAACGCTCACCTGGTATCCACAGGGACGTCACTCAGCCTGTTCTGACCTCTTACGACCTCGAACCCTTCCCTGGAGTCTACTCGACTGGAGACTGGGCCTGAAACACTGGATTGGTACAGTTTAACTCCCTATTGTCTCTGTGTGCTTGAGCCCCTTCTTCCCCGGGGTCCAACCCTTCCCTTTGATCCACAGATCACCTTGTTTTCTTGGAAAGTGTGCTCTCCATCCTGCTTTCAACGCAGGGGCGCGTTGATTGATGCAGGCTCGTTGCTGCCTAGTTACTTCACTGGCAAGAGTCCGACAGGTAAGTATAATGAATCTTTTGAACAGTTCTCAAACTTCGTTCCTTTCCTTCCTTAGATGATGGCCGACGTCCGGGGATGGCGACGTGCTGCTGAGATGAGTAGCGCTGAAGGTGAGTGAGAGCATGATGCGCGATGTAACCCTTTCGTATTTGTATTGAACTGAGTTCTTTTTCTGTTTCTTTTAGGTGCCGCGACGTTTTCAGATGGATGAGAAGTTCCGGAGACAGAGTTCCCCCAGAGCAGCTGGGATTCAGGTAAGCGTTTGAAGCTCGTACAGTCTTTAAAAATAAGCGAAGATTTGCTGAATGCTTACTAATGCCTTTTTTCTGTTCTTTTCCCTTTTCCTTAGGAAGCGGCGTGCCGGGATGGGAATGACACCGCCGAAGATGCCCGCAGAACAGAAGGAGCGATGAATGATGGGCAGAAGCGCCGCAAGGTAAGGCTGTTCCTAATGGTGTTCTTGTTCTTGCTGGAGCTGAGCGCAGAAGAAAGATGCAGGCCTACTGGAGACCGATCCGAACACGGTGAGTGTCACGCTGCAGGTGCAGAAAACGCAAAGAATGTTTCTCAGTCTGGGCATGGCTCAAATAGTCTCTGGGTATCCCAGGTGTCTCTGGGCTGAACCACACCCAAAAGACTAGACTGCACATGCAGTTCTGGGAACCGAAATATGTGGGGACATCCATCTTGTCCCCATCAATGCACTACAAGTCCAATCCCCAATGTTATCCTATGGGAGTGAGTGGGTCTGGTGCCACAAGCGCCAAGTCTCACTCCAAGTGGGTCTTTGGAGGGATGGAGAGGCCCTTGAGGGCCATGTAGGTGATTGTGGCCTGGCTCCAGCCTGACATCTTGGAGGGCTGGGGACATGAGGGGCAGGAATCATGACACCAGGGTACCCTAAATGGGTTAGAATGCTATATAGCGCACTGCTAGCCAGGGTGAAAACGGGAGCGATCATCTCTGAAAAGTGGCAACTGAGTAGAGGTACCAGGCAAGTGTGCCCATGGTCTCCGATGCTATATATCTTAGCACTGGAGCCCCTGGCAATATACCTGAGGCAGCAATATGAGGGAATAGGGATTAGCATAAAAGGGGAGCCGCATTTGGTTTCCCTATATGCAGACGACATGCTGCTGTACATACGATTCCCGGAAGAGGATCTTCAATTTATCCTTGAAGTGATGGAGAGGTTTGCGATGTTGTCCGGAATAGCAGTGAACCCCCAAAAACCGTGTACATTTCCACTGAGGAGGTATGTAGGGGTCCCACAAGATCAATTACAAATCTTACAAATACCATGAGTGACACAAACGTTTAGATATCTGGGAATAGATATTTATCATACGGTAGAAGCAGAACACTGGTATAACACTGAGAAAGCAGTAAAGAGCATCGAGAACAGTATGAGGTTTTGGTCCAAACTCCCTCTGGCAATGATGGGGAGAGGGGCGCTGCTGAAGATGGTCGTACTGCCAAGATTATTGCATTTTTACGGGAATATCCCATACCTGATACCAAGGCGATTTTTTACTAAACTACAGAGCATATGTAGGGAATTCCTATGGCACGGGACCAGGAACAGAATAGCCCTTTGGAAGCTGCAGAATATGCATGATAAAGGTGTTAGGGAGAATTCTCTGAAAAGGCTAATTTCCCAAACCTAGCGAGTCCCCCAGCAACTTTGCTGGATTTTTGGGGTTTATATTTTTTCTCCTGCTAAGAGTGAGACTCTTTTTCTCCCACTCATAGGCATGATTTGAGAATGTCCTTTGACTTTGTAATGTGTTTTATGGGCTATGGGGTCTTTTCCTCCATAGGGCTTCATGTGTTTTTGGTAAATGTGTTACACAGCACCCTCAGTGCAGTAACACAGGGGTGTCATAGTGACCCCCAAACATAGACTCCATACCCTGGGACTGACTACTGTCTCCCAGGGCATGTAAAGTCACTGTTGACTTTGCTAGTCTTAAATTGTGAAAAGAACCAGTACAAACCATCATATTGTGGAAGTACTGGTAGGGGTAATTCGATTGCCCCTGGGTCTGTTTTGCAAGGGGGCACTGTCCAGTCCCCCCCTTGTCGAGTTTCTGGCTGGTGGCAGTGGTTACCACGCGAAATATTCCACCAGAATATTTCCTATGGGATTTTCCCATTCATTTTAAACGCACCACTTTTTTGGTGCAATGTTAAAGATACCGCCGGGTTATTTATTTAATATTTATTCGCCGGTTGGGTCTTTTTGCCAGGACTTGGTTTTAATGGCGTTTGTGTTCGCCTCTGTAACTCCAACCCAAGTCGAGCCCTTTGTTCCACTTTTGGCAGGCTTCTACACAGAAGCCTCCAAAAGTGGTGCCACTCTGTCTGGGTCTACAGGATGTGTGGGAGGGGGGAATAGGCACCCTGGACTGAGTTGCCTCGGCAACTCAAGTTGCACTCTTGTGTGATTGGCCCAGTGGTGAGCCGCCCGGCTCACCACTTAGCATGTTTGAGTGACAACTAGGACTGATAAATGGGGGCTTTGCTGCATAAAAGCTGGGCTTTGGGAACTGGAACTTCAGAGGTCGCCACAGGAGCTAAAGAATCCGAAGAGGGAGAAGCTGAGCCGACCTGCAACGACGACACCACCGGTGGAGCCCTGCTGAACCCAACTCACCACTTCCCAACGACAGAGAAGATCTTCCTCCAGGAGAGTCTTCTTCCTTTGAGCTGGTGGGGTTAACCAGTTCGCCTTTTTTCGCCTTCCTGGATCGTCTCATGGTCGAATCGCCCGTGCCAAGCACCCCGGCGGCCGGATAGCCACGCTTCACCACTACCGCGAATTAAAGGGTAGTACCTTTTAACCGGGAAACTCCGCGGCTGGTTTCTTCCCTGGCAGTGCAACAACCTCCAGCTTTCCTCCACGTCGAGATCTTCTCTTCCCCTGGACGAAGCACCGACTTGCACCCGCTGCCAGGAACAACTGCCCCCGCTGGAGCTTTCTCACCATTTCAGGTACTGTGTCCCGCCTGGTCTCCCTTGCAACAGACTGTTCAAGGTGTCCCGTAAATCCTTGACTCTCTATCCTGGGGTGACCTTGAACCTGTTAACTAACTTTTCTGAACTGATCTAACTCCTTTTTGAACTATCTGCAAAGACTTTTAAAGTGTACTTCAACTGTGTGATCTTGGGCACATTCTGCCTTGCTCTCTCCAAGAGTGGGCCTGGCCTATGAACTTTTTGCTCTACAGTAGACCGGGCCTTTCTTGACTTGCTGTGGTTCTTCAAAAGTGTTGGTATTGTGTGTTTCCTATTTCTGCCTTTTCTCTCCCTTTTTAAATAATTATTGGAGTGCCATCTTGGTTAAGCGCTCACCTCTGTGTTGATAATAAGTGGTGTTCTTTTCCTAAGACTTGTCGAATAATTAATCAGGGAGGTGTATATATTCCTAATGACTGTGTTTGAACTTGCTTGACATATTAGTGCCAGTGTATTTTTGCAAGTGTGTTTTTAAATAAATAATGATCTACTTTTATACCAAAGCTCTGGTCAGTGTTTGCTTGTGCTACTGTATTTTTGTAGCTAATGTGTATACTCTATATACTGCCAAACTCTTCCTGAGAGAAGTCTGACTGCTCAGACACAGCTACCAGGTACATCTGGGTGGTGCAGACTGCTACCAAATGGGTTTACTGCTAACACCTGTAGTCTTAAACTTTTTGCAGTGGTCCCTAAGGGAACTGCACAGGTTTCTGCCTAACAAAAGGGGGTATAAAACTCCCAAACTACGAGATCTACTATATAGCTAGTCAAATACAATATGTGGCCAAATGGTTATCAGAAGACCCGACCTCAGAATCGAGGTTGTTGAGAATAGAGTGTGCCCCGTACTTCCTGAAAGAAATGATATGGCTGCCCAAACCAGAAGTGAAAGAGCGCTCAAAGATGTTGCTACTGGGCTGGCAGATATGGCACAGAGCTTGTCAGGCCATGGAGAACCCGGCCCTGTGTTCCCCATAAGTATCGCTGGTTGCATTGACTAGAGGAGATGAGCAACTACTGAAGGATATTAGGAAACACTGGGAACCAGTGGGAATAGCAACACTGGGGGACATATGGCAAGTATAAGAGATTAAGGCATTTGGGACATTGATGGAGGAAACAGGGTTACACGAGGGGCAATATATAACATATAACAGAATAGTACAGCGGATCCAAGATACATGGTCGGAAGTAACACTAGAGGCAGTGGTCGAAGTGAGCGGGTGCGGATGGGAGCGGTGCTCCTCTACTTTTTTTAATTAAGTTTTACAGCTCCTATACTTTTATTTTAAAAAGAAACCGTTCCGGAACGGTTTCGTTTTAAAATAACAGTGTAGGAAGAAGTTGAAACTTGTACTTTCAGTGCACTGCACTGACCATTCCCTTAAACAGCAGGCAAATGTGTTTGGGGGTTTGTATTGTGTGTGGGAGCGGGCTGGGCAATGGGGTTTGTGAGGAGCGGGGAAGGCCAGCAGGGAACAAAGTTCCACTACTTCTTTTCTTACACTTCGACCACTGACTAGAGGAGCAACGTGATGCTGCCATAGAAACCATATACGACATAGCAGAGGGAGGGCACAAGATATCCAGAATATATGAGCTATTGCTGTCCAAGGTGGGGAAGGAAGTGGCACCGCTGAGAGCGGACTGGGAGGAAGAGGCCGGGCACCCATGGGTGACGGGATGTGGGAACGGGCCCAACGGTACCATAAGAAAGTATCTAGGAATGCAAGGCTACAGCAAATACAGCTATACATAACCCACAGGGCATATATGACACCCCAGAGGATAGCTAAATTAAAAAATGCAGAGAGACAAACATGCCTAAAATGCGGTGAGGAAAATGTGGGGATGACGCATGTGTTTTGGGCATGCCCCGAAATTGGGAAGTTCTGGCAAGAAGTAGCCCGCCGACTTGAAGTGAAAGGGATCAAGATAGATGTCGAATCAGTGTGGGCATGCTTGGTAGGGGGATTCCCCAGGCCATGTAAATCAAAACATGTAAGCAAATTAAAGGACCTAGCATATATACTTGCCAAGCGTCGAATAGCCATGGGATGGAAGGCTTGTAACAAACCTAGCATCGAAGTCTGGTGGAAGGACCTCCAGAAATGGACCGAGGCTGAAACAGCAGTATGGCAAGAAATGAGCAATAGAGGAGGGGAGGAAGAGGCAGAAACCCTGACAGCCTGGAGATATTTAGTGGCTACATTGAACGGGTCCACCCAGGACTGGTCGAGCGACCAGGACTCCGCTGGGGACACGGGATGAGGAACCCCTGTGGAAGATGAAGATGCGGAAGGCGTAGTGAAATAGGCTCATATGGCCAGGAGGGATAGGGGTAAACAGTAGACATTGAGCGATATGTGTAATTTTTTGAAACATTAAGATATATGCTGCAAGGTTTGGTTGTATGTTATTTGATTATAATAAAATCAATAAAATTGTTTTAAAAAAAAAGTTGCAACATTGCGCCCATTTCACCACAACCACAGTCACAAAAATGGCACGTATAACATGAACCCCTCTTCATTATTTGGAGCTTTCCTGACCACCCCAACCTAAAGCAAGCAGATCTTATCTTTGTGGGTAATCTCAAGCAGTATACAACTGTGATGGCAATTTAGATATACACATCACCAATTAAGGGTTCATTTGTTATTGTTTTTTTTTTATTCTTGATGGTACAATAAATTAGAAAATGAACCATGAACATACTTTTTTCCCAATTGATTGAAAATCACATGAACATAACATTTAGAAGTGTGAGTCTTATTGAGCGCCTCCGGGTATTTGCGCACTAGTACACCTAAATGTTTTGAATAATGCTGTAGTGGTTTACATCGTTAGTCAGTTGCACAAATGGAAAATAATGTGCAAACAAAGCTGATCATTTCCACACTTAGACAACAATAATTAGAGGGAACATTGAGTCCTGCATCTAATTTTTGCTACAGTTTTGGTGCCTTTGGTCTTGGATTCTTGCGCCCCCAAAGGATTAGTGGACTAGTCTCTCAGCAACACCCCATCTTACCAAATGTTTGAGGCGTTGTCTTAATGAGGATCTAACTGAGGGGATTGCCCGTGGGTCAGGAAGCCCTTGGTCAACTGAAGAGAGTCGCCTTTATTCACAGTATGGTTCAGTAAATATTAACGATTATAATAGTCTGTATGTATTTGTTTATTCTGTTTTTATCTGGATATCTATTCAGTATGTGTCAGAAAGTGTGTCTGACGAAAAAAGAATCTGGTCTGGGGATAGCTGGCTGCCATTAATAGAAACGCTTGCATCCATACACTATGTTTAAAGTGGTAATTGTAACTGCACAGAGTCGGTATTCTTGTACAAACGGCTCTTAAATAAATATTAAAAGAAGAATAAAAAGAAAGGTTCTGTGCACAATTCAAAACCTCCAGACAACTAGCTGACCACACCGGCAAGTGCCATAAGACCAGGGATCAAAATGAAGATTGGTTAAGTAGGAGCTAAAAGCAGCTCCCGGGTATCTAGCATTAACCAGTGACCTGGTGCTCCCATTGGGGAACGAGGAGCTAGTACATAGTGTTCTACAAATATAACTTCCACATACGATGCCACTTATTATTTCGTCCATTATTTATGGACCCTTCTGCTTTAAATGTCGTATAGATGTGTCCTAACGTTTATTTATATGTTGTCCCAAACACACAGAGTTAAATTCAAACAGGTGTGTTTGTTTGGAATCAGTTGGTCTGGGGAGCTAAAAGTAGCTCCTTGTGCTGTTGGTGTCAAGCTTACCAGGAATGTCTAGGCTACAAGCAGGAGCTAAATAGCTCCCAGCTCCCCTCAATTTCTAATTCTGAAGACATAACTAAACTGGGATCAGGCTGTCGCCTTAGGGCTGGTGTCAGAGAAGGAAGAGGCCCCGTCAGGTGGGTAGGAAGAGGCCCCGTCTTCGCGGGCCGATACGCAAAGCCAAAAACAGGCTGAACAAGCATGAAGAGCGCCTGGACAGAGCCCTGAAGCGAGTATTCGGCCCACTGGAACAGAGCTCTGTTACGGATTGCCCTCGTGTGGGGAGAGAGATGTAGGGGGCACGATGAAAACTAATTTTGTGCTGTTGGGGGGGGGTTTCAAAGATAAGTATCACAAGTCTGACTCATGTAAAATGGCTGATGCTGTTGGAGAAAGCTATTCATGTTGTTGGGTAGGGGAATCTGGGGGAAGAGGGGAGGTCAAGTTTGGCAGGAGGAGAGGGGTGGGTGGCCCCAGGGTGGGTGGGAAATGCCTCCATGTAGGAGCATTCCATAACCTTGTTCAGAAATACCCTTAGGGGGTTGTTCATTGTTGGTTTGAAAGTTGTTCTGTTGGTAAACTTAAGTTGAATGCACCCCAGTGTTCAAGTGAGCACGGTATGGGAGGAGAGGGCTGACCAGCTTGGCACGCTGCCGGTCCCGGGGGGGTTGGGGAGGTCAGTAGCAGAGTTAACCTCAGCCATTTTGATAAGGTGACACCAACACTGCGGGTGGGTACATGGAACGTTCAGGTCCTTAATTCCCCCATGAAGCAATCTTGGATCTTGGGGCAACTGGGGAAACTGGAGTGGGATGTGGCGATTTTACAAGAGACCCACTTGTTCCCCCAAGACGAGACAAGACTTAAATGCAAGGGGTTCTCACAAGGGTATTTCAGTAGTGCAGGGGTTAGGTACTTAGCAATACGGGGCACGCTTGAAGGATTCATGTTGACGATTGTGGGGTTGTATGGCCGAAAGACAACTGGGACCAATTTGTCCGATACCTGGTCCTGATCATTCTGGGGTTTAAGAAGGGCTTGCTGATCCTAGGGGGAGATTTTAACTGTTTGGTCAACCCACAAATGGATAAAAGCTCCCAGGCTTCCCAGGCTAATCTCTGAAATTTCAGGGCAATCACGAGCATGTTAAAGGAGCTAGATCTGATTGAGGCCTGGTGTTTTCATCATCAGGATGAGCGAGATTTCACGTTCTTCTCGTCGGTACACAAATCTTTCTCTAGAATGGATTTGATTATGACTGCCACGTCCCTTGTGGGCCACACGGAGGCTGTAGAAATAGAGACCATACAACACACTGACCATGCTCCAGTGACACTCACCCTACGGGGACTCACTGCATCGCTTTTGGAGCGAGCCCCGACAGCTAAACAATGCAACCCTGAGAGACCCGGTGATAACGCGTGAAATGGGTGAGATAATCGAACACTACTTGAGGGAAAATTACACTGGGGATCTTGATCTGGGCCTTGAGTGGGATGCGGGAAAAGCAGTGTTTCGGGGGGGTGGGGGAACGCGTAGGGAAAACGGCAGCTCTGTCCTGAGGCAAGGCCCATGTTCGAGAAATGCTAGAGTCCAAGCTTTGGACTAAGGAAAAGGAGCATAAGCGGAGGAACACAATACGATCTCGTAGGGCTCCTAGGGTGACGCGGGCTAAAATAGAGACGCTCCAAGCAGGCGCAGCAGCACATTCCCCATTGCACATTAAGCAATATTATTATACCAGAGGGGACGAGGTGAATAAAACCCTAGTGGCCAAACTGAAACTAACACAAGCACGCAACAGAATAGGAGTCCAGCGAAACCGGGAGGGGACGCTCTGCTGGGACAAATTGGACAAAGTCCAGATAATTGACTCATATTTCTCGGAATTACTGGGAGAGGGCAGTTCTAAGTTAGAGGCGGGCTGGATCTCTCCTGACCAAGTTCCGGCTTCCCAAACTGTCGGAGGCAGACAAGGTCGCACTAGAAAGCCTGATTTCGGTCCTGGAAGTTGATGCCGCTATCAAACCTTTCCCAGGTAATAAAGCCCCAGGTCCCGGCGGGTTCCCCAATGCCTTCTATAAATGCTTCCGAGCTAAATTAGTCCCCGAGATGGTGAAGCCATTTAAATCCTTTGGGACAAGCGTGTGGGTTTCAGGCACGATGGGGGAATCTAGGACTTCAATTATCTTGAAACCAGGGAAAGATCTGGTTGAGTGCACTTCTTATAGGCCTATCACATTAATTAATTGTGATGCTAAGATCAATACAAAAACTCTTGCCAATAGGCTAACTGAGATTCTGCCAAAGTTGATCAACAAGGACCAGACAGGTTTTATTAAAGGCCGGTCGACCTTTGATAACGTCAGGCAGGCACTGAATCTGACTGAATTGGGGGCTCCACTAAGCAGAATGCAGTAGTGTTGTCCCTTAACGAGAATAAGGCCTTTGACAGCCTGACGTAGCCTTAGCTGCGGGAGGTCCTGGGAAACTGGATGTATACTAATTGACCTTTTCACAAATGACCTTGGGAGAATTGACCTCGGGAGAATTAACCTAATTTAAAAGGTCAATTGGGACATATATGCAGTGAAACCCCTGCAACCCCTCACCCAATCCAAAACCCCCCGCAATCCTCCACCCAATCCCCTTATATTATTTATAATCCAAAACCAACCCAATACATATTTAAAATAACTAAAATAATATAAAGGTCAATTGTGCAGAAGGTCAATTAGGACCACTATAATTAGGTTGATTAGGACAAAAGGTCAATTGTAAAAGGTCAATTTGGGTAATACCGGGAAACTATGGCTGTGGTCCACAATTTTGCAAGTGGGTGTTTACCAGCTTTGCAGCACCTTCCACTTGTGTGAGGGTAAATAAGGCATTCACGGGTCCCATTACCATTAAAAGGGGTACCAGACAGTGGTGCCCCGTTTCCAGATTACTTTTTGCTCTAGCTATAGAGCCGCTTGCTCAATTAGTAAGGGAGGACCGGGGCATCTGAGGAATTACGTTGGAGATCGAGCAACACAAGATCGGGCTATACGTCGATGATATTATTTTATACCTAACTGAGCTGGCGCGGTCAGTCCCCTGAGTGTTAGAGGTTATTAAACAGTTTGGGACTTGTTCTGGATTCACAATCAATTATGGGAAATCGATGTGAATGAAGATTGGGGAACCAAACGGAGCACTGCAGGACATTCTCCCCACTCTGCGCCTTAGCTGGGTACCAGATAAGATAAAATACTTGGGAGTTTATTTAACGTCTCGAACCGACACGCTATATAAGGCAAATATCCAGAGTGTACTTAGGGAATGCCAGGAGGATTTGGGAAGATGGGAGCACCAAATCTCTTTGTTGGGAAGGTTGGCAGCCGTCAAGATGTCCCTCATCCCTAAACTACTATACGTGTTCCATGCCCTTTCGGTCAAGATCGCAGTGAAACCCATCTCCCAACTACAGGGGAAGCTGTTCAAGTTTATTTGGGGAGGGAAAAGGCCCCGGGTGAGGAGGAAGGTGTTGTTGTGCTAACCATGGCAAGGGGGGCTGGGGATACCCTCACTTAAGAGATACCTCATAGCTGCCCAAGTTGGTCCTATATGTGATTGGGGGGCGGGAACTGGAAAGAAGTGGGTGGACCTGCAACATGGGGCAAACGGCTAAAAACAACCAGGGCATCATTGGGACATGGGAATTCGAATTTTGGGAGTTACCGGTGGAACTGGACCCTCAAACCCAGGTACTGCGGGCCCCCGGAATTCAGCAGGGGGACAGGGCCTCGCCCCATAGCAAACTGGGAGACCATGGGGAAACTTCGCCTGAGCCACATGTAGGCAGGCGTATCTCTGCTGACCTTTGAATAGTGCAAAGCTAGATTTGGAGTTGATGAAGGGGAAAGGTTCTGATATAGCCAAATTAGCCACTGGGTCACAAACAGGGATGACAGGGATAGGGGGACAAGAGAACCCAAAGGGGTTGAGCTGACACCATCAGAAGGCCTTAACTGAAAGCGAACAACCATTTTCTATAGCCTCCTTGATTAGGCCGAGGACCCTGATGCCCCACCCTATATGTTGAAGTGGCAGACTGAACTGGGAGTCGATATTCAGCCGAAATCCTGTTATGTATCTGGGAAAGAGCCCATAAAGCATCACGATGCACAGCAATAAAGGAATGTGGGTACAAAATTGTATGCAGGTGGTACATGTCACCCAGTCATCTGCACCAAATTAACCCTGGGCTCTCGGACAGATGCTGGAGGAGATGTGGGAAGAAAGGAACACTAGGAAACTTATGGTGGTCTTGCCCCCGATCTCAACTGTACTGGAAGGAGATCCTCTCACACATTAGAGACCTTACAGGGATTGTCCTCCCACTGGATCCAAGAGGATCCCCACTGCGGCGGATGCTGGATACCCACTGCGAGGCCAGTCAGCACGGGTGATAATACAACTCAATAGCAGGCAGAATAACCCTAGCTATGTCATGGAAATTGGCTGAAGCCCCGTTAGTGGCGCAATGGTGGGTCAGAGTATGGATATTGGTAGCACTGGACAAAATTACCTCGATCCTCACTGACCCATAACAAGCTTTCTATGCGGCCTGGCTCCCTATCATTCAGTTTGTGGGATTCAAGGAATACATTACCCCCAAACCGCGGACTCTTCAGCACTTTGAGTTACTGTGATAAACTGGGACACAGTGTTGACACTGACACTACTGGCACTTTATTGTTTTGTTACTGTTAATGGGATTTGATGAAATTGTTGGTTGCTGATTTTCTGTCCTGTTAATTGTTGACCAGAAGCTTGCTTTGAAATGTGATTAACTAAGAAAATGATAAATAAAGCTTGGGAAAAGAAAAAATGTTTGTAACCAAAACTATGCCACTGTTGTGTCTGAGCCTTACTTCTGCACTCTTACACATCCCTTTCAGTTGAAGCTTTTTATGTTAGTATATGCCAGTGAATTTATTGGGATTTGATATACAGTGAAAATGGGTTGCACTATTTATTTCTCTCTGGATGGTGTTTATTTGGATGTTCCACTAGATGATAACTGGATCTTTTGACTGTGTTGCAAGAGTCCTCAATTTTTTTTTTAAAAAGGAGGGTGGCGTGGCAAAGATGGCGGAGAGGTAGGACGTATGCACTCAACCTTCTCCGTCCACCTGTTAGCACTGACAGCGAGTCTGATGGTCTATCAGGAGCAAGAAGAGGTACACTGCCAACCAGTGAGAATACGATCCACTGGCGGAACCTAACCACTCAGTGAAAGGTATACCCCCTGGTGAAAGTGATACTTGACACACCTCCTAACAGCAAATGGGGATCATAGGATGCAGCAACTTTTGGGATGACAAAGGTAGAACATAAGATGCTTGATAGAATTGAGGATAGTCATAAGATAGAGAAGAAAATGAGTATAGTACCTGGGGTTAAAGGATGACATCAATGAAGAGCACATAAACAAGTAATCGTTTCCAGCAGAGATCATCCACAAAATACCCCCATAGCCCAAAAAATCAAGCCTAACTAAATACCCAAGTAACTTTCCAAAGAAAAACATGATACATTACATATACGGGATCTGGAGTCCTTCGGTCACAGGAACTGTTGTGAGAACGCTGCCAATGCGTCTCGTCGTGGCAGATATAGTGTTCCGGTCATGATGCAGGTCACGTGAGAGCAGCACCGTAGAGGAAAGGACTCTGGCGCGTCCTGTCAGCTGCACGTCTTCCATATACAGACAGAAGGAAGAGTCTCCTTGAAGTGGCTCGCTGTGTTCCCTGTAATCTCCAGGGGAGTCGATGTGCACCGGCGTAATATGCCGGCAAGCTGGCGGGACGCTTGTCTCTAATAGGTATGTTGCTAACACCACCGGCCCGTACAGTCACCTCGTAGGAATTAATTTCACCTTTTCTGGGCTCTGACCCATCTCCGGAGCCGGGTGAGAGCCGATGGAGCTGATATTGACGGGCATGGCAGAGGAGCAGATGCTGTGAGCTGCAGCCCACCGGGGCTGACCCTTCCCGACAGCTCTGAAAAAGATGGCGTCTGCACTCTAAGAGCCGGCGCCCGAAAGCGCAGCGGGGGAGAGTGGCAGCCTCTGAGACGGTGCTGCGGTCCGGTAACAGAGAGGACACCGGAGGACCTGCTGCGGCCTGGTGTTGCAGACCGGGGGGGGGTGTTGGCTGCCACTGGGGGGCCACGCCCACGACCCACAGCAGAGGTGAAGATAGGTGGCGGTGGCTGGGGAGCCTGGGCGGACCCGATCGGCCTGGAGATGGCGCTCCCCTCAGGGAGGAGGTGGGGCGTAGCTGGGGAGGGCTGATCCCACCTCCTTGGCACCTTTGCACCTGTGGGCGTGGTCCTTGGAGGCCCAGAAACCCCCCTGAGGCTTGGAACAGCAAGAGGCCTGAAGCTGGGGGCCTGTCCTGACACCCCCTACTGGTGATAGACCACAGTTTCGACTTTACAGGACTAAGTAACATGAAAAAGAGCCCCCTGCAGTGAAGACGGCATCTCCGGTGCTGGGGGGCGCCGAACAGACCTACCTGTCTGGGACAGAATGTGAAAGACCAGGGAAGCCCTCTAAAAGTCCCCAGGGGCATACTTAGATGGGCAGCAGACCCTTGAGACAGTTGGAGTGTTGGACCAGCCGGTGGTTCAGCGAGGTGCTAGTTGATAGCTAAGGCCTGGGGAGAACCTCTAACAACTAACGCCTGCTGTAGCCAAGTAAGGCGGAAAGGACTGGGGCCCCAGAACTTTTAAAAGCACCCGGCTGTGAGAGACTATTCCCATCTGTGTCCCTGGAATGCATGCGGCTCCCCCACCCGGTTGCTGAGGTGACTGCTCACCTACCATTGGAGCTGGAAGAAGAAAAGAAGTGGGGTGCAATGTGCAAGTCAGACAAGAAGAACAAGCCGCAAGACATCCAGCAGCAGAGGTCGGCACAGCAGAGCATGGAGGGTGCGCTAATGGATCAGTCCAGCCAGGCGGGGGCGCCCAGCAATTCACGCCGGACTTCATAACCTGTGCAGTGGACGTCTTAAGGAAGGATATTCGAGAATCTCTGCACTCTGAGATAGCGGATCTCTGCAAAGAAATGGCTGATTCAACCAGGGATCTACGGAAAGAGATTGGTGCACTGGGGGACAGAGTTGATCAAGGTGAACGGTCGACCGCTGACCTGGCATTGGAGCCAAGAGAGGTGCGGAGTTCTCTGTCTGCTCTTAAAGAGGACACTGAGGCACTGCATCTTAAGTGTGAAAACTTACAGAACAGACAGAACAGAGCGATGAGGGAGAACCTAGGTATCAAATATCTCAAGGAAGGTGCAGAAGGAGATGATATTGAGGGCTGTGTCAGGCACCTTTTTCAACAGCTCCAGCAGGGGGCGTTCAGGCCGTGCTTATGTTTGACAGAGTCCACAGGATCGGCCCAAAGAGAGTCTGTGGACCGCTCTCCCAGGGATGTAGTTGTAAGGTTTCATGATTAGAAGACCAAAGAAGCAATCCTGGGGGAGGCAGGAAGGGTTAACAAGATTCAATTTAGAGACTCCTCGTTCCAGATATTTCAGGACGTCTCCCAAATTACACTTCAGAGAAGGCCGAAGCTAAAACCCATCACAGAGGAACTTTGGCGTTGGGAAACATGGTACAAGTGGACATACCCTTTTGACTTACAATTCAAACTGGGGGACACGGTCCATACAGTGTTCTCGACTGAGGAGGGAGCGAAGCTGCAGAACGTTCAAACGACATAGATGCATTGGCTGCTGAAAGGGCGCCTAGGGGCAGAAGCCCCGTCCCGGGAGAATAGAGCACAGTCCAGCAGGGAAAGGAGAGAACTGAGCAGGGACAGTGATGATGATATTGTCCTCCAAAAGGTAGCTGGTGAAACAGGGGGTGGGGTGAGTTGCCCCGCCTTGCGTTCCCCACAGATATATACTTTAACTGTTAAAAAGAAACCTTGCTGTTGGGCTGAGCATCATTTCAAGGTGCTACCAACGGGGTTACCAATTAGAATGTTGCTTAGCAGTTTTACAAGGGTCGGTAGAGGGGTACAGGTAGGGAGATACATCTTCCACTTCAAGAATTAGCCTGAGTGGAAGCTTGTGGAGGGATAAGGGGGATCAAATGGGGTCTGCTGGGGGTGCCTATAGGGCAGTTGCTTGTCGGGATGGGGACACAAGTATCTCTGGGGCATTTGTTAGTGAGGGAGGCACTGGGAAAAGAAGCATGGAGGCTGCCGCAGGGGAGGGGGTGCCAGTATTGGTGATCATTGACACTTTGAACAAGCACCATGGTGATTGATGTAGGGGCCCTGAATGTTCGGGCCTTAATACCCTGATTAAACGCACACAACTGTTTAGAGAACTCAGGCGCCTCCAGATGCACATAGATGCGCTCCAGGAAATGCACCTAGTGGCTAGAGACCAATTTAGAACCAGTAATAGGCTTTACCCGCACCTGTTCCATGCCTCAGCAGAAAGCAAGAGAGAAGGAGTTGCGGTCCTGATACACAAAGACCTGGGATTTGTCCACATTAAGACCAGGAGGGGGCAGATGGGAGGTCGGTGGGCAAAATACATGGGAAATGGTGCCCATTATGTCTTTCTGTGCTCCGAACACCTCTCAAGAGTCCTTTATCTTGCAAGTGATGGACTCGCTGGGGGAGTTTGGGCAGGATGAGCGGTTACTTCTGGGTGATATGAATATGACCATGAACGGGCTTGACAGATCTACGCAGGCGACATATCTGTCGGCATGCGTGGCCTCGCTCAAACTGAAAGACCACCTCCAGGAGCTGAACTTGGTGGACGGTCAGCACAATAGAAGCCCTGCAGGTAGAACATACACATACATCTCGCACATTCACCTATCAGCATCAAGAATAGACTATGGGGTGTGGGAGTGTGGGGCAATCGTGGAGTATTGGGAGGAGGTGCTTAAAGGCATAAATGAGTTATTGGAAGCCAGTTTGGAGCGACGACCGGAGATTTGTTTGTGGTGGAACCTGCCGGGGGGGAACATAACAGGTTACGTAATAGAATGGGTCGCTTTTTACTAATCTTGGCAAAACGCTGAATGGCGATTGCATGGAAATCCCTCCAAGGTCCGGCAATCCAGCTATGGAGGAAGGATGTAAGGAAATGGGGTCTAGCGGAGTTGACAGTGCTGCAGAACTTGGGGGTGGAGGGGGATGCAGGGGAGGTAACGGTTCATTGGTCCCAACTGTTGAACGATCTTGCAAAGGATAATGACCTACGCCCGCCATGAACCAATGGGCGCGGAGAAGGGGCTGCGATGAGAGGGGGAATTTGAAGATAGAGATGACGGGTGGATTGCCCCTGACCTCACGGGACTATGAACGTCTGGTGCTCGGCTGCTGTGCCTTGTGGAAAAAGAAAAACAATGACTTATATGGGATGGTGGGAGGGGGGGAGGGACCTGGAGGGGGAAAATGAGAACGGATGGCTGAGTTTTGACATTTAGGGGAGGGGGGTTTGGGGGGTAGGGATGGAGGGTGTGGGAGTTAGGGAACTGTTATATCAAAATGCCAATAAAGAGTGTTAAAAAAAAGAATAGACTATGGGCCTCATTACGAGATGGGCGGTATCCCAGCGATAAATCTGCCGGAATACCACCCAAATGAATTACCGTTACTGCCACTTGGTCTGGCGGAATTTCCGTCGGATTACAAGTGGTGGTGGCAGTGTACTTCCCCATTTAATTTGAGTCCATTTGACGCAATGGGGCGTTTTTGGTGGAAATTCTGCGGCAGAATTTCCACCGCAGTAATTCTGCCTATTTTTTGGTTGTGAGTTGGAGTATTTTCCTCCAGGATTTTCCTCCACTCCAGGTCCAAACTCGTAATTTGGCATGGTGGTACCGCCAACTTTACCACTTACAGCCAAACTCGTAATGAGGCCATATATCTTTTTATCAGCCAAGTTGGTCAGGCTGACCTTGACGGCTGAGATCGAACCAATGAGGATGACTGACCATAGCCCTATGGTGGTGGGCCTTGAAGACTAGATGGAGAGATGCCCGAGGAACTAGAGGAGGCTACCCCCGGGGTACCTGAGGGACCCAGTGTGCCTACAGGGGCTGAAAGACATGATTAGAAACTCTCTTAAAACCAACTCCCCCGCGGACACTTCTTAAAGCGGTAACCAGGGGGGATATTCTAACTAATGCAGCTGCAATGAAGCGGTTGCAAGGGCAAGAAAAGCAGCAGCTCCAGCAGGAGGGAAAAGAAAAAGAGATATAGTGAGGCCCTGTCAGTCTAGAAAAATGGATACCTCTACTATGTGACCGCAAACGTATTTTGATGGCCGTGGGCCAACCGTCTCATGCACGATGTGACAAAATATAGGTTTCCGAGTTTGCCAATGAACAGCCATTTTGATGTAACAAGAATCGCCATTTTGTTTTCTAACCATTGCTCATTGCTTTCTGTTCTTATTGCTTTGCAGTACATTTTTCTGCTTACACTGCTCGACTGTAAAACATTGTTGTCTGCACGTAAAAGGACAAAGCCGCAGGGCCGCGAGGATAACAAGAGTTTGTTGAAACACAACGTAGGCAGCGCCAGGAAGAATGCCCGGCTCCCTCCCGAATGTAGCCTTGAAGCAGAGCTACAGGGCATTTAATCATTTCGCAACTGCCAGCCAGTCTCGTTATATGGTAAAATATGTTAGAATAAAGCAGCTAAAGGCTTGAATTATGCTCTTCTTACGGCCCCCCTTTGCTGAGCCCCGTTAGAGCGTGTCGGCTCCCAGGACACGAATAGCACCTCATAGATAGCAAGGTCTGGAATGCAACTCTCCCCCTGTATGAAGCTTGCTTCCAAGAACAGAAGCGCTGTGTTCTGTTCAACAACTGAAAGATGTCTCCGCACTCACAAATTGCAAATTGTTACTAGAATAGATGTTTGAAGGTGTCATAGTTGTCGAAAATGTCCATCATCACACCAAGTTCAAAGAAACCCAATAAAGGGGGGGTGTTAAACATGTCATAGCTGATTGTTTGATATGCATTCTGTATATATGTAACTGATGTACGTAATTCACTCTCTTGCGTCCCTCGAGGTCTAGAGATACACATCGCGGGGCGTGAGACAGAGTTGGCCAACTGCGACTTTTGCTTTGCAATAAACCCTAGCTTTGGGAATACAACCTTGTGTCTGGCGTATCTATCGTGTGAGGTGACTCGCCTTGTTTCCATAGACGTAAGGGACCCTTTCAGCCCCTAGAAAGAGGACCTTTAGAGAGGTCACCAGGGCCAAAAACCAGCTAAAACGTCTCAGAACACAGAGGGCAGAGCGCATCCTGCATTGTCTACGGCACTGCTACTTTGAGCAGGGAAATGTCCCATGGAGGTTACTGGCTCAGTTCCTTATGCAACAAAATGGCTCTTCATTTATTTCAAATCTAAGGGACGCTGAGAACAGGGAGTGGGGGAAAGAGGTGGAGAAGGGGGATCTCTTCCACGAATTCTATAGCTCACTATACGCCTCAGACGAGCCCAATACCCAGGAGCAGAAATCCTACCTGGACGGGGTGCAGCTGCCGCGGATCTCCCCCACAGATAGGGAAAACTTGGTAGCACCAATTGATCCGCAGGAAGTCATACAAGCAATTTGATCCCTAAAAGTGAATAAAGCCCCCGGGCCTGATGGGTTCAATGCCCAATTCTACAAGGTGATGGCACAAACTTTGGCCAAAACCCTGGCTGATGTCTTTAACGCTATAAGAGAGAGGGTAACATTACCGGAGTCCATGAAGGAAGCCCAGGTGGTACTCATCCCCAAGCCGGGCAAAATACCTTAAGCAGTACTCGTCATACAGACCGATAGCCCTCTTGAATTTAGATTAAGAAATGTTCGCAAAAATCTTAATGGGACGGCTAGAGAAACTGATGCCACCCCTAATACACCCAAATCAGTCAGGATTTATCTGGGGAAGTAGCAATACAGACAACATCTGGAGGGTACTTCACCTAGTCGATAAATCGAGCAGAAACCAGGCGCACTCTCTCCTGTTGGCATTAGGTGCTGAGAAAACATTTGACAGGGTGGCAAGTGCTCAAAAGGTCTAACATAGGCCCCAAAATGCATCACACAATATTATCTAACTACATTGACCCGTCGGCTCGCCTGCTGGGTTATGGGGCCCTTACCCTGAAGATTTGTTTAAAAAGGAGGACACGACAGAGGTGCGCCTTGTCACCCCTCCTATTTGCCATGGTTATGCAGCCCCTGGCGGCATAAATAAGGGCCAACAGGCAGATTGTGAGCATTAAACTTGGGGCTTTACGGGAAAGTCTCAGGTTTTAAAGTTAATTGTTCCAACTCTGAAATTCTAGGTCTCAACCACTCCCCTCTGTTAAGGTCAGAATTGGAACAATGCTTACCATATACCTGGGCCAAAGGCTCATTAAAGTATCTAGGGGTCAACATCCCGGGGAATCTGGCACATTTATATAGGTTCAATTACCCGACTCTTGTGCATGTGGTTCAAAAAGACCTGGCCCGATGGCACTCTCAGCACTAATCTTGGTTTGTGGAAATGAATGTGCTTCCACGTTTCCTATATCTCTTTCAATCGATTCCTGTCCCTGATCCTCGGAGCACAATACAAGACTGGGAGACCCTACTACTGCAATTCCTGTGGAAGGGGTGCGCCCCTAGGGTGAACAAGCACACACTGTATATCCAAGTACTCAGGGTGGCCTATTGTAGGGATCTGGTTTTATCCTGCATCCTAATGGAACCTTGAGTCAGTGTCATGATTGACAGTGGAATCTTAAGAGTTAGAGTGTTTATGTGTGACTGGGGTTCTCTTGGAGGCAGTTGAGAGATGCAAGCCTACCTGGGAGGATGCAGGTGTATGTTGCCCTGAACCCAGATGTACTTGACCTTATATGATTATCACTATGTACTGGAACTTAATAAAGGAAGTTACTGGAACTTCACCTGAGGTCATGGTCATCTGTGGGGATCCCAGAACTTTACATTGGCGACAAGGATGCTGGCTGTGCTGGGGGGAAAGCATAGAAGATGGCACATGCACCTCCCCCCAACCCAAGAAGAAGACCTCCCAGGCAGGGCGAGCGCTTAATGCTGTAGGCGCAGAAGGGCCCAGCGCAAGGGGCACAGGCGCAGAAAGTAAGGGACTGCGCCAGAGCCAGGGGCCAGCTGGCCTGTCACTAGCAAGACAGGTCAAGCACAGACCCAAGCTGCAACATGGAGGGCTTGGTGCCCAAGGCAGTAGCAATTTGAAGAGGCCTGGGGTCTAGTTACGCCTGGTTATACTGGAAGCCATGCTGTGCAGCTGGGGGCTTGGAGCCCAGGGCAGTGGCTTCATAAGAAGTTGGGAACCTATGCAGCGCCTAGATGTTAAATAGAAGATTGGTGGTGAATGTGAAAAGCGCCTGGAGCAGAGGAGGGTCCTGGGGGCCATTCCAGCTTTTGAGGGGGCTTGGAGCCCATACCTGCACCTAAGAGACATGTAACCCGTGGCTGCACCTTAGGGGCTTAGAGCCCATGTGCAGTGCTGGAGGGGCATAGTGCCCAAGACAACACTTGTAGTGCCAAGAGGGGCTAGGAGCCCATTTGCAGCATCGCTAAGGAGGTGCCTGGAGGAGCTATTACTCATATGAGGTGATGAGGAACATTGAGGTCATGTATGAGTAGTTGCTGAGGGGTTTAGAGCCTACTGAAGGACTGTGAGCTCAAATAATGATTAAAAAGTAGTATTGCAGCTATAAATGGTTGAGTCAACAGTTTTGGAACTGACCTTGCTGTGATCGGCGCGTCCCGTTTTCCTGAAGAGCAGTAGAGCAGTGCGAGTGAGTGCCGGCTGTGCTGTGAAGAGGGGCACAGTGGAAGCGCTGGGATCCGTTTTGAGGGCGCAAGGTTGCACGATTGGCGCTGTGTACTGGACTTGAGAAATGTTGCAGAGGTTGGCGCAGCGACGGTTGGGGGCCTGGAGGTCTGCGCTCCGTGAACGCAAATTGAAAATGGTGTCGTCACTTGGAGCGGTGAGGGAGTCAGCGAAGGGCTGGAATGCTAAGCTATCAGCATTCGCAGAACTATTGTACGTATCTATTCAGAAGCTTATTGCTGTTTTGAAGAAAGGACCCTACAATGTGGGTCCTGCGTCAGAATAAAGGAACACTTCCTGGTACATCAAAGAGGATCAGCGTATCAGGAATTTAGATGTGCATGAGGAAGTGCGGCAGGCGAATAGAAAACTGTTTCGCCATGCGGCCGGAAGAATGCTGCGGCGTTGTTTTACGTTTCAGTGATGCAAAAGGCAGCGATAAGCAGAGGCAAGGAAACCATCTCTGCAACTGGGGCGAAAGAAAATGAAATAAAGAAAGTGAGTTGCATGTTGGATGCGGCCGTGTCTCCGGCCGGTGGTACTTTCATTCTCGAGGAGTTGAAGAAGCAACAGATGTGAATTGCACAAAGAGATATTTTAGAGGTACTTTTACTTAAAGGGGTCAACATGTGTCTCTGATGGTACTATTGATGAAAGAGAAGAGGAGTGAAAAAAAAAATGTTTAAAGTGGCTGATGTAGTCATCCGGCGAGCGGCTGCAGCATGTGCTAGTATTGGAATTGGAAGGGTTTTCAAAGGAACAGCTGAAAAGAGTCGTGTCCACAAAGGTACTGTTATTTAGAGACGTGGACAGGAGGAGCAGGAACACAGTGATTCGTTTTTTTTTCCTGCATTTGAGGTTTAGTTTACTTATTGTAGTATAAAAAAGTAATGTTAGCTGGTGATAAGCGTCATGTGAGGCCTATTGAGATTGTGAGAACGTGATAGTCTGAGCCTGAAAATGACAAGTGTTGTTTTATGTAGGTAAAGTTGTCCTAATAGTTTAAAAAAATGTATTAGGATTTAGGTTTCAAAGGTCTTTGTGCTCAGTCAGCTAGGGACGTGAGGGATTTATGTCCTTATGTGAAAGTTTTGAAACGTTACTCAGTATTTGTGTTTTAAGAACAATTGGAGATGAGGTTTTTTGCATGTGGTGGTGCATGATATTTATGGATGTGCACAGATGGAGTGTAAAATCGTGGCCTCTGTTAACAAATGCTTAGAAGTGATAAATAGAGTGTCGCTGACATGTTTGATAACACACTTTTCCTTCCACAGATGGACTTTTAATTGAAGTATAGGTTGAGCATTCAGGAATGCTAGAGTTTGGTATGTGGAAACTAGAGTAAAGTTATTTGCACTAATGTAAGAAAAAAAGCACTAATATTTTTCCACAGGTGGGACTGTTCAAAGGACTCGTATGCAAAACATTTGAGGAAGGATTTATTTGTGCCTATTTTTTTATAGAGCATATATACTATTGTAGGAAACAAATTTGGTTAGAATTTTAGAAATGTAAAGAATTTTAAAGTGTAGAAATTAATTGGTCGGGTTTTCTAAATAGGTTGTGGAAGAGTTTATCTGCACTAAAGTTTTTTCCACAGATGGGACTCTTGAAAAACAATATTATTGAGTCCTTATGTTATGCTTAAGTTGATAGTGCTAATGGTTAAACAATGTTTTATTGTGTGGTTATGAAGCTGGTGTGAATGAAGGTGGTTGTCCCTAAAAGGAGCTGGATTATATTTAGGAATACTTTCAAGATGGGCAATTTAGGGGTAATGGTGTCACTGGTTGTGAAGTAGCTACCCGGTTATCTGGGATACTGAGCCTAGTTGGAGGTGGTGTGTGTTTAGGCACATACCAGTTTGCGTTGTTGGGTGTGAGGGAGATGTGTGTGTGTTCTTTTGTGGGATGCTGAAGTCAAGTTTAGGGAGAGAGGTATGGGTGCCTCTATGTGTGAAAGGATTAGTAAGGATGTTTGAGCAGTTGGGTGCCTTTTCTTCACTTGGTAGAAAGAGGAAGGGGCATTGGTTAAAAATTGCGTTCCACGGCTGTGACGACGTTTTTCGTATATAGCATATGGTTAGCAGAATGTTCCCAGTTTGGAGCGATAATGCAAGTGCATTGAAATTGTGGGTTTCGTGCGTGTGCTGTTTTTATCTGTTAGGTTTAAGTTTAACTACTTGTGTTTTTTGATGTCTCTAAGGAAGGGAGATATGTAGGGATCTGGTCTTATCCTGCATCCTAATGGAACCTTGAGTCAGTGTCATGATTGACAGTGGAATGGTAATAGTTAGAGTGTTTATGTGTGACTGGGGTTCTCTTGGAGGCAGTTGAGAGATGTAAGCCTACCTGGGAGGATGCAGGTGTATGTTGCCCTGAACCCAGATGTACTTGACCTTATATGATTATCACTATGTACTGGAACTTAATAAAAGAAGTTACTGGAACTTCACCTGAGGTCATGGTCATCTGTGGGGAACTCAGAACTTTACACCCATCTTTTCCAAAGCTTCTTAGTTACTATCTGGCGGTACAAGTCAGACCCTTGGTCGATTGGGTGCGAAAGGACCGTAGGAAGATTTGGGTGGCCATGGAGCAGGCAGTGGCGAGGCAATATTTATGGATGCAACCGTGGGTGCCTAGGAGAGGACGGGCGCAGGGTCTAGGGTCACTTTGGAAGCCTGGGGCAACCTGAGTAACTCACCAGGGTTCTGCTCCTTCCCGTCGCCACTTACCACGTTCATCCACAATGATAGTTTTACCCCAAGAAAACAGGTAAGGGATTTGAGGTGTGGCAAGATAGAGGGATTAGCAAGGTGGGAGAACTCTTTGCGGAGAGAGAAATCAGAACGTTTGAGGAGTGCAAAAACGCTATGGGGCTAACTGAGGGTGACCACTTCCGATATCTGCAAGCCAGACACAGGGTACTTCACCCCTCTGTTAGGAAATGGGCAACTACAGAGCTAACCCCTCTCGAGGTAATCTTTCAGAAACCTGCAGAAGCTAAAGGGCTGATATCCAGACTCTACAAAGCAATCAGCTCGCTTTTGCTTCCCAATAGGAGATCCTATAGCGATGGTTGGGAGAGAGACCTGGGTAGGGAGATAGCCCTTGATACATGGGGCAGGATACATGCAGGGACCTACTCCACATTATGTCCAGGTTTGGCGGAAACACAGGCCAAGATACTGTCCAGATGGTACAGAACCCCCTCCCGTCTGCATCAGGTGTGCCCGGCTGTCTCTGAGATGTGTTGAAGAGGGTGCGGCGGAGGATACCCTATTGCACATCCTATGGGGCTGCCCGGCACTACAAGATTACTGGCTGGAAGTTAAATCTAAAATAAAAGACATAATTGGCATAGAGGTTCCAGGAAACCCTTTAATATGTATCCTTGACCTCAATGATTCGCTAATACAACTATGCACAGCAGCGGAACTCAAGCTGGTGTCATATCTGCTGCTTTCAATTCTACATTTATGAAAGAGACCTGAATCGCCCTCTAGTGGTATGTGGCTGGACAAAGTCTGGAACACCCGTGCCATGGAAAAACTTACAGCCAATATGAGGAACTCCTTTCTAACGTTTATTTATTTATTTATTTACTTGTTTTATATTTATAGGGCGCACTGTAGCCCTCGGGCATTGAGGCGCTGTGAAGAACATGTATGAAGGCATGATTCAGGGTTACAGTAATGCGGCCCCACAAAAGTACTTGGTGCAGAATGATAAAATACATAGTGAACAGTTACATTGGGCATTACAGGGAGGCATACAGTGAGTGCATCCGCTTATGGCTTTCCAGGCATCTGTTAGACAAAGAGCCTAGTCTTGATGGCTTTCCTGAAGGCTGCGTGAGAGTCAATCTGACGCAGTTCTGGAGGGAGAGCGTTCCAGTGGTTGGCAGCCATGTTAGGGAAGCTCGAGCCACCAGCGCGCACTTTGTGTGTGATGGGCGCCATTATTCTGTTGGCGTAGGCTGTTCTTGATGTTCTGGAAGTGGTGTGGGGGATAATTCTGTGGGCTAGGTAGGGTGGTGCCAGCCCACGTAGGCATTTGTGCGTCAAGGCCAGTGTTTTGAACACAATCCTCTCCTTGACGGGGAGCCAGTGAACCTTCCTCCTGATATCTGAGATGTGGTTGTGTCTGGAAATGCCTGTGGCAGCTCTCAAAGCATTGTTTTGAGCTAATTGGAGTTTGGCCAGGTTTTTGCAAGAGGTCCCTACAAAGAGTGCATTGCAGTAGTCGATCCTGGAGCCGATAATCGCCCTGGCAATAGTGAGACAGTTTTCTTGGGAGAGGAAGGGTCTAGCTGCGTTAAGCAGTTTGGAGTGGCATGCTGATGCAGAGACGACGGCATTGACCTGCCTGTTCATAGTTAGGTCGGGTTCAATGTACACCCCCAGAGTGTTAATGACTTTGGAGACTGCAATAGGGATGTTGTCGATAATAAAGGATGAGTATTGCACGCCCAGTTTTCCTAGGGTACCTGAGGATCTGATTAATAGAAGTTCTGTCTTCTCACTATTGAGACAGAGCCAGTTCTCTGCCATCCAGGATTGGATGGTAGAGTAGATGGTATTGAGGGTGTTAAGGTCAGACTGGTAGTCACCTGAGAGGGGGATTAATACCTGTGTATCATCCGCGTAGTTGGTGTATGAGATGCCTAGGGCGTCCAGAATTTTGAAAAGTGGCCTAGTGAAGAGGTTGTATAGTGTGGGGGCAATACAGGATCCCTGCGGTACCCCGCATTTGATGAGACTCGGGTTGGCACAGGAAGAATCAGAGAAAACCTTCATGACTGTCTGGTCTGCTTTTCTTTTTCTTCTTTTTTTAAACGTTGATTTTATTGGCATTTTAGATTTTTGAACATTAACATTAACAAGCCCCACCCCTGTTGAACTTCCCCTTCCCCCTCCCAAACCACCCCTCCCCACCCCTGGATCACTGTGCTGCATATCTTCTGAGGCAAACACTCTGGGTATAATAAGTTGTAGTCTACAGTATATCCAAAATTGTTAGTCTCTGGGGGCACCATTGTTCGCAGTGGTCCTTTGTGCAGGAAGTTCAGGACAGAGTCCCACTCGCTCTTGAATTTAGCGTAATCCCCCTGGATAGTGTCCGTTACCCATTTGAGTGAAGTGTAATGCCAGATTTTTGCTATCCATTCCTGTTCATTGGGGATTGTGGTTTGCTTCCACTTTTGTGGAAGCCACGCTTATGATCATATATGCCTTTTTCTGTGGTTTGGTCAGGAGAGTGTCCATCACGTCGCTCAGGCCTAGCATAGCCTCTCCGTATTCTCTTCGTATTTGAGGGCCGAAGATGCCTTTCATTTCTCTGTTAACCGCTTCCCAGAATGGTTTTAGGATAGGACTGAACCACCAGCTGTGAGGCCACGTGCCTACCTCTTTACACCACCGCCAACACATCTGGGAAGCTGAGGGGTATATTTTATGTAGTTTCTCCGAAGTTAAATGCCACTGCACCAGTACCCTGGTCCACATTTCCCTGATCTGCATCCCTCTCATTAGTTTGGGGATTAGCTGCCACACTTCCCACCACTGTTCTTCGGGGATCGGGAGGGGCATCATGTCTGCCCATTGTTTCATGTAAGGCCACTAAGCCTGAGTCACTGGGGCGGTGAATAGTTTGTACAGTTTGCTAATCATTTGGCTGTCACCCAAGTTTGATAACAAGTATTTTTCTAGCGGAGTGAATTCCCTGGTGGTGGATTGTTTCATGTCTCGTGAAGAGAGCCAGTGCCGTAGTTGGGCATAGTGATACCGATCTTCCTCCTTCAGTCCCATTGTTTGTTTGCAGGTCTGGAATGACTGAACCTCCTGCCCCTCCATCATGTCCCTTGCGCGGATGCGGCCTGCCTCTTCCCACCTAGCATATGCTCCTTTTTCCAGTACCGGGGAGAATTGTGGGTTCCGGAATAGGGGGGTAACAGTGATGGGTAGGATGTGACCTTTGCTTTATTGACCATAGCATCCCATGCATCCCCAACCAAGACTGTAATTCGGCTTTTATACATGTACGGGGGCCTGTCAGTTCTGGGGCACCACAAGACCTCGTCTAGTGGTCTGCCCACCACTGCCCTATCGATTCTTAGCCATATGCTATCAGGATTCCCATTGAACCAGTCTTGTATTACCCTCAGTTGGGCTGCCCGATAGTACATCTGGAAGCTAGGGACTCCCAAGCCTCCTGCCCTTGTGGGGGTAGTCATGACTTTACATGCCACCTTCGGTCTTTCCCCCTGCCAGATGTAGTCCTGCACCAACTTGTTCAGAGTTTTGAAGAATTTTTGGGGGATCGCCGTGGGGAGAGCCTGGAAAAAGTACAGTGCTCTGGGGAGAATTATCATTTTAATGACGTTAATGCGGCCCATTGATGAGATATTAAGGAGCCTCCTCTCTCACAACCAAGTCTTTATTGTTTCCAACAGGTGGGGGTAGTTCGCTTAGTACATATCCTCTAGGCTACTGGTTATAGTCCCCCTTAGGTACCGGAGGGATCCCTCTGCTCTTGCGAACTGCCCTGTGTCCGGAGCTTCCGTGGGCTTGCCTCTTTGTAGTATTATTAGTTCAGACTTTTGGCTGTTAATTTTCAGACCCGCTACTCTACCGAATTCTTCTAGGAGTGCTGTTAGTTTTGGGAGAGAAGAGCTCATGTCTGTCAGCACCACCAGGAGGTCGTCGGCAAAAGCAATTGCCTTATGGTCTTCCCCTCCAAAAGTAATCCCTTTTATTCCTCTCTCTCCTGTCTGATTCTAGCTAGGAAGGGTTCAAGAATGATCATGTATAGGACTGGCGACACGGGGCAGCCCTGCTTGGTTACCCTTATGACCTGGGAGAGATGCCCGTTGATAACCAACCTAATGAGCGGTGCTCTGTAATTGGCTTTGACCATATGGAGAAAGACCGGGCCGAACCCCATAGCCTCCATGGTGGTAAACAAGAATGACCATTCGACCCGGTCGAAGGCCTTCTCGACACCTAGAGCTAGAACCCCCGCCCTCAGGCCCGTGTGGTTTGATTTCTCTATTACGTGGGATATTCGCCTGATGTTATCAAAGGATTGCCTGCCCTTTACAAAGCCCACCTGGTCCGGGTGGACCAGATCCGGAATGACCATATCCATTCTAGATGTTAACATTTTCGTGAAGATTTTGGCGTCGAGATTTATTAGGGCAATGGGACAGTATGAGCTACAAAGGGTTTCGTTCTTATTTGGTTTAGGGAAGAGGACCACCTTGGCCTCTTCCATGGAGTGGGAGATGCGACCCTTAGCTGAGACGTAGTTCAACAGGGATGTCATTAATGAGACTAATGAAGTCTGGAATGCCTTGTAAAACATGGTGGGGTATCCATCCGGGCCTGGGCCTTTATTTGGTGGTAACGATCGGATCGCCGCCGGGACTTCGTCTTATGTGATCGGCCCCTCTAACGCGTCTCGCTGACTATGATCTCATCTTTTTAGCTGGCAAGATCCTAGATAGGCTCTTTGGAGGTCGCCATCAGGCCTTTCCGTAGAATAGAGGGTCATATAAAATTCGGTGAACACCTGCAGGATCTCTTCCGTTAGTGTGGTTTCCTGTCCCCCCCACCTTCCGGCACGCAGATAGTGCGGGCCGCCTCCTTTTTCTTAACCTGCCTGGCTAGAAGAAGCCCGAAGAAGTCGCGGATGGGCTTGTGCATCTCGTCGCATATTACTGTATCTCTGAGCAGGTGGCTGGGAACTGCCACTTCCAGAGCCCCGACCCCCCCCTTTTCCATTGGATTTCTATCTGCAGAGGAGCCTGGTCAGAAAAGGCTATTGGCCCCATTTCTATGTTCTGCACCTGACCAAGCAATGTCACCGAGGCCCATATATAATCAATTCTTGAGAATGATTGGTGTGCATGAGAATAATACGTGTACCCCTTGGAATTCCCTTTTAGTTGGCTTTGGCTGCTCTGTCAGCCATTTCGTTCCCTAACAATATTAAGTCCTGTTCACCTGTGTGGGAGGCACATTTTATTATGGCCACCTCCACTGGTAGTTTCAATGCTTCTATCAGTCGCCCAAGCAACTCGGCATGTTGTACTGGGGACCTGTTGCTTCTGCTGATCCCCCTCCTTTCCCATCGTGGACATGACGCAAGCAGAGTCTGAGAATATATTAGCTGAATGCCCTTCCGTCATGTTCAACGCGCTGATCATGGCCACTAACTCTGCTGCCTGTGATGAATAATGGGATGGTAACCTCTGCTGTGATGCAACTACATATACTCCCCGTTCTTGCAGCCCACTATCACAGCCCCAGTATGTCTCCTTCCTGTACTGGGGTCTATACTTGAGGATCTGTCAATAAAGACCAAGGCCCTCATTACAAGTTTGACGGTCCGGAGTCCGGTTTTACCGTGAAGGCGGTGACACCGTTTCTGCGACCACAAGCAGGCGGAAGTAAGGTGTGATTATGGTCTGTTGGGTGCGCCCCAGCCCATTGCGGAAACGGTGTCACCACCGTAACGGAAACACCCACAAAGATGGATGCACCGGATACAATGGTAGCGGTACATCCGTTTCCGCCAAAGTCGTACCAGATACGGAAATACCGGTGCCGGAAACACTGTGATTGCGAAAACCAGAAAGAGAGCGGTGGCCATTACTTAAACCACAATCCACTGCAATCCTCAGTAACCACAAGGCCTACAGCTCCTGTGACTGCTGACATACAACAACTAAGATGACATCAAGGATTCCAGCCACCCGCCAGCGCAAACCCTGCTTCAGCGAGGCAGAACTGACAGTGCTCGTGGTGCACATTGTGGACAATGCGGCGCTGCTGTTTAGTGCAGATCAAAGCCGCAGCACACAGCAGAAGCGTAAGGAGATCTGGTCAGCCGCTGCACAGAAGTGCACAGCAGTTGGTGTCACAGTGCTCATGGTGAAGGACTGCCACAAGCAGAGGGATGATCTGCGGCTGCGTGTCCATAACCTGATGGCAGCACAGCAATGGCACAGGAGGGGGACAACATTCCCCACTGAAGCTCCAGACCTGGAAGGAGAAGTGCAGCAGCATCATGCACCTTGAGAGGATTGAGGGAGTCGGTCAATCAGAGGTTGGAGCTGGCACACCTGGCGAGGCCGGTAAGTGCACAGAGTGCAAAGCCATGAGTGCAAATTATGGAAGACCCCCCCCCCAGCCAGGGCCCAGAGGCACACAACACATCCTCCATTGACCCCCCCCAGCCAGGGCCCGGAGGCACACAACACATCCACCATTGCCCCCCCACCCCAGACTGGGCCCAGAAGCACACAATACATCCACCATTAACTCCCCCCCCCCCAGCCAGGGCCCAGAGTGTCGTAAAGCCAAAGGGGGATCAAGCGCAAAACTAAATGTAAACTGATTGCTAGCACAGTTGGGGAGGGGCTAATGAGTATGTGTCATCTCTGCCCTTTATGTAGATGCACTTGGTGTGGCAGCAGGACCCTTTCCAGGGGCAGAAACCCTAAAGAACTACATGTCCCAGCAGTCCTGGGGCCGACAACTACAACCCCAGCAGCCCGACTCTATCTAAGAGGAAATCAGGCACACGGGGCCTGCAAACAACTTGGGAGACGCCCAAGCCGACGCCCAACAACACTGCGCATGTGCGAGGAGGCTACCGCGCATGCGCAAACCCTGAATGCTTGTTCGCGCTCTAGAATTCATCCGAGAGGACACACCCTACGGAGCTCCAGCAGAAGTCACATGCGGGGCCTGCCCTCGCTGCTAGAACAACACTCTCTGGCCCCGCGTTGCTTAAGATAAGTGGCAGTTGCTTTTCTAACTTAGCGGACCATACTTACCCTCTAAACTAACTTTGGGAAGGGTCCAGTTGACTAATTTGACGGCCACGAGTCTGGGGCCGCATTAGGGAATCTGCATAGCTCATAGGAGAACCGCACTAACAGTTTCCTTTTTCATCAGGAACTACTGATAACGGAACACCAGCTGTCCTCACAGACTGCACAGCCAGCCGCCAGAGCATGAGCTAGAAAGCCAGAGCTAAGTGCTTTTCATTTTATGTTTACCTATTGTAACGCACTTCTTGTCTAGGTTACTTACCGCAGTCCCAGCAAAGCACTTGTTGACAAGACGTTGCTGGTTTGAGAAACCCTTCATGGGGATAATGTTTGTGCATGTGTAGCTTACTAAAGTATTCTCGTTTTTCTGCAAAAAGGCGAAGTTCGTGTCAATTCAAAGTTGGGTGCTACTCAGTGCTGCTAATAACTGAGCGAGCTCTCATAATCAAAAAGGGGTAACACATGTATGAGATATGAATGCATGTGAGAGTGAATGCAAGGGCTAAAGTGAAAACAGAACCGTAGCAAGGCATTGGACAACAGCCTCATTGAGAACAGAGCCAAGGAGCATGCCTACCCCTTGAACCCTCTACCTATCCGCAGCTACTTCCTAACCCTCAACCTGGTTTACCCACTTCCCCAACCCATCCAATCCGTGGACCCTAACCCCCTTTCCCCGTGGGGGTCGCGGTGGCCTGCGTTCATCTAAATCCAGGTGCCAAGACCACCGAGGGGTGGAAGGAGTTCTTGCTGCTTCTACGCGGGACTGGATCGTGCCTCGACACAGAGGCACACAACACATCCACCATTGACCCCCCACTTCCCAGCCAGGGCCCAGAGGCACACAACACATCCACCATTGAACCCACCCCCAGCCAGGGCCCAGAGGCACACAACCCAACCACCATTGAACCCCCCCCAAAGCCTAGCCAGGGCCCAGAGGAACACAACACATCCACCAATGACCCCCCCAGCCAGGGCCCAGAGGCACACAACACATCCACCATTGGTCCCCCCAAGCTAGGGCCCAGAGGCACACAACACATCCACCATTGACCCCACCACACACACACCACCCCCACGTGACAACACCACCAGGACAGGCAGATGGCGTGCAACGGTGTGCAAGCTGTTATCTACACACCTGAGTGCATCACCCATCAATGTGTGTACTTGCAAGTGGACGAAGTATGAGGAGTGCGTTGCATGTGACTGCCCCATTCACATCCTGTCACACGACTAACAGCATGCCCTACATTCCCCCACAGACACATCAACCGACAGTGACTCAGCACAACAGTCAACGGCAAGGGGGACTGCAAGAGGCCGTCGGACAAGGGAATCCCAGGACGCCACTGCCAGCACCTCCGGCAGACAAGAATCCACCACGGTGATGGTGCACGTCGACACAGACACCATCCCCGCTGCACCTGCCATCCCCGCTGCACCTGCTGTACAGCATGTGGCAACACCAAATACACCTGCAGCCCCTTCCATTGCACCCATTAGTGCCTGTGGGCAAAACAGCGACAACGACGCTGCTAGCGTCGAAAGTACGCCAGGCGAACAAGGCGCTGACGCACCAGAGAATGCCAATGATAGGGGCAACACCAAAGCAGAACAGCTGGCCACATTCAGCCTCATGGGAACACAGTCCGATACGCTCCCCCACACCTACCATCCCGGAACTTTGCGCACACCTACAGCGGATGGAGGAGCACCAGGCCAGCCTCACACAACTTGTTCATCAACAGCTCCAGGAGGCAAGGCTGCAACGGGAGAGCACTGCCACCTCTGTGCACCGTCTCTCACGTGTGATCGGCCGGTTTGCCACTACAAACATGGTGTTATCATGGCGGGTTAGGGAGGGCAACAACATTATTTCCAACATTGCTGAGACAATGCTGGTTGCCCAGCAGGCTTTCATGGGCTGTGTGCCAGCAACAAACCTTGCCATGGCCTACGCCAGCACCACACCCTCGAGTTCCGTGACCAGCAGCCCTCGGAGGAGGTAATCACAGCTGGCAGGTGCCTCTGGGAGGGACAAACATGGGCACAAGCACGGCCGAAAATAGGCTGTGCATTGCGGAACTGCTGGTCCACAAGTTGTGATGGGGTCTGGGTTGGCGGGTGGGAGGGAACGTTGAGGAGGTGGGGGTGGTCTTTAATGGGGTTTGTCAGTTTGGGCCAGGTTGGTGGGTGGGAACCTTCGGGAGGTGGGAGTGGTCTTTAGTGGGGTTTGTCAGTCTGGGCCTGGTTGGTGGGTGTGAATGTTGGGGAGGTGGGTTGGCACATGTGGTGTACGTTGTAATCCTAATCCTGTTTCTGCTGTTAATCCAACAATATAGTGGTGCGCAAATGCAAATGACAAGTGGACATTCTCATTTCTTGTGCTTTGAAATCATTTATTGTAGTGCTACAACCTGAAGTGCTGAATGTGCACATGTGGTACATCAGAAGAAATTGCGTATGAGTGCTCTACGTGCATGTTGTCCATCAATGGCACCCTGGCCTGGTAGTGCACCCATCCCATCACCGTCTTCATCATCATCATCCTCATCTGCTGGCTCGATGTCCGGGGCAGTGGAATGTTCTTGCCTATGCACACTCTGTGCAGCATAGCCATGCTACCACTATTTTCCTGTCTTCACCGGGCTGTAATGCAAGGCGCCACCTGATCTGCTCAGGCAGTGGAACCTGGCCTTCAGCAGTCCAAAGGTCCGCTCTATTTCGGCACGTGTACGTTTGTGTGCCCGGTTGTAGGCTTCCTCATGCCCGTTCTGTGGCCGTCATATGGCCGTCATCAGCCATGGCGTGAGTGCATATCCGGCATCACCTGCATGGGAGTGAAAGTAAGGGCACATGTTACTGTTTGTGGTATTATTGTCTGTATCAGATGCAGTCCACAGATGCCCCTTCTGATAACCCAATATTTGACTCATCTATTGTGCACACTTGGATCACATTTCCATGTTGGTTTCAGTGATGCTCAGATTCGTGGAGTGACGTTAAGCAGGGACATGTTCCAATCATTGTGATGTATATGTGCTCAGATGTGGTGGGTGACTCCGGCATTGTGATGTCATAGTCAGTTCTGCATCAGGCAGACACAGATCACTGCAAAGATGTGGCCATTGCGCACAATACATGATGTGCCCATCGTGTGCATGCCAGTAGCAGATGTACGTCGGGCGGGGGTGGCACTCACATCCTCATGTCGCAATTGCATGTAGTTCCACCCCAGGGCTAGGGTGTACATGGAGATAGGCAGGGCTTCCTTTTGCGTGGCATGGCATGGTGCAATGCTCAAGTTGACGCAGTAAGCTGTGTGGATTCTGGTGCTTGTCTATTGGTGCATGTCTATCCCCCCCACCCCCAATACACAGAGGTCATGCACTGGCAGTTCTGCTGGCCCAGCTGCCTGGGACACTGTGGGCCTTGACTTTTCTCCCCCCCCTCCATACACAGGGGTCATGCTCTGGCAGTTCTGCTGGCCCAGCTGCCTGGGACACTGTGGGCCTTGACTATTCCCCCCCCCCCAATACAGAGGGGTCATGCACTGGCAGTTGTACTCACCCACAAGCCATGTGCTCTGTCCAGCGTAATGTTCCATGTAGTGTGACAATGTCGAATTCCGCAAGACCATCGAGTCGTGTGTGGACCCCGGGAAACGTGCACAGCAATACGTGATGAATTGTTGGGCATCACAGACCATCTGGACGTTTAGTGAGTCGAATTGCTTCCGATTGTGGTACACCGCCTCAATTGCATGTCTGACAGTCAACGCCACGTGCGTGCAATCTAATGCGCCTATGCAATTGGGCATGCCGGCAATGGCATGGAAGGCCACTTTGGTGGCAATGACCTGGGCAGGGGCACGGGGTAGGGAAATGTGCTCCGACGCATGGCGCAGTAGCGCATCCAGTACCTGGATCAGTTTCCTGGAGAAACAGGGTTGTGACAGCCCGTGCAGCTCCCCAACAGTGTGCTGATAGGTTCCGGTGGCGAGGAAATGCAGTACAGAGACCACTTTCAGCAGGGGGGGGATTGCAGTCTGTATGCCGATGTGGCTGCTAATGTCCTCTTCAATGAGAGTGACGATGGATATGATTGAGGCCCTGTCAAGCCAGTATAATGTATGTATCCGATTTGGGGTCAGGTTCCAGGGTGAGGCCCTGATGCGGGGTATTGCTGGCTGCCTGCAGGGTGGTACCTGCTGCACATTGATATTTTGGATGGCCACTGGGTTCCTGATTTGACTCCTGCACCTATGCCGCCTCCTCCTCTGCCTCAGTGCTGCTTCAATGTACACTGCTGCTTGTAGGTTCCCTATCCCAATTGCTGCTAGGGCGGCTGACAGCATGTTTGTGTTGGAAGGTGGCTTGGGTGTGGGTGTGGCCCTTCGTAGGTTCCCAGTGGCCTATGATCTGCAGCTGGCCTGATTGTGCACACCTGGGGCCTGTTTCAGCTCTCCTCCCACTGTTTAACGCCATGTCTGCGGTGCCGGGGGTACTGGCACAGTGTTCACAGTGTTTCCGTCATGGTTATAGCGGTATTTCCGTGTCTGTGCTACTCGTAATGTGCCCGATGTTGCACAATGCCAGTGATTGGGGGTGCACTGCCGTGTCATCCCGCTATTTACCGGGTGTGTTGACACCGCAGGGGCCGCTTTGTGTTGATGGTGTTTCCAGCATCGCGGGTCAGAATGAGCCAGTCCGATAAACAGTGCTAGCACTGTTAAATCCGGACCGCCTGACTTGTAATGAGGGCCCATGTCTGCTCCGTCTATTTCTTCATCTTTTACCCGGATGTTCCCTTTCATTCTGTCCATATTAGCTGCACGGTCACGCATATAATCCCCTTCCTCAGCGGGTTCTGCTATGAATGTTGCTGGGTTTACCACACAACACCTCACTACCTCGAGGGCTGGGTTTGTCAGTATTATCTCATACCCCAAAAGCCCTTTGTGTTGTCAATGTACTCTTTGATTTTTCCAATATTGTGAATAGTGAAAGCTCCATGTACAGTGAAACTGGACAAGCCATAGTAATCGTTGCTGCCTTCTCCATTGCAAACGCGGCAGCCGCGAGCGCTTGATCATAGGGGAAATTCCCCTGCATTACTGGTTCTAGAACACCACTGTAGTAAGCCAATGGCTTGTGCCCCTGTGGCTTCTTTTGCCTGATGACCGCCATCATCACTGACCCATCTGAGTGGCAGAACAAATGAAAATGTTCTTTGTAATTAGGGGTGTCCAACACTGGTGCACGGGCAATGCTTCTTTTAGTTTGGCGAAATTCTCATTCATTTCTGATGTCCACTTTATTTCCCCTTTCTCCTTCTGTACTTCCTTAAGGGCCTGCAATATGTACTTTGTAAATGTGGAGTAATTGAAAACTCACGCCCTGCAGTAATTGCATAACCCCAGGAACTTCTGCATCTCTTTCACTGTACATGGGCATGTAGTCATGTGAATTGCTTCTACTCTCTCCTGTGTTATCTGTGTCCTTCTATGGATATTATTTGCTCCAAGTATACAACCTCCTCCTGGCAGTATTGTAGTTTTTCTCCTTGTCCACCTTATACTGTTTGTCTGCTAGTAGCGTCAAGAGATGCACTGAATCTGTCCTACAGTGCTCCTCAGTCTCGCTGCATAACAACAAATCAACAACGTATTGTATGACTGTGCTTGACACTTGTAAGTTACTTAGGTCCATCTGTATCACTCGGTTGGTGATTAGCAATACCCATGGGGCAGCCTAGTGTGTTCAAATCGGGTTCCCCGATACGTAAATGCTGTCAAATATCTACAATCTGGGTGTAGTGGGATGGAAAAGAAGGCATTCTTCAGGTCGATGACCGTGAAGTACTTTGCCTTTTTTGGAATATTGCACAGCATTGTATCGGGATTTGGTACCAGGCAAAATTATACTTCAACCATGTCGTTAAGAGGGCGTAAATCTTGTATAAATCTCCACGATACGCCCTTTCACTTCTTTACAGTATATAGCTGTGTTGCACGGTGATGTGGATGTCTATTATGCCCTGCTGCCACAATGCATGTAGCGTCGAGTATATCCCCTCCTCTGCTTCTCTTTTAACTTTATCTTTACCGCCCCTACTCCTTTTAATACCCTTATATCATGGGGCGCTTTTGTCAATAGTCTTTCTGGAACCTTTTTTAGATCTTCATCTGTGTGTCTGCTTCCCCTCTTTGGCAGGTGCGAGTATCAGCACCAGCTTTTCTACTACTCTGGGCAGGGTATTTGTAGGTGGAATACCATATCCTCCTCTTGCTCCCCATCAGAGAACAGCTGTTCATCTGTTACTCCTGCAATTGTCAGTGTTGGGTCAATGCATAGCACTGTACGCCATTCCATGCTGTCATTATCGGTTCAACATAGGATCACCATGTCTTTACGGATCACTACCTCTTCAAGCTGTAGCACCACTGTGGTGCCTTTTGTGTCTTCCTTCTGGCACTGTGGTCGGAATAAAAATTCTGACACCAACCGGAATACCATCCCTTGTATCACCGGGACCCATCCCAGCAATATCTCAAGCCCATCCAAAAATATGCTAGGGTACATGGGTTGGCCTCGTAGCGTGCTTTGGACATGTGCTGCTAAAGAGAGTGCAGCCACTCCTGTGTAATAGACGCCTGTCGTTGAGCACACATTCTCTTTTCTGTGAATGATATTGTGGTGTTCAGTTTGCTCAATAGGTCTCTCCCTAGTATGTTGATGGGAGTGTTCTTGGAATACAACAGGGATGCTATAATGTGCTGCGTCCCTATAGTTAGTGGTAAATCTTTCATTACTGGAACCGTCACTACTGCCCCAGAGAAGCCCTGCATGTTCATTACTTTGTTTGATAGCAGGAATCCTCCCTCCCTTATACAAGATTTGGTTGCTCCTGTATCTATGAGGAATGATTACTCTTGGTCCTATTTTCACTGCTACTACTGGTTCCTCTTCTGGGCCGTCAGTTATTAATAGGACTGGACACACTCAAACTCTCTGCGGGACAGCCTATTGAGCATATTGTTACGGGTTACTCTGTGGAAACGGGAAAGGATTTCCTCTGACAATGCTGACTCCAGTGTAGTGAGCTATCACGTTCTGCCCTAAAACTACTGTACTTCCCGCAGCTGGGGCTGGTGTTTGTGTTATACTCGGAAATGCTATCCTGCCATCCGTAGGGCCCCCTTGGGCACGCTGCAGCCCCTGGTGCCCCTGCTGCAATTGTGTCTGGTGGGACTGCACCTACTGCAACTGCTGTTGTGCTGCGACAAACCCTTGCTGCTGTGCCATTTGAATTGCCTGTGTTTGAGCTTGTTGCCCAAATGGGCAAGTGCGCGCGAAATGCCCCATGTTCTCACATATAAAGCATAGCCCAAACACCCTGTATCCTTCTCCCCGGTATCATCCTCCTCTCCCTCGCTGCAGGTACCCTCTCCCCATTGGAAAGAACTCCGACAGTATGTAATTCCCAGGCTGTGGAGCTCCCCATTGTGGCGCATACAGTGGTGGCAAATTCCCCCCTTGCGGGAGCATATTGCTCACAGGAAACCCTCCCTGTTGGGCGGACGCCACGGTGGCAGCATCGGGTATGAGCACTAACGCTTCCATTGTGTACCATGCCAATTTCTTTTGCACCAGTCTGTTTTCTGCCTTTTTAGCATTTTCAGCCACCTGCCTCTCGCTCTCTTGCTTCCTTTTACAATAGTGCACTATCGTTGCCTGTTTCTCTGGCCATCCCTTTGCTTCTATTCCTACACTCTTGTCTAGAGATGCCTGGACATGTGTTGACAATCCCTTGACCAATATGTGGTAGAACAATGGTATGCATTCATCCCAGGGCTTCCGCGTTTCCAACATCCAAAGGTCCTGGACCTGTTCGATATTCTCTGCTGGGTCTTCGTCAGGCTTCATCGTGTGCACCATGAATGCCCCTAAATCTGAACTATTCTGGGTACATGCTTCTCAGGACCATACACACGTGCGCTCGGCAGTTGTGAATGGAATGTGAATGTGAATAGAATGCCAAGCACGCTATTATACAGCAGGTACCTGTCGGCAGTGACCCTTCCACCTTGGTCAATACCACAAAAGCAATACTAACAAGCGTGCGTCCCCCTTTCTTCCATCAAAACACTACTTCAACAACTGCACAATAAAATACCACCTGTCTCCCCCTAAATGAAGCAACTATACAAACGCCTGCAGTACTCTCATCTAACAGGGTTTGTCCCTCACTACTCATCTCTCCTGCTCTAACGCAGGTATGCCCACTCAAACACGTACACCCCCTATGGGGTGAGGCATACTAAAATCTACTACTACTATGGCCGATCGGCCTCGCACCTTGAGGATGCATCCTTAACACCATAAATACAGTCCCTCCCTCCTCCATGGGCATGCAACCACGATACAGCCTGCTCTTGCACGGATACACTCACATGTCCTAGAGACCTCTTGGCACTGAGCCACCTGTGCAGGCTCACTCCTCCTGAGCGCGGGTTGCGCTCAGAACCAGGCAGACCTTTGTGAACGCAGCGTCTGCAGGGCCTCCTCTGTGTTGCGCGTGGGACTGGTCTGCAGTCGCCAGACCTGCGCCCCAGGGAGGGCAGAATACTCTCAGTTGACCGAGGGAACGGAGGATCTCGCTGGTGCCTCCAAAAATGTAACAGGTGTCCTCTAGGGGCTTGTAATCAATCAGTTACCAGTAGTAGTCCAAGAAGAAGCGTACATCAGGCAAGAAGTAACACTGTTTATTACAGCTGGGCAAGCACAAAGCAAACAGCACAGTGGAACAGAAATGGTTGTTGTGAGCTGACTAACTGGCTCATAGCGAACAATACATTTATACAGCTAATACAATGTGTATACAGTTAGAAACAGTTGCACTTCAAACTTCACGTCTTCCCTGTTCTCACAAAGCTGACTAGTTAGAATTTGTCACTATACTTATAGATACGCTAATTGGACATGCTTGGAGCAAAACAGACCAGCCCTCTCTCGGTTCATTCCCTCCCAGTGTGGTGCCACGTTGCCTCCCCCTGCACCTGTTAGGCAGAAACCTGTGCAGTTCCCTCTGGGACCACTGCAAAAGATTTAGGACTACAGGTGTTTGGCAGTAAACCCACTTGGTAGCAGTCTGTACCACACAGATTCACTTGGTAGCTGTGGCTGAGCAGTCAGACTTCCCTCAAGAAGAGTTAGGCAGTGTACAGAGTATTCACAATAGGTCAAGGGCACACAATAGAACAAGTAAACACTGACCAGGGCTTGGTGTAAAAGAGATATATTTATTTATTTAAAACCACATCTAGAAAAACACACAGGCACTAATAGTAAGCAATTAAAAAACACTAAAAGATATACACTCCCTTAAAAGAATATTAGACAAGTCTTAAGTAAAGCCCCACTTATTTTCAGACAGCGGTGAGCGCTTAACGTAGATGGCACTCTAATAGTTCATTTTAAAAAGGGAGAGAAAAGCAGAGAACAAATTGAAACAGATCCCAACACTTCTACAAGAACATAACAAGAGAGGAAGGCAAAGTAAAACCGTGAAGTCAGTAGGCCGGATCCGCTTTAAGAGGATCAAAACGAAATGTGTCCAAGGTCACACGGTTGCAGTGCACAAAAGTCTTGTAATGGTTCAAAAAGGAGTTGGATCAGCGAAAGGGACCAGTTAGAGGGTCAAGGCGGCCAGCCCAGTCCAGAAGGTTAAGGAGTTATTATTACCTTGTTGCAATCTTTAGAAAGGGAGGCCTGGCGGACACGGTACCTTAAAGTGGTGAGAACGCTCCAGCGGGGGCATTTGTTCCTGGCAGCGGATGCAAGTCGGTGCTTCGTCCGGGGGAAGAGAGGATCTCGTCGCGGAGGAAGACAGGAGTCCGTTGCACTGCCAGGGAAGAAACCAGCCGCGGAGTTTCTCAGGTACAAGGAGCGGTCCGGTGATTCGCGGTTCAGTGGTGAGTGGCTATCCGGCCGCCGGGGTGCTTGGCACGGGAAGTTCCACCACAAACCGGGCTGGGGTGCGAAGAAGGAAAGGTAAACTGGTTGTGCCCACCAGTCAGGGGAAGAAGCCTCTCCAGCCGGGAGATCTTTTCTGTCGTCGGGAAGTGGTTAGTCGGTTCTGCAGGGCTCCACCGGTGGTGTCGTCGTGGTAGGTCGGCTCAGCTTCTCGCTCGTCGGATTCTCAGGTCCTGTGGCGACTTCTGAAGTTCCAGTCCCCAAAGCCCTGCTTTTATGCAGAAAACCCCCATTCACTCAGCCTAGCTGTCACTCAAACATGCTAAGTGGTGAGCCGGCCGACACACCACTTGGGCCAATCACACAAGAGTGCGACTTCAGTTACCAAGGTAACTCAGTCCAGGGTGCCTAAACCCCCTCCCACACCCCCTGTGGTACCCAGACAGAGTGGCACCACTTTTGGAGGCTTCTGTGGAGAAGCCCGCCAAAAAGTGGAACAAAGGGCTCGACTTGGGTTGGAGTCACAGAAGAGAACACAAACGCCATTTTAGAATCGAGTCTTGGCAAAAAATACCAACCGGAGAATTAATATTAATTAAATAAACCGGCAGTATGTTTGAGGCTATGAGAATTAAATAATTAAAGTTGGTAGCCCCGAACAATGGGAAAATCCCATAGGAAAATATTTGCGTTCGAATATAAAAAGTAGTTTCCACTGCCACCAGCCAAAACTCGATCAGGGGGGACGGAGACGTGCCCCCTCGACTAACAGACCCCGGGGAAATCGAATTGCCCCGACCAGTACATCCACAATATGATAGTTTGTACTGGTTTCTGTTAATAATGTGGGACTAGTAAAGCCAATGGTGACTTTACATGCCCTGGGAGACAGTAGTCAGTCCCAGGGTATGGAGTCTATGGTGGGGTGTCACTATGACACCCCTGTGTTACTGCACGGAGGGTGCTGTGTAACACACATAGGAAAAACACACGAGACCCTATGGAGTAAAGGACCCCATAGCCCATAAAACACATTACCAGTCAAAGGAATACCATAAATCATGTCCAAGAGTGGGAGGAAAAGAGTCTCACTCTTGGCAGGAGGAAAAAAACAAACTCCAGAAATCCAGCAAAGCTGCTGGGGGACTCACTAGGTTAGGAAATTCAGCCTAAAGAGAGAATTCTCCCTAACAGCACCCTGCAAACTAGTCGCAATGAGCAATAACATAATTGTGCTGACCTCCGGATCTTTATTTTCGCCTGCCATTGGTCAGCACCAGAAACAGAAGGAACACGAGACACCCTGAACTAGTGGGAAGGGAGACATTCACACGGCACCTGCCCAATGAGAAGCCTTGCAGACATCGTTGTGGACACACTATGTACTTGTTGCTTTTCAGGGACACCAAAACGTACTGTTTGATTGGCTCTTCCCAAAGTGCCCCTTCATTCCACAACCTTGTTCCCATACCCACTGTCCAAGGGCTATTTGAAACCGCCTTTGGTGTTATGCAAGTGCCTCCCCGGATAAGGTTGATTTTCCCAACTGCCACGAGTAACCGATGGGACTGGATAGCCGACCTTGATTGCATCGTTCAGTGCTGTTCAAAGCAACGGCAGTCTGCTAGAGACAAGCAGTCAGAATTCAGCTTCCCCACCCCACAGCCACTGCGTTTTCACAGTGTGTTCTAACTGGCCCGCTATGAAAGGCCCATCCACGGCATCCCCATGGAGTGCGCTTACCTGTGATGTTCACCTTCCTTGCGCTTATGCAGTAGGTTCCCTTGTGTCCATGTTGTTATGTGTACAGGATATCCCCCCCACCTTGCCCCCCTCCATGCTTGGTCCCTGGGGCTGGGTACAGCTTCCAGTGATCCCTTGTGCCTCCCTTGTGGGTGTCCCCGCACGCCCCCATTATTCCTGCAATTGGTAGATGCGTCCCTCTGCCAGGCGCTGATCAGCACCTTCATTGCATACCTCAGATCACATGCATGAGTATGTGGTGCACACAACTAAATTTATAAGAAATCGTTACCATCTGAGCAGAATTGTGGTCACACCCGAAGGCTGTTTCATACCTGTAGACTCTGGTTCTCTTTCTGTTCAGTGTGGTCATCATTGCAGTCAACTGGGACATCAAAACTCCTGTATTGATCAAGAAAAAAGCATGCTTACAATGTATCAGAGGTTTATGTATTTAACAGTTAATGCGCCTACTCCGATATCAGTCATTCCTCATACAATCATGCACAGCTCGGGTACGTGGAAAGCTGTAAACACACAAATCAGACCCATTTGAACATAGATAGAGTCAAATAAAATATATTCACAATACACTGGATCATGGATCCTTGGTGCTTGTGTAGTTGTAAAACAGTAACTTTCCTAATTATAAAGGGGGTTTGTTGAAGTATGTCTGCTGATAGTAATTGAGTAAGTGAAAGACAATGCTATTTACTTTCAGACTTGACATTTGACTTTACTTTTTACTGACTCAAACCTCAGTAAAACAGATTTTATAATGCAATATGCTAATAAGAAACACCATCTCTTTCATGCTATGACATTCGAAGTATTAGATTTTAAAATGTAGCCTGTAAAAGTATACGTCAGTGAGACCAGATGGGGGAAGGTAACAGGGGAAGTTGAACAAAGACCCGATCCTACCTCTAGAAATGAGAATTCTGCTGCTCAGACATATATGGGTGCTTAGGGCTATGGGAAATTGGATGTGCTTGGTCTTCTGATAACACTTTCTAGAACACTTAGCAGTCACCACTAAAAGAGCCAAAGAATAATGAACAACTGTAACGGCAGGGATTGCAGCAATCCTTATTCTGCCTGGAAACAGCACACAAACCACGTATGACCCATCTCGCTCTGTCACAACTCAGAGATAGTTTTCTGGTCGTTGCAGATAATACTTCCCCACTCTTCTGGGGAAGTTCCTTTCACTCAAGGAATATGGGATTTTTATGGTGATGTGCCAAAGACTTCCCTCCCAAGAGCTCAGCCTACAGGGATCAATACACCTGGCAGGCCGGGGGCTTGAGTGAAAAGGCCGGAGCAGAATCGTCAGAGCTGGAGGGACAAAGAACAAAACAGTTGTTCAGGAAATGCAGCCAAGTAGTGCCAGAGAACAAACAGCCAACACCGCCCACAATTACCCACTCTTACCTGCTCCGTAGGAACAATATACCAGTAACCTACTAGTATCAAAGTGCAGAAACAAGGAGGATGTCTGGTGAAGGGACTGGTGTGCCAGTATCCTAGGAACACCACGGTGAAAGCAGCAGAGCGTTCCAAAAAGTGTTCAAAGCAATCCAGAGTCAATGCAGCAGAGCGTCCCAGAGTGTTCAAAGCAATCCAGAGTCAATGCAGCAGAGCGTCCCAAAGTGTTCGAAGCAATCCAAAGTGTAAACAGCAGAGCGTCCCAAAAGTGTTCAAAGTAACAGGAGTGGAAAAAGAAAGAAATGAATGATCAGGGAGGCGGGCGTTCACCTCACGCTATTTCCCTTACGGAAATGTTCGGGTTACCAGATCACCAAAACTTAAGGATTCAGAAATGGGAGGTCAATAATGAGCAAGCCGGGTTCATATAATCCAAGGGGGACAATCGAGGGAGGCAGGTGTCGGGAGGCAGACAAGGACAAGGCAGAGACAATAACTTGATTCGAGCGCCGGGTAGTCAAGGATTCAAGGAGTCCGGGAACAGAGCTTGTAACTAACAACAGTTTAGGAGCACTCGATCTCCGGATAGACGGGAGTTAAATGCAGTTCACAACAAATGAAAACACAGCAACGTCATGCGTGTATGTCACGTGGCTATAATAGCAAGAGTTGTGGGAGTTGTAGTTTTAAAGGGTTTTACGTGCCGGATAGCGCTCAGACAATCGCCAAGGCAGTTTCCAATTTAGCCGAGACGTGACAGTACCCCTCCACAAAGAGCGCCCTCTCCTGAGCCTTCGCAAGCGTTGAGACCAAAAGGCACGTAACAAACGGGGTGCGTTCAAATTAGAGGCCGGTTCCCAGGACCTGTCCTCTGGACCATACCCCTTCCAATCAATCAGGTAAGACCGAACCCCACGACATAGGCGAGTGTCCATGATTGCACGCACCTCATACTCGTCCTCTCCATGGACGTTAACTGGGGTAGGGACAGCAGGTAACCGCGTGCCAGGTACAAAAGGGCGAAGCAAGGAGACATGGAACACCGGGTGCACCCGCCAATGAGATGGAATCTCTAGACAAACAGTGACAGGGTTAAGGCACCGTAGAATCGTATAAGGACCCAGGTAACATGGCAACAGTTTCCTTTAACCCTTAATGGCCAGATGTTTTGTAGAGAGCCATACACGGTCACTACAAGAATACGAAGGAGCCGGTGCGCGTCGCTTGTCAGCCTGCATTTTGGTACGACGTTGCGCAGCTTGTAAATGGGATAACACTGATTTACGGATGGCAGGCAAGGAATCCTTCACGGCATTAGCTGCGGGAAACTGCTTTAAAGAAGGCAAGACAGGCGGCAGAGTCCTTGGGTGCAGACCATATAAAGCATAAAATGGAGAGCAGCCGATTGATGAATGTATAGAATTGTTATAGGCAAATTCTGCTGCACCTAGTAGCGAGAACCAGTTAGATTGATGTTGCAGACACAGCGAAGAAACTGTTCCATAGTGCCATTGGTACATTCAGTCTGGCCATCCGTCTGAGGATGGTAGGCCGAGGACAAGCGGGCATCGATACCCAAGGAGGAAGTGAGAGAGCGCCAAAAGCGCGAGGTAAATTGAGACCCTCGGTCAGAAATCAGAACCGTAGGAAGTCCAAAAAAACATACCACATGGTCAAAAAACAGACTCGCTAACATAGAAGCAGTAGGTATTCCCGAGCACGGTATAAATCGTGCCATTTTGGTGAAAACATCCACAACCACAAGAATGGTGGACATGCCCCCGATACAAGGGAGTTCCACCACAAAATCAAGGGTGACCGTATGCCACGGATACGGGGGTAATGGCATGCTCATTAGAAGACCTACGGGTTTGCCCGGTTGTCTTTTGCACTGTGTACATACAGCACATTTGGAGACATATTGTTCAGTGTCCTTCTTCATACCAGGCCACCAGCACCATCGGTGGAGAAGATCATAGGTTTTGGCCCGGCCAGGGTGAGCTGCCAACGGGAGATCATGGGACCATTCGAGAGCTTTTCGCCGAGTTTGATTATCAGGCAGGTATAGTAGACCTTTAACATATGGAAGACCGGTGATGAGTTCGGCGTCCATCTCTTTAAGAATAGGAGCATGGTCCTTAACCCATCTATGATGGACGGAGAAACCGAACAAACACACACTACAGTCCCTGAGGGTAATACTGGCGTTGACTGCTTCGTTGTTTCCATATCTGTACCAATACGAGATAACGCGTCTGCCTTTCCATGTAATGGACCGGGCGATATGTCACCGTGAAATCAAACATGGTAAAAAACAAATGCCACGTATTTGCCTAGCATTGGTGCATTTCACATGGGACAACGCTTGAAGATTCCGATTGTCCGTATACACAGTAATGGGGTGCCTAGCACCTAATAGATGGTGTCTCCACTCTTTAAACGCCACCTTAATCGCCAGTAATTCTCTCTCCATGATCGTATAATTACGTTCGGCTGACGCCAGTTTCCCGAGAATGGAAAGCCACCGGATGTAGGCGATGGGTAGCTGGACAAATTTGCGACAGGATGGGCCCCACTGCAATTGCAGAGGCATCGGCTTCCACGATAAATGGAAGGGATGGATTAGGGTGCTGCAAGACGGGAGCGGTGGTAAAAGCCTCCTTCAATTTGTGAAATGCAGATTGCGCTTGATCATCCCAAAGGAAAGGGACGTTCGGACTGGTTAACCGAGTTAGTGGCGCAACTATTTCGGAAAAGGAAGCGATGAAACGTCTGTAGAAGTTAGAAAAACCCAAGAATGATTGAAGGGCTTTTACTGAAGTCGGGACAGGCCAATCCAGTACTGCTCGGACCTTGGAGGTGCACATGAGCACTCCCTTTTGAGAAATTTGAAACCCCAGGAACTCTACAGACGATGCATGGAACACACACTTCTCCAGTTTTGCAAAGAGGGAGTGCTCTCTTAGACGGAGTAGGACAGAGCGTACATGTTGTATGTGTTGAGACAAGGATTCTGAATATATCAGGATGTCATCCAAATATATTACGATGTAACAATCCAACAAGTCCCTGAAAATATCGTTCACAAAGTGTTGGAACGTTGCTGGGGCATTGCAAAGCCCAAAGGGCATTACGCAATATTCATAAAGCCCGAATTTCGTGTTGAATGCGGTTTTCCATTCATCCCCCTTACGTATCCTCACCAAGTTGTATGCTCCCCGTAAGTCCAACTTGGTGAAGATAGTAGAGGAGGTCATTTTATCAAGGAGCTCCGTGATAAGCGGCAGTGGATACTGGTTTTTGATCGTGACATTATTGAGGGCACGATAATCCACACAGGGGCGTAAATCCCCTTCCTTCTTAGGTACGAAGAATATCGGGGAGGCCGCTGGGGAACGGGACGGACGTATGTGTCCCAAGCGCAAAGCATTGTCCACATAGTCTCGCAGGTGTTCTTCTTCCTTTTGAGTGAGTGAGTAGATACGGCCGTGTGGAATGACTGCCCCAGGTATGAGATCAATGGGGCAGTCATAATCTCTGTGTGGAGGCAGTTTTTCTGACAAGCCTTTATCGAACACATCCGAGAACTCTCGGTATTCCAATGGAAGTACAGGGACCGGGATAGAGGATAAGGCACTGATGGAAGAAACACTAGTCACCAGGGCCAGGCAGGGAGAAAAGGCTGCTACCTAGTGAGACCCAAGGCATTTCTGTATGCAAAAAGAGGAAGAGAACCGCACGGTTCGTTCAGCCCAATCAATTACAGGATTATGCGTTTGCAGCCAAGAAAGACCCAGAATCATACCAAACTGGGGGGCCGTAATAAGGTCAAAGGTGATGGATTCTGAATGACCTTGTAAGGTGGACATTTGTAGTGAAGTCGTTTGCTCCGTAACTTGTCCGGATACCAAACAGGAACCGTCTACAGCATGTATGTCCTCCGGTCGTATTTTGGGAATTGTGGGTAGTCCGTAATGTTCGGCCAACCTAGAATCCATATAATTCCCACTAGCCCCTGAGTCTATCATTACAGGGTTGGAGAAAGATTTGATACCAGAGGCCTTGAAGCACATAGTAAGATAAACATGTGAAGACGGAAAATATTAATCCGAGCCCGGGTACGTTTGACTCATCCTAAAGGCCTGGTTTACGGACGAGTCCTGGCGTTTCCCGCCGGTTTGGCGGGTCTTTTAGGACACAAACGAATATAATGGCCTGACTGGCCACAATAGAAACATAGGTTATTCAGTACCCGTTTCTCTCGTTCAGCCTTGGATAATGGACCCCTGATGGCCCCAATTTGCAAGGGTTCGGCTTCGCTTTGAGAAACAGGAGTAGTGCCATCTGGTCGGGAAGAGGTACGAATATCAGGATACCGACGTTCGCCCCGTCTTTGCCGAATCCGAGCATCGACTTGAAGAACCAGGTCGAGCAACTCAGGAAAACCAGGTGGAAGGGCGGGCACCACTGGTAGGGCATATTTTAGATCATCCGACAAACCTTTATAGAAAACAGCCGCTTTCTGCTGTTCTGGCCACGTGGTCTCAGCCGCCAACTGGTTGAAACGAGCCAGGTAGGTCAAGAGATCCATTTTGCCTTGACTAATAGCCAAGAATTCCAAATCCGAAGTTTGTGCTTTGTATAGCATGTCAAAAACGCTGTTCATGGCTTGGATTAACCAATCGAAGTCATAAAGAGCCGGATCATTAGCTTCCGGCAAAGGATTAGCCCATGCTGCGGCAGTGCCACCTAGATGGGAGAGAACGAAGGCCGCCTTAGTGGTAGTGTCTGGGAACGCCAAGGGACGACAAAGAAAGTGAAGGCGACATTGGTTCACGAAAGTCCGGTACGCCTTGGGATCCCCCAAAAAGCGTTCGGGTGGGGCCAAAGGAAAGGGCCCAGGAAGTACAACCAGAGCTGGAGCTGGGGGAGGTACAGGAGGAGGTGTTGCTGCAGCGGCATCACCGAATTCCTCATCATGGGGTAATGGCTGCACGAAGCTCTGTAATACATCCATGAGTTGATGTAAGGTCACATGGGCGGATGCCATATCGGTACGCAAGGCAGAAAAAGCCTGCATGAGAGCTGACATTGGGTCTGATGCAGCCTCCATAACCAATAGGCGTTTTGTAAGGCTCCTAAATCTGTCACAACTCAGAGATAGTTTTCTGGTCGTTGCAGATAATACTTCCCCACTCTTCTGGGGAAGTTCCTTTCACTCAAGGAATATGGGATCTTTATGGTGATGTGCCAAAGACTTCCCTCCCAAGAGCTCAGCCTACAGGGATCAATACACCTGGCAGGCCGGGGGCTTGAGTGAAAAGGCCGGAGCAGAATCGTCAGCGCTAGAGGGACAAAGAACTAAACAGTTGTTCAGGAAATGCAGCCAAGTAGTGCCAGAGAACAAACAGCCAACACCGCCCACAATTACCCACTCTTACCTGCTCCTTAGGAACAATATACCAGTAACCTACTAGTATCAAAGTGCAGAAACAAGGAGGATGTCTGGTGAAGGGACTGGTGTGCCAGTATCCTAGGAACACCACGGTGAAAGCAGCAGAGCGTCCCAAAAAGTGTTCAAAGCAATCCAGAGTCAATGCAGCAGAGCTTCCCAGAGTGTTCAAAGCAATCCAGAGTCAATGCAGCAGAGTGTCCCAAAGAGTTCAAAGCAATCCAAAGTGTAAACAGCAGAGCGTCCCAAAAGTGTTCAAAGTAACAGGAGTGGAAAAAGAAAGAAATGAATGATCAGGGAGGCGGGCGTTCACCTCACGCTATTTCCCTTACGGAAATGTTCGGGTTACCAGATCACCAAAACTTAAGGATTCAGAAATGGGATGTCAATAATGAGCAAGCCGGGTTCATATAATCCAAGGGGGACAATCGAGGGAGACAGGCGTCGGGAGGCAGACAAGGACAAGGCAGAGACAATAACTTGATTCGAGCGCCGGGTAGTCAAGGATTCAAACAGGAGTCCGGGAACAGAGCTCGTAACTAACAACAGTTTAGGAGAACTCGATCTCCGGATATACGGGAGTTAAATGCAGTTCTCAACAAATGAAAACACAGCAACGTCATGCGTGTATGTCACGTGGCTATAATAGCAAGAGTCGTGGGAGTTGTAGTTTTAAAAGGTTTTACGTGCCGGATAGCGCTCAGACAATCGCCAAGGCAGTTTCCAAATTAGCCGAGACGTGACACGCTCCCACTACACAGCTATTATAAAGAAAAGGGATTCATCTTAAGCAGGATGCCAGAAATGTATAGCACCCTCGGCGGGCATGTCCGGTGGTAACCAAGATGTCCACTTTCTAGGGTTCTCTGCCGGCCCTGGGCATGTTGGTCTCCGACTCGCCATGAAGCAGGTGGAGAGTGAGAGCTGCCCGAGCCCGGCGTGCATGGAGGGTCCCGGGAAGCTCCTGAGCCAGCTCTGATCCTGATCCTGTAGCCCATCGGAAAAAGGGACATTTGGAGAAAGGGAGAGGAGGCCGAGGCGGCAGGACGCCACTGCAGAGCGGAGGGTAGGAGGCTGGTGCGACTGCCGTGGTGATGCACCGCTGGGCCCCGGTGGGTGTGATGTCTGTGTCTTTAAGGAAGACACACACGGCAGAGTCACATAACTCTGCTGCGTGTGATTAATAAAAGGGGCATGTCAGGTGCGCGCCAGAGCTCCTATAGAGTCTGGATGTGTAACAGTGTCTGGAGTCTGCTCGGTTGGCCGGGGGGGGCTTGCGGCACAGGGGCCTAGGAGCGGTACATGCCACAATACAACATTGGTGACGAGGTGATCGCATCCGTTCACACGGACCCGCAGGATCATTGCAGCGGTGAGTTCAAAGCATGTCGGTTTGTTTTGAACGTTTGTCTCACGCCGCGGGGTCAGCGCATGTAAAACCAGATATTATATGAAGAGGCATGGTAGGTTATCATTAGTAATTCATTACTCATTTAGGGATTCATTTATCCATCATTCATTCTGAGTAGTGACATTAGTTATTCATTAGTTATCCATATTATTCAGCCATTTGGTTTGCTAGAGAAAGAGGCCCAGTTATAAGAAGTGCCTTGCTTATACATGTTTAGACATATGTTATTATATATGCATTTAGACACACGCATAAATGTGCACTTAGAAGTATGCATTGAGCTATGGTATAGCGCTTGGTTTGCGAGAGAATGAGTTAGGCACTATAGAGCATGGAACTGGCATTCTGAAGAGACACACATAGCAGCTCCACTTCATTCTGCAGAGACATTGTTTTGGTACAGTGTGAATCGAGAAATGTGTAAAGAGTTTCTTGGCAGGCAAACACAGATAAGATGTAACTCTTGCCCGAGTAGAAGCAGAGAGAAGGAAGCTTATCAGCATCCCTGGCTTGCTCGCGGACAGGTAGGTGGGGGCATTCGCAGGGAGTGAGGTGCTTTGCACAGACACTGACACGGAGAGAGGGATTTTCAGGAAGCTAAGAGCTGACAATGAATAGAGAAATGGGAGGATGGTTTCGTAAAACAGACAGGAGAAGGCCATAGAATACAGACAAGATAGGATGAAATGTCACGATGACTAAGAACACACTGGACTAGAACACGACATGCGTACACAGACCTTCAGGCGCTGTCAGGATTTAGAAATGCTGGTTTGACAGAAGAGAGTGAATGCTTAATGTAACCATGGAGAAAGAGTGACGTAAATTGACACTATAACTGGGAGTCTGAAATGAGCAGTAGTTGTATGAGAGAGAGAGGCGTTTGGGAGTCGTGAAGGCAGAGGTGTTTTGGAGGCTTTTGAAGAAGTGTTTTGGGTACAGCAGAATCGGATGGCTTTGGCTGACATGCAGCTTGGGGAAGCATTCTGGGAGAGCGGAGGAGATCAGATGAGCTTTGCAGAGGCTTGAGGCAGTTTGAGTGGCTGGCTGCAAGGCAGCTGGAGAGGAGAGAGATGGGACACATTTGAGATGGGATATTGAGAGGGGAGTATTAATGATTAAATATGAGGCCTAATTGATCTGAATGAGACACGTGCAATGGGGAATTAGGTAATACACTCACACAGAGCTTTTGGTTTGATAGACAGGGATTGTCTAAGAGAGAGAGAGTGTGATGTGTGGTGTGGATTGGAGAGGAATGCTGACACTTGACATATGTATTTTGCGATTAGCATTTGTTGCTATTAGATTGCTTGCATTAGAAGCCTGTAAGGCTTACATTTATTGCAGTTTGCACCCAAGCATATAAGGGGTGCAAAATTGGGGTTTGCTAGAAGTGTTTACCATGCCTTGCTGTGCATGAATAAAAGTGTTTTTATTGTTGAATTGATTCATGTGTTTTCTGTGTGTCTTATCTAAGCATCAGGGTATGTTTGTGTGTCCATAGCATAGCAATTTGGCAGTAACACAGTGCACAATCACCCTGAGATATATCTGCAGGGGGGCCAGAGTGGTCCACCCCCCTGAGATAGATTTTTGGGAGACTAACAGCGATCGGCCGCCATTTTGTAACAATGTGGTGAGGGAGGTTGCGACTCCTGCAGGAGTGCTTGTGCGCCTCCCGAGCACCAATTTATGGAACCCCCACTGTGCAGGGGGGGCTATTTCTTCACCCAGGAGTGCGATTATCGTGTCATAGCACGACAAGGAGGATATTTTGGTGAACGAAAAAAAAGAAAAGGTGGACAAAGTGGGTAAATTTACACTGTGAATAGAGGAGAAGACATTTTGGGAGCATTTACCGAACACACCCATCCTGAGTGTGGTTGTATAGATGCTGTGGGTTGCAGTACCAGTGACCACAGGCCTGCTAACACGCTCGATTTTTCCTTGTGAATTGCGGCCCTTGGGCAGTGTAACAACAGTGCCTGTGCGCTCACCATCATGGCAGACGACCAGCAGGCTGCTGGAGCACAAGCGGCAGCAGCCCTAGGGGCACCAGGTGGTGTGCGAGTCCCGCGTCAACAAGGGGCATTGGCGCCCATGCCGGAATTTGATATCTCAGGGGCCGCGTCACGTTTGGGCCTGAGGTGGAGAGTCGGGATAGACTGAATGGACATTTATTTCAAGGCCATGGGTGAGACGGACGATGAGAGCAAGGTAGCAACGGTTTACCAAATCTATCAATCTCTTCAGCTGCCTGATGAGACCTATGTGGGGGCAAAGAATGTACTGTGGGAGCATTTTATGCCCCTTGCCAATATTGATTACGAACGATTCATCATGTGCAGTGCGAAACAAAAGGACGATGAATCCCTGGACAATTTTCAAGGTCGCCTCCGACGCATGGCAATATCCTGCGCATGGGACAATGAGCCGGGTATGATGCGTAACCAGCTCATCCAAGGGTGCACGTTTGGCAAACTGTAGCGGCAAGTGCTAAGGAAACCTGGCCTTGCGCTGCCACGAATCCTGGAGATGGGGAGACCGCATGAGGTGGTGGAAACAAGGGCATCCAAACTGGATGCTGCACTTAGACCTGCGAAGAGGGAGGAAGTGTGTGCTGTGGGGCGTGGCCAAGACATGAGAGGAGCACATCGACCGGCAAGGCAGACAAGGGACAGAGGTGGTAGGAACCCTGAGTCATGCCTGAAGTGCGGTTATGATCTGCCACACCCCGCAGAGTGCCCCACTCAAGGAAAAGCATGTGGAAGGTGTAGCGTGATGGAACACTATGCGCGCATGTGCCGTGCACCGCTGCCACTGGTGGTACAGAGGGGACCTATTTGTGCAGGCTACAGAGGGGACCCATTTGTGCAGACTTCTTCAAGCAACAACGTCCGTCGATCGTGGCTCTGGTGGACAAAGAAAAGAAGAGGGCCTGTGATGTGCCCGAAGAGGACGAGGATGATGAAAATATCTTTTTCATCTCAAGCGTCAGTGTGCTAAAGTCCAAGGCCCGACGACAGCCGAAATGCACTTTACAAGTGGACGGATCACTGGTACCGGAGTGGTGGACACAGGTGCCTCTGTAAACGTGATGGCCAAAGTGCGCTACGAGGCGATGGTCAAGCCCCCAGGTCTGCATCAGACCAAGGCCCGCATATTTACATTTGGAGGTGAACAGCCAATCCCTCTGCTGGGGGCATTTGTTGCGAAGGTTGAGCATGCCAGCAATTCAATCAGAGCCCGCTTCTACGTCACGGAGGTGAGCCACAACATGTTGCTAAGTTGCGTGGCTGCAGAGGCCGTAGGTATTGTCAGCTTTGCCTATGGCGTGTATGCCGCCGATGTGCAGGATATTCTCCGAAGATTTCGAGCACTCTTTGAAGCGATTGGCCAGTTGGTCGGCAAGCCGGTGAGGCTCCAAATCGATAAATCAATACAGCCAGTGGCCCTGAAACGTCAAAGAATTCCATTCCACTGGTGTGGCCTCGTGGACAGAGAACTGGAGGACCTAGTGACATTAGATATCATCGAGAAGGTGGATGGTCCGACGCCCTGCATTCCCCCATAGTAGTTGCCGCAAACCAAAGCAGCCTGACGCGGTTTAGATCTGCACGGACATGAGACTACCGAATAAAGCCATCAAGAGGGAGAGGCACCTCACACCAACGATAAAGGACATCATTGCGGAGTTACAAGGAGCAAAAGTTTTTCTCCAAGCTTGACCTCCGAGCAGGTTACCATCCGGACTCCAGATACATAACGACATTCACCACACACCAGGTATTGTACCGGTATAAGGGCCTGAGTTTCGGGGTGTCTTCAGCAGCCGAGATCTTTCAAAACATAATACGTGGGGCCCTGACGGACTTAGAAGGGGTCCTGAACATCAGTGACGACATCTTGGTGTTCGCAAAGTCAGAAACGGAACACATTGCATGCCTCATGAAGACCCTCGAGCGCATCTAGGAGTTGGGACACACCTTACATGAGGAAAAGTGCGAGTTCCTGCGAAGGAGCATTGAATTCTTTGGATTCGTCTTCAAGGAGGGGAGTGTGTTGCCAGACCCCAGGAAAGTGAAGGACATTGTGGAGGCAAAGCCACCGGAAAACGTGATGCAGGTCTGCAGCTTCCTGGGCATGGTCACGTTCTGTGGCCGTTTCATCAAAAAACTTGGCCACAAGATCTGAACCCCTGAGGAGCCTCACCAGGACGGACTCCACCTGGCAACGGGGCCCTCTAGAACAGGCAGCATTTGACAATGTGAAAGAAGTGCTAACAGCTGATGACACCATGGCGTACTTTGACCCCTCTTTGCCATCGGAGGTGGTAGTGCACGCCAGCCCATTCGGGCTAGGAGCGGTCCTAATGCAAAAGGACAGCAGTGGAGAGGACTGACCCGTAGCCTATGCAAGTCGGGCGCTGTCTGATACGGACCAACGGTACTCCCAGATAGAACGGGAGACCTTGGCAGTGCTGCGGGGGTGCCGGCATTTCCGACTGTATGTGCTAGCCTGGCCAGTGACGGAACATAAACCCTTGCTGCCGATCATGGCGGGGTCGTCGTCCAAACCACCAGCGCGGATCGAACAGTGGATGCTTCCCCTGTTGGAATACGGGGTGTTGCTAATATACCGGCCGGGGACCAACAATGAGGCGGACTATCTGTTGCGACATCCACGGGCCAGAAGAGAAACAGAGGAGGAAGCAAGTGTCGAAGAGGCTGACAAGTATGTCCAACTCTTGGTAGAATCGGCAACCCCAAACTCCATGCCCATTCAAGAGCTGGAGAAGGCTTCCGAAGGTGATGAGTTTTAAAATCTTGCGGGATGTGCTCTGACAGGGAGACTGGAAGTCAATGCTGGAAGGCTTGGGGAAGAGGACGAAGGAAGCGCGTACCACACTTGAGCACCTCTGAAGAGTGCGGGAGGAACCGACATTCATGGGATCAGGCCTACTGCTGCGGGAAGACTGGATTGTCGTGCCAGCTGGAAAAATACACCAAGTCATCGAACTGGCCCACCAAGGACACAAAGGGATGGGCAAACCAAGGCACGGCTCTGTCTCAAGGTGTGATTCCCTGACCTGGAGAGGCGAGTGGAGGAGTTTGCAGCATTATGTGTGTGGTGCCAGGCAGCCTTGCCAGTGCAACGTGACCCACAAATTGAGTGCATTCCCCGGGGGACACGACCGTGGGAGACGGTGCATGCAAACTTTGATTTCACGGAGAGGGGTGCCCACTTCCTGGTGGTGGTTGACCAATGGTCAAGATACCCTGAGGTGGAATTTGTGGAGTCTGTGGCCTTTGATGACGTAGCGGTGGCTCCCGAAAAGATATTTGCGACACATGGACTACCCCAGAATCTGTGTTCAGACAATGGCCCACCGTTCCAGGGTGGAAGTTTTGCCCAGCTGATGGAAGGATATGGTATCCATCACCGGAAGGTTACACCAGTTTGGCCACGCGCCAATGGTGAAGCAGAGAGAGTCATGAGAACACTAAATAAAGTATTCCGGATTGCTCACGGACAAGGTTAGGGCCTACGTCAAGCACTGTATCAGTTCCTTCGGGAATACAGAGCGACTCCTCATGGCTCCACCGGAAGCTATGTTCCAAAGGTGCCCGAGAGGCCTTCTGGCGGAAGTGGTGCTGAGGGAGCCGGCAATAATCGACGAAGACCAGGTGGAACGAGAAAAAGGCAGCAGACAGAGAGCGAGAACGTGAGAAGGGGGCTCTGCCAACATCAACTGGCTTTGGGCGATGAGGTGCTAATTAGAAACCACCACCCAGAAGGAAAGATGTCGCTGAACTATGAACCTACTCCCATGAACATTGTGGCCGTGAAAGGGTCGATGGTAACAGCGTCAGATGGGCGATCGACAGTCAACAGAAACGCCAGTTTCTTTAGAAAGATGGGGGAGGCTGTCCAGCCGGAGGCCACCCCAAGGAGAGACTGTGCCGAGGTACCAGATGAAGGGGGAGGTCCTGCAGGTACATCGAGGGGACACAGGTGAGGAGAGTCAATGCCGCGAGGTGGGCAATAGGTATCCCCAGAGAGTGGTGAGGGGGAGGCCTGCCCACCTCAGTTAGTAAGTACTGAACTCCTGAACTGAGCCGCATGGTAGCATACGAACCCAAGCCACCTAATGTGGTACCTACAGGAAAATGTACTGTTCACGTTAGTTTAAAAGTTGGATAGTGTTATATGGTGTGCTGTGTTTTGTTGTTATGATAAAGGTGGGGTGGGGTGTCTCTGTCTTTAAGGAAGACATACGCGGCGAAGTGTGTAACTCTGCCATGTGTGATTAATAAAAGGGGCACGTCACGTGCGTGCCAGAGCGCCCATGGAGCCTGGATGTGTAACACCGCCTGGAGTCTGCTCTGTTGGCCGTGGGGGCTCGCAGCGCGGCACAGGGGCCTGGGAGCGCTCCATGTAACAATACAACAGTGAGGCGACATAGAGCTCTTCATGAGCGCAGGGCTGGTGCGGGAGGTCAGGCGCCGAGATGACGGGCCCCAAGAGTTGCCGCAGTGAAGAGGAGTTGCAGTGACTGTCTGTGGGGCTCGAGCTGGTGTCCATCATGAGCCCTTGTGCGGGGTGGAGGTAGAGGTGCCCCTTCTCTCCTGCGGATCCACGGCGGGAATCTGAGGTTGCCTTGGAGAGAGCAATGAAGGAGAGGTCCAGTGCGGTGAAGGTACCGGCTGCGTGTGGCTGGCAGCATTCTCACGGGGGGCTGCAAGAGCGGCCCCCGCTGAAGATATTTGTCCCTCTCCTTGCTGGAAATATTGAACGGCAGAATGTGGCAGCCTAATGATCACTGGACACCAATAGCTTGTGTGATGGATTTTATTTACATAGATCATTGACAGAGTGCTCACAGTACGATGAGCAGAGTCCACAGGTAACCAAGGCAGTTGAACTTACTGCCTTGGAATTACATTTGCTGGTGTTGGTATTCACACCAAGTCTCCAGAGCAACCAACAGCCCTAGAGGGGAGGCCGTGGATTTATGCTGCCTCTCTGAGTCAGTGTAGGTGGAGGTGTGAGGCCCGTAAGCAGGAGGAGCACCAGGGCACGTCTTTCTCGCTCCGGGCCGCTACAGCAATGAATTCACTTCCCCCCCGTTGAGCGCGCTTCGCGTACTTAGTCTTGCAGGGCTCCCAATGCGGGGACCTCACTAGATGGGTTCCCCACATACCTCCTTTTGTTGGAGCAGCTCAGTCTGTAAGGAAGGCATGGTATCAAGCAGTGAGACGGACACAAGTGACCACAGTTCAAGGGTGTTTATTGAACTTCAATTGGGTTTGAAAAACGCCTATCTAATCCTAAATCTAAAAGATGGGAGCAAGCTACGACCATCAAATAATAATAGCGCAGTCCTAGTGGTGTCTTGTCAAAATAAAAGGGCTTATACTAATAAACCTATTGCCAATCCTTACTCCTAAATACAAATGGTGTGGGAAACAATGTTATACAAAAGTAGTGTTCAAGAAATGATATGTCAGGATAGTTGAGTCGTTAGCTTCCCTTCCCCACGTTTTCAGCACAGGACAAGCCAGCACACTCCAGTTTAGCACCTACTCTGGCTTTTCTAGCACAAGGATGCAATTCAAAATCTCAGTATCAGGACCTTAAGTGCAATAGTCTCTTTGCCATTCAAAGTCTCTCTTTTCAGAGGGCCTAATGCGACAAACAAACATTCAAAGTTCCTTTCTCCTCAGGATTCTCATGTGCACAACTTCTCTGGTGATTCACAGTTCACCCTGGGCCCCCCTCTGCCGGGCTCGCACCAAATGCATCTTATTTTCCAAACTTTCGTCACTGTATCAGAATCGAAGACTTGGTGCAATGGATTTTGCTTGACCCGTCGCAGTACCACTTTGATTCACAGTTCTATGTTCTCTTCTTAATTCAACCCTTTTAACTTTCACTTCTGCCACTTCTTAGCTGGATACCTTACAGACCCTTCGATTGGGCACCCACGCAGTGCCGGACCACTCCGTCAAAGGTATTGTATTTTTCTTTTCAAAGTTCAAACACTCATCAGCAGTTCAAATTTACTTGCATCTTTTATCAGACGCGTTTTAACAATGTTCATTCCAGCGCTCGCCATACAATATTGCTGCCTACAACCTGGGCTTCAACACAGACGGGTCTTGTATCGGTCTGCCCAACTCACCGGCTGTGTTGATTTCACTGACGCTGCTTTGTTCTTGGAGCCAAGTACGGTACCACGGTGGCTGCTGCTTCTCCCCGCCTTGATTACTGACACGAGTGGTATCTCTGACACACAATACAGGATTCTTCAGCCTGGTTTCCTGGTTTTATGCTTTCTGATCTCGAGGGCTCTTGAAAGTAATGGTTCCTTGTCGGAAAGGTCAAGGGAATTTCCCTCCTCGCGATCCCCTCCTGTTTTGCAGTCTTTCTTCTCTCGTTCAGCTGCTGCCTTGAAACTGCTGTTTCCTCTTGTGCTTTGCCTCGCTCAGAGTGTGCTTTCGTCCTCCGCCTTTTATCTGTGTGGGGAAGCTTAATGGAAGTCAGGTGTGAGTGATGGTCAGTGATTGCCTGACCACTGTATTGGGACATGTCAGGTATACTGCTCGGGTGTTAGTCTGTTTTCTCCCAGAGCGGGTTGTCAGTGTGAAAGTTTTTGTGCAGGAAAGGGGGTACAGTTCCTACGTATCCTATCTGATAGGATGGGGTAAATGTGTTACAGGAAAGCGAGGGATACTGCATCTTGCCATCCGGTGTCCCAGTCTCACTCCCCGAGGACCCCTCACCCAGATAATCCTCCCGCACTTGTTCACCCCCAGGGTCTGGATCCAAAGGAGATGGCCGTGCCCTGGCCACCTGAGAGAGAGATCCGTGGGGACTAGTGGGCGAGACACCTTCTGGTTTCTCACAGGTCCTACTCCATTACAAAGTCATTGTACTTGGTTGGCCTTCTCTTCTCGCGTTGGGGTCGAGTCTCACTGGATCTTGCTCTGGGTTATGAGGTGTCGTCATCCTGTGTTTCTTATGACCCTTGCGATGCTCGCATCTTTTCCTTGGGGTGCGCGAGTGTTGCAGGAGTGGAGCTCCTTGGGAGGCTCTCAGGCTGGCCTACATACCTCGTGTGCTCTGTCCCTGTTGTCTCCGGATTGTCATACGGATCCAACTGTGCGTTGTCTACTGTTCCTGTGGATTCTCTTCTCTCGGTTGTGTTCCTTTTGTACATGGCCACTCTCTTTAGATTCCACCTTTTGCCATCACTTGCATAAATGTGGTTGGTGCCTTTCCGCGTAACCTCTATGGGCTGACTATACTTTGAGCCGGTTCTAAAGTTTTGTGGGGCATTCGTATTTTCACCAGGTCCCCTTCATTGACCTCTGTGCGCTTGGCCGCTCTGCGCACATCGCTTTGTGCTTTCATTACGTCTTTGCTTTTCTGTATTCCCCACAGTATTTCTCTCATGTCCATGGCATCATCCTGTCTGATTTTGTGCAGCCATGGGGGTACTAACATGGATGCAGCCCTCCTCCCTCTCGCTATTTCGAAAGGTGACAGCCCAGTGACTGCGTTGGGGGTAAGCTGATGAACGGCCACAGCTTCTTTAACTGTCTTATACGGGTCCATTCTTGCTGCACTGGCGAGTTGTAAGGCCCCCTTGACAAACCGGTTGGCACTTTCTACCAGACCATTGGCCTGTGTGCGATAGAGGCTTGCTCTCAGCTGCCGAATATTGTGTTTCCTGAGGACGCTTTTCATTTCTCAAGAGACTAACTGGACCCTGTTGTCTGTCACAATTTCCTTTGGAAGCCCCACTCTTTGGAACACCGACTTTAGCGCTTCAATGAATTCTACCTCCACCCAATTGGACAGGTAGTCCACCATCACTCCCTCGTACCTATGCTCGAGTGACATGGCCTCCACGGGGCCGATGAAGTCTACCCCTATTTTGTGCCACAATCCTTCAGGAATTTCCGTGGGGATCATGGGTGCCGGCCTTACTTTAAGTCTCTTGTCGCTGTTGGAACATTCGTGATACCTTTCGATCATGGTTCTGACGTCCTGGTCCATGCCTGGTGTCATGTCCTCAGTCATGTCCTCAGATCATTCCTTCGGCCATGTGCCGCCAACCACTCAGATAACCACCTTCTCCCAGTCACCTGTTTCCAGGGGCTCACGCAGGCATCCCAGTTTGGCTCGCGCGCTGGCGAAGCAATCGCCATACACCCTGCAGTCGCGCTTGCGGCCGTTTCTCCATTGGCAGTTGCCATGGAGATTAGGCAGCCGCTCGAGCAGGAAGACAAGTGCTCGTTCCGTTGCGACCCGATCACGTGACGTTATGCGGTCATGTGCCCCAGGCTCACGGTCACGTGATTCCATTCCGTGTCATATGACCAGGAAGTAACTGTATTTAAGCCAGGCAGTGCTGGTATACCGCGCTTCACAGCTGTTTTCCTCGGAGACCCTGTTTTGGCTGAATAAACCCGCTTACCTGGCTTCCTTGAATCTGGCTCTTGTTTTTGGACTTCTTGTGGATCACGTTCGGCTACGGCGACTTCGGCTCTCCTGTTTCTCACGGCTTCTGACCTCGGATTGAATCACGGACTTCTTCTGGATCTTGCTCTTTGTTCCTCCACTGGATTCGGACTGCCTTTCCTGGCTTCATACCTTGTTTTTGCTCAACGGACACCTTTTGGATTTCCCAGACCGCATCCTTGTACAATAAATCATACTTCCCAGGTGGTAGTTGTCACCCAACTATCGAGGGACCACAACACTCTCCAGGTGGAGATTGGCTGAAAACATCCTGACCTATCCTTTTGGGTGGGTTCCTTGCCTACGTGAGTCCCGGAACCATCTCTCAGGTCCATCTTCCCTTTCATCGGATATCTGGTAAGACCCTGGCCATTCTTTGTTTTATGCATATAGTACCCTGCTTGCTTGGTATTTAATCATTGTATTTTTTTACAGCTGCCTTGGGGCTCCTAGTACTTCGGTTCCGGCCTCGGATCTCTCCACCTGTGGCCTCAAAGGTTGCACAGGGAGTGATTGGTGATTCTCCCTGTGCGGCACTTGGGGACGGAGGTCTCTTATATCTTCACGACTATCAACGTATAACACCTGGCCACAAGTATGCATTCCACACTCTCCATCTTTTCATGTTGCTGCCTAAATGTCCTGCATGTGCCCTGCACAATATGACTTTCTGCATTCCCCATGGCATAATTACCTGATCTTCCCCTCTTGACCAGTCCGTCCATCTCCACGATTTCTTCGTTAAATTTCCAGTATGGGCGCAGTCCCTCAGGAATTGGTCTTTCACTGTGCCGCCCCTTCCTAGCCCAGTCTGCCACTTTGCTCAGGGCTTCGTCTTGCTGAAGTTCCTCTTTCCAGTGGTACTCAGTCATTTCCATGAACTCATTACTCCTTAGGTCGTTGATGGACGCTACTATGCATTCATCCTTGAGGAATGTGGTGCCTGGGGTTCTGCAGTCTAGTAGTCTGGACATGCAGTCTGCCTGAGCGTTCTTCCACCCTGCAACGTGCATGATCTCATAAGTGTACTCCTGTAGTTTTGCCGCTATCCTTGCTAGTCAAGGCGTTGTCGTTTTCGTCCATCCAGGGCTCAGCACATGTACTAATGGCTTGTGGTCGGTGATCAGGCGAAACCTGGTGCCCCATACATATGTCATGAAGTACTCCGCAGCCCAGGCACACGCAAGCATTTCCTTCTCGACAGTAATTTGTTTCCACTTCGGAGAGCGCCTTGGACGCGAATGACACTATGTTTTCCGTGTCTTCCTTCCTTTTGGGTGAGTGTGGCCCCTAGTCCATAGGCGCTGGCGTCTGTCGTCACGTATGTGTCCCACGTCGGGTTGAATGGTTTGAGGCATGGGGCATGCACAATTCTTGACTTGACCTCCTTGAATGCCGTTGCCTGCTGCGTGAACCAACCGTACACCGCTACCTTCCGCAGTAGCACCCTCAGAAGGGCGGTTTCAGAGAATCTGGGTACGAATTTTGAATAGTACTCTGCGAGTCCTAAGAACGATCGCAGCTCTTCTTTTGATGTCGGGGCTGGGGCATCTACGATGGCCCATAAGAGGTCCCTTTTCGGGGTAACCCCTTCTTTGGAAATCCGGTAGCCCAGGTATTCCACTTCATGTGCACCTACCACACACATTTTGTAGCGCAGACGGACCCTTGCTCTCTGGAGCTTGTTGAGAACCTGTCTCAGCACTTTATTGTGTGTCTCAGCATACACCAGGATGTCGTCCTAGAAATAAGACACGTTGTTGATCCGGTGACGCAGGGAGTTCATTCTCTGAAAGACTGACGCGGACGACGGCAAACCGAACGGCATGCAGGTCTATTGGTACGTGCAGAACAGTGTGATTAAGGCTGTGAGGGGGCGTGACTCCTTGTGTAGACTGATCTGGTGATATGCATCACGCATGTCGGCTTGGAGAATACCTTTGCCTCTTTCATCATTAATATCATCTCTGTCGTGATAACCTCCATATTGAAGCTGCACAAGTCAATGCATACTCTTATGTCGTCTGATGACTGTTTCTTGATGAGCACCACCGGGCTTAGCCATTCTGAGGACTCCCCGGTTTCTATCGTGCCTTCCCGGATCATCTTGCTCAATTGGGACTCTAGCGCGCTCTCGCAGTTGCCAGAACCAGCCTGACATTGTGCTTGACTGGTATTGCGTGTGGCTTCAGTTGAATTTTGTAAGAGTAGTTCTTAACCTTCCCCGGGACAGTGGAGAATAGCACAGGAAATTCCTTTTGCAGGCTCAACGCCCCCTCCTGCTGAGACAGATAGTACCAGGTTGTCAGTGCTGGGGTCCAGTCGAATGCTCAATTTGTGCTGGTCGTCCCACCCCAGAACTGCCGGGCGTTCTGTCAAGAAATACACTTGTGTCGTGGTCTTCCTGCCCTTGAACTCAAGTCTGGCCTTGATGTATCCTAATCGGTCCAAAGACCGTGGGCCTGTGACTGGTGCTTCTTATCTCCACTTTGTTGGGTCCAACCATGCTCTTGTACGTCCGTATGGGGAGAATCGTCAAATCAGACCCTGAGTCGGCTCTTACGCGAGTATCAACCTTCACGATACAGTGGGGTTTCTCCCTTCTGGCACGAGTCGAATTCGCCATGACTACTGTGGGTCTGTCGTCGGCATCCTCTTCATCACTCATGCCTCTGTCGCCCTCGATGAGTGCCATGTTCTTTTCTCTCCATGTGCAGGCCGCTGCAATATGGCCAAATCTCCTACAAATGGAGCACTCCTTGTTTTGTGCCGGACAATCTTTGTTGTAGGCCAGGTGTCTGGTACTGGCACACCTGTAGCATTTCTCGGGCTCTCTCCTTCTGGGGTTCCACACGTTGGCTGCGTCCCTCTTTGGCTTGTCACAGTGACCTTTCCAATGAACTACCGCCATTTCGAGGGCAGACGCAAACGCCGCCATTTCCTTGCATCTGCTGGAGGCATCCTCTTCTGCCCTGGCCATTTGGATGGCTTTGTGGAGGACCAGCTGCTTTTGCTGTATGAATTTGTCCTGGGCCTTTCTGCTATTGGTGTGCACCACCAACATGTCACATATGACTTTCTCTGCATGGTCCCCAAACCCACGTAAGGGCGCTAATTCTCTCATGCATGTGATGTAGTCGTCAACAGGTTCACTGCTCTCCTTCTTCCCTGTGTAAAGCTTTAACCTGAGCAGCACCACATTTTCTTTGTTGGAGAAGCGTCTCACAATGCGTCGAACTGCCTCCTTGTACACATCATCCCCATCACCATTGACAGGCTCAGGATTGAGGCTGGTGAAAATTTGTTGACCTTCAACCCCCAAGGCATTTAGCAGCGTGGCCTTATTCCTGGCAGTTGGATAGCCTGTAACTCCCAGTGCCTCCAGGTAGGTAGTAAACAACGGCTCCCAGTGTTGCCCTGGGATGGCGAGCCTACCCGGGGACTGGAGGAAAGCAGGGGGCGGTGTAGCACCTTGCATGATGGCTGCATGGGCAGGTCTTACTCCCCGTCGCCAATTTATGTGGTGGCCTAATGATCACCACATAAAGCTGAAATCTGCGAGGGTCATCCCCCTTCTTAAGAAGCCCTCACTTGACCCCGCGATTCCTGCCAATTTTTGTCCTATCTCTCTGCTCCCTTTCCTGTCCAAACTTCTGGAATCCCTGGTCACACCCCTTTTGTCTTCTTTTTTGGAATCTTCAAAAATGTTTAATCCGCCCAGGCTGGTTTTAGGCCAGGAAGAGGTACGGAAAATGTGCTTGTCTCTGTACAAGACGACATGTCCAGATTAGTTGATGCGGGTGGAGTTGGGGCTCTGATTCTGTTGGATTTGTCTGCCGCATTTGACACCGTTGACCACCCTATCCTCCTCTCACGCCTGGCACAGATCGGGATCTCTGGCTCTGTCCTTGCTTGGTTTACTTCCTTTCTCTCAGATCGTGCACAGACCCTTGCTATGCCCCCTTTTCTCTCTTCCTCCTGTTCCCTCACCTGCGGTGTCCCTCAGGGATCCTCACTCTCCCCGATTTTGTTTAATATCTACATTTGGGTTTTGGTCTGCCTCATTCGCTCCTACGGACTCAATTGCTACTCCTATGCCGATGACACTCAAATCCTGATCCGTCTGGATCAGGACCAAACTGAGGTCTCAGCATACCTTCATGACTGCTTAAATGCAGTCAGTGTTTGGAGGGACCAGAACTGGCTTAAGGTTAATGGCGATAAGACGGAGGTAATGTTGGTGGACTGCCCCCCCCAATCCTTCACTGTGGACCCCTGCTTTTTGGCTCACCTCTCTAGGTCCTCTGCCTAGCCCAGTTAGCAAAGTGAAGAACTTGGGGGTCATTCTCTCTGCCTCCCTGTCTATGTCCAACCATGTTACGGCTGTCTGCCAGTCTGCCCACCATCAGATCAGGGTCCTTAAGAGGGTCCTGCCCATGATCCCGGAAGCCATCCGCCCTCCCGTAGTGGCTGTGCTAGTCCTTTCGCGGTTAGACTACTGCAACTCTTTGTATCTGTCGCAACCGATCGTTCTCATACAAGCTTCAGCATATGCAGAACCTTGCAGCCAGGTTAGCCACCGGTTCCCCCTACGGCGCCAACATCTCGCCTGTGCTCCGCCGACTCCATTGGCTCCCGGTGGCCCAGCGAGTCCATTTTAAGTCACTGTGTATTGTCCATCGGGCAATCCATGGCCAAGGAGCCGTGTTTCTGCAGTCCAAGTTCTCTCGATACATCCCGGAACGGGACCTACGCTCCTCCGCCACCAATCTACTTATTGTCCCAAGGTTTAACCGGGAAAGGCTTGGCGGCAGAGCTTTTTCCATTGCTCCTGCCAAACTTTGGAACAACCTTCCACTGTCACTCAAAACCACTCCCAACCATCTGGGTTTCAGAAGAGCTCTGAAGACCATTCTATTCTAGTCCTCGGCTCTTCTCACTGGTTTTTCCTTTAAGCTAGCAGTTTCCTCTCCAGCGCCATGATGCCCCTGGGCGACCGTGCGCTTTACAAGTTGAGTTAACATAACATAACATAACATCACTGGACACCAATAGCTTGTGTGATGGCCTTTATTTACATAGATCACTGACAGAGTGCTCACAGTACGATGAGCACAGGCAACCAAGGCAGTTGAACTCACTGCCTTGGAATAACACTTGCTAGTGTTGGTATTCACACCAAGTCTCCAGAGCAACCAACAGCCCTGGAGGGGAGGGAGTGAAATTATGCTGCATCTCTGGGTCAGTGTACCAGCTCGCAGCTGGTAGGTGGAGGCGGGGGCCTCTAAGCAGGAAGAGCGTCGGGGCACGTCTTTCTCGCTCCGGTCCGCTCTGGCAATGAATTCACTTGCCGCCGTGGAGCGCGTTGTGCGTGCGTAGTTTCGCTAGGCCCCCAATGTGGGAATCTCTCGAAAAAGGTTCTCCACGCGGAGCTCTGGCGGTGCAGTGGTTGCCTGCACTGTGAGCAAAGGAAGGGAGGGATGACGGGAATGGGGAAAAAGGTAATGCTGGGCCTGCCTCTGGAAGCCAGGTGATTAAGGGAGCCTGACTCCGCTTAGGGGGACTGGGGCCTCCGGGTCCCTCCAGCTCAATAAGAAGATGTTGGAGTGAAAGGAGAAGGTGGCCAAGGGGGAGCTGATGAAGAGCAGCACCCGTGTTGAAGAAGCCTGCAGGTGCGGCAAGGGAAACCAAAGACCCCGATGGAGTCCAGGAAAGCTCCAGGAAGCCCTTAAAAGCCAGCAGCTGCTCCAGTCAAACAGTTTGTTAAGGGCATCTCACGGCAGTGCGTGCAGGAGTGGCAAAGCAGAGCCCAGCCAAGGCTGTTGGATACAGATCAGCATATCTCTACAGCGGCACCAAATTAGAAGCGTAGGCCATGAGGGGTCGTGGAAGGAGGCCAGACTTGGCGGGTGCGCCCGGACTGGTGTGCGGCGCTCCCGCTTGCCCTGCCCCATCAGAGGCTGGTTTAGACATCGGAGTCTGTGGCCCACCACACATGCGTGCAGGGGTGGGGTGAGGATTGTGCACCAGTGGGGCCATTGGCTCTATACATGTCACTGTGCAAGACCTAGGGCAAGGGAAGGACTGTTAACTCCCTCTGGTCCCCCACCGCCACTAGCGTAGAAATGGAGAGGTGCGTTGGGTCGACTGGAGAGGAGATGGTGGACTCCGGGCGCAATGGGGCCTGTGGGGAACCCCTCACCAAAAAGGACATCCTGGTGTGTATGTCATTGCTCAAGGACGACATTTCCCAAACAGTCAAGAAAGAGATCTACGGAGCCACGGAGGGAATAAAGAAGTTCCTGTTGGACCTCTACAAAGACCTGAGGCACCATTGAAGATCTAGAGAACTGGCATAGGAGAGAGGACATTATAATTAGAGGACTGAAGGAGAAAGCAGAAGGGAATGACCTGAGGGTATGGACTCTTCATTTCTTTAAAGAAACATTCCTGGAGATAGCAGCTGAGAAGATCACGCTAGATCTTGTGCATAGGGTTGGCCCAGTGTGGAAGGGTCCTCTAGGTCAGCCTAGAGACATATTAATGAAATTCCATGAGTACATGGTAAAAGAGAAGATTCTCAGGGCCTCCAAGGTGAAAGGGGAAATCGCCTTATTGTACTCAGAACCTCCTTATCTACCATGACTTGGCGATCTTAATGCTTCAGAAAAGACAGGCATTTCGCCCCATTATGGAAAGCTATGGCAGGAACAGATTCCATATAGGTAGACTTTCCCCTTTGGTCTGTTCCGTTCCTCTCATGGGAATGGAAACAGTGTCAGAGGAGGTTTTGGGCATGACGCTGCGTCTGGCCCGAGAGGAAGATAATGACAGAGGCTGGAAGATGGTGCTGGCGAGGGGAGGGAGTGGTGGGATGGGTGCTGTGCAGGGGCCCACGGCGTGACTCAGGTTACCAGCCTTGTGGGTGCTCCTCATTTGGCGCTTGTTGCAGTCTACTTAGGCTGATCAGGACTCTGATGCTATGGAAGGGCGGAAAGGGGGAAGAGGTGTGACACGCCCAGCGAGTGGGGTGGTGGGCTGATCCAGTCAAGGGTTTCCCTTTTTCTTTGATGGGCACGACTGTTAATACATGTCTAGGGGATGCAGTTACAGTTATATTTTTTTACAGTTCATGTCGCAAAATGTCTATGTTTGTTGGGAGCTGAGGATGCCATTTCTTTTCACGACTTTGGGGTACCGGGAGGTCTATTTGTTGTCTGGGTTTGGTGTGGATGCGGAGGATGGCGAGCGCTAATCAGCTATCTGTTTGGGTATGGAATTACGATGCATGACATTTAATGTGAGGGGCTTAAACTCCCCCAGCAATGAATCGTTTTGCTCCAAAGGCTGAAGCGCCAACAGGTAAATATAGCATTCTTACAAGAAACGCATTTGAGGAAGGTGGACTTGGTTAGGATGCAGTCATGTATGTTCCCACATCAGTTCTTCTCCACACACTGCATGAAAAAGAGGGTGGGTATTCTAATTGGATAGAAGGTTCCCATTCAGGTAGTGCAGGTCAAGGCGGACAGGGAGGGACGTAACCTATTTGTATCAGGGCTGCTGAGAGGGGTGCAGGTGACCTTGGCATCAATATATGGTCCGAATACTAGGCAGAATTACTATCTTCGCGCCTCCCTAGGTGAGCTAATAGCATTTGCGGCTGGCTACATAATACTGGGGGGGACATTAGTCTGTCCATGGACCCTAATTGGGGCGCATCCACGTGGCGGCACTAGGGGGCGATGAGACCGTGTGAGGATGTACTTAAGCATATTGCTGACTCCCATTTGGTAGATGTATGGAGGCATAACCATCCTGCTGGGAGGGATTATACCTTTTTTTCGCACCAAATGTATTCTAGAATAGATCATTCCTTGGTTGGTAGGGACCTAATCTCCAAGGTGGGCAAGGTGGAAATAGGTACTTTCGACTTCTCTGAGAACGCCCCAGTGCTGATGAATGTAAGCATACCATTCAAGGATCCTAGGCCCGGGCAATTGAACACTAACCAAGCTCTACTGAGGGATCCAGTGTTGTGCGAGGAGATAGATAAGGCAATAGGGCCGTTTTTGATGATAGCCCAGTTGGACAGGTCCCAGAAATGGTCAAATGAGCTGCCTTTAGGCCTCTGCGGGGCATATTTATCACCAAGGCTTATGCGAAAAGTAGAATTAGACGGGAACAGTCCCAGGTGCTTAGCCAGGAGTCGAAAGCTCGGGAGGAGTATAGGGAAATAGGTTTGCACAAAGATTTTGCGCCCTGCAGGCAAGAAGGAGGCAGATTAATGTTTTGGAAACTGCCAGGACCGGATTTACACTGGTGCGCTTGAAGCACAGGCACTTTGAGGAAGGTAATAAGGCAGGGAAGATCTTTCTTGGAAGCTTAAGCAAAAGTTGAGTTCAAGACAACTTGTGGAGATACGAGGATTGAACAGGGACATGGTGCACGCCGACAAAGAGATCCTAGGGAAATTCAATAGGTACTACAAAACCCTATATACGACTGAACGACCCGAACCTGCCCGGAAGAAAGAATGCTCCCTGCCTTAGCTTACGTTAGAACAGTGAGCCCAGCTTGGTCGGGAGATCACTAACGAAGATATCCTACAAGCTATAGCCTCCTTGAAGGTTGGGAAGATACCGGGTCTAGATGGCTTCACAGCTTCTTTCTTTAAACGCTTCTCTGGTAGCATGTGACCCCACTCAATAGCTTATTTAATGCAATGTATTCACAGGGAGACTCTGCCCGCACCATGGGGGAGGCTAAAATATCCTTAATTGCAAAGGAGGCAAGGATCCAGCCATGTGCGCCTCATGCCACTATTGTGGTTTTCAACACAGATATCAAAATCTATGCAAAAATTGTAGCCTCAAAGCTGAATAAAATTCTCCCACTTTTGGTGGGAGCTGACCAGACAGGCTTCTTACGTGGTCGGCAAGGCCCGGACACGGTTTAGGTTTCACAGACAACGCAAATGGAACACGCACCACTGCTTTGCTTTTGGGGCTTGACACAGAGATGGACAAAGAGAAGGCTTTTGACCGAGTCAAGTGGCCCTTTCTTCACGGAGTCCTCAACAGGTTCAATTTAAGCGAACACTTTATATGGGGAGTTTTCTCTCTCTACTCCTCCCCAGTGGCGAGGGTGGCCAGGAATGGATTCCTCTCCTCTGTATTTGCCATATCCAGGCAGACCAGGCAGGGTTGCTTTCTCTCACTCTTACTGTTTGCTATGGCTGTAGAGTCTCTGGCGGTGAGAATTAGGGCAGAGGAAGGGATCAAAGGCATTCCATACCAGCGTTGTTTGCGGACAATGTGATTCTGACCCTGACAAAGGCTGAAAACTCGATCCCCTGGCTCCTGTGGGTTCTTGAGTTCTTCTGTGAGACCTCTGGGTTTAAGTTCAATCTTGATAAGAGCTAGGCGCTTAATATCAATTGCAGTAAAGGAACTATAGAGCACTTGCAGAAGACAGCTCCCTTTCGGTGGACTAAGGGGACGCTTAAATACTTGGCCAGAAATTTGACTTCACACTGCTCTGGGCTATACCCAGCCAATTACCCAGAGCTTTTTACTGCTATTTGGGCTGATTTGCATTCCTGGGGAATGCGGGCGATTTCATGGTTCAGCAACATCGCCTCCGTAAAGATGAATATCCTGCCCCGGTTGTCATATAATTTTTCATCCCTTCCAGTTGCAACAGCCCCCATGCACGCAAAAGATTGCAGTGGGACATTTTAGCATATGTGTGGAATAATGGTAGGGCCAGAATCTCTAGTGTGACCCTGTAACGACCTAACGAGATGGTGAATTGGCACTCCCAAACATTAAGCTGTATTACCAAGCAGCACAACTGAGAATAATACACAAATAGATAAATTTGAGTACAGCTAAGGAATGGAGTCACTTGGAGGAGGATGTGTTGGGAAAATCTCTGAGGTACATGCCATGGCTATCGAGGCAGGATCGGCCATTGAGTAAGTACAAGCTACCAACCACTAGAGTGACACTGCAGGTGTGTGGCTGGACATTTTCCGGGCTGGGTAGCTCTACTTTCCCATCCCCTGTGACCCCTACACACTTTAATTCAGACTTTCAAAACACATGATGGGGTAGCTTTTTCGTGTTGGAGAAAGGGCGTGTGTGAGTTCTTATCGCACCCATTTGAAAACAGACAAATTTGGTCCTTTGAATCTTGCAAGGTGACTTTTGGGGTGGGAAAGAGGGAAATGTTTCAGTACTGGGGACTAAAGCATTGGGCAATGCAACCACACAATAGGACAGCAGCCACCCGAACATTTATGGAATTTGAAAGAATCACATTCTCCGCCCGGGACCCTTCAGGGCTCATATCCTGGCTGTATGCGTGCACAGGCTCTAAAGAGGGCGAGACTGCACCTTCGGACATCCAGGCCTGGCATAAAGAGCTGCGGTGTAACTTCAAAAAGAGTGCTGGAGTGAAATCTGGAAGGGCTTAAATGGGGACAGCCCATAGTGTGCAATATACGGAAAGGGGCTATACATTTTTAGCTAGGTGATACTTGGTCCCAGATAGAACACAACACATGAATCAGGTGGGGGAGGATGGCCGTTGCTGGCTGGGTGTGGTGGGACGGGAACATACTTACACATTTGGTGGCACTGCCCAAAACTTAACAGATACTGATAGGAGATCCTAGCAACACTTAAGCGCATAACCGGCGAATCCCTCCCACAGGATCCTACTGTTTGCTTACTGGGTGCCAGGTCCTAAAGTGCCACTTAAATATACCCATCCTGCAGACCATGCTCTTGGTTGCCAAAGCTACAATTGCAGCCAGATGGAAGTCGGCGAGGCCACCCGTGGTGGAAGATTGGTGTACGCGCACATGGTAGTTAATGGAGGCCAAGAATGTAGCTCATTTTGCACAGAATGACATACAATTCTTTTTAGTTTGGGCTATTAGGTGGCACTAAAAGCGCTACCTTAAAAGCTGTACCTATTGTCATTAACATAAGAGCTTCAAATATGGGCTTTGAATGAAGGTATGTAATGCTTTTCCAATGACATTTGAGGAAGGATACACAGTTGTAATCCCACCCATTCCCTGCCCCTAGCCAATGTAATCCCTATGGCTAATCCCATCCATTCCTGCCCATCTCAGAACTATTTGATTTTGAGTGAGCTCTACCATGGAGGAAGCCATCTTGGATGACTGTCTCTAAGGAAGCTCTCTGGAAACAAGCCAGCCATCTTGGAATGGTAAATATACCATGCATTTCAAATATATGTAAGATATGATTTCACAAAAACACTAATTAGTGTTAAATTTCAAATATACATAAGATACCATTTCACTAGAACACTAATTAAAAATAGGCGTATGAGAGTGAGTGTGCACTGGGAGTTCAGAGGAGAAAGGTAGATCACTTCTCAGGGGTCTCCTATTGTTTCTTTGTCATGGTCACTGTGTATTGAATACCAGTCCGCAGATGGGTGCAACCTCACTGCCTTTGACCACGCACATTGCCTGCATTGTACCACTGTACGACTTGTCCCTACACAGCCTTCAGCTGTGTGGATTACCGGAAGCGTGCAGACTGAGAGGCGCGTCGTCTCATCATCGGCTGGCATGCAGTGTGTCAGACATCCCCTTGCCCTCATTGGATCTAGTTGTGTCTCCTGTCTGGAGACGTGTAGAGCCGAGGAGAGAGACAGTTGCAACGGGCAGCCGCTATGGGGGGCACTTGTGGCATCACCTCCTCCAAGACCGTGCTGGTCTTCCTGAACCTCATTTATATGTGTAAAGATATGTACTATTTATAAACACGGTTCACTGTTACAGAAGAACAAGTTACTTCTTACCTGGTAACGTTCTTTCGATGGGATGTTCCTCCGACGTATTCCTTATCTTTGATAATTCGTCTCCAGCTTGCTGGCCTCGGAAATATTTTCTCTGTAGAGGGCGCTGTGCGTCGACGTCTGCCGAGTTGATATCCCTCGACAGCCACCTTATCGGCACCGACGTCACCATGCCCATAAATAGCCACGCGCGGCATCTGTTGCTAAGTTCCCTTTTGTAGCATAAGATAAGTCATGCCTGAATTGGTTATTGACCTTGAAGGAGCGTAAGCTGCAAACACAAGGGAAGTATTACTGCGGGGATGGATGGGAGGGGCGATAAGGAATACGTCGGAGGAAAATCCCATCGAAAGAACGTTACCAGGTAAGAAGTAACTTGTTCTTCGAAGGGATTGTGTCCTCCGACGTATTCCTTACCTTTGATAGACTCCCATAGCAGTGGCATGTAATTGGAGGTGGGAGTAATAATGTCATGTATCCCTTTTAGGAATTAACCGAATGTAATATGGCTTTGCCAAATATGGTCTCTTGACTAGTGGAGGAATCCAGGTTGTAAAATCTTGTGAATGTATGTGCGGACGACCATGTGGCAGCCGCACATATGTCTCGGACCGGTAACCCTCTTTGGAGGGCCGAAGAGGCTGCGATACCCCTGGATGAATGAGCCCTAAGATTCTGGGGTGGCTCTTTCCCTGCCAGTTTGTAACATTCCAGAATGGCCAAAATAATCCACCTGGAAATGGTCGGTTTTGTTATGGGTAGTCCCAACTTGTGACCTGAGTAGCCTACAAACAGTTGGTCTTCTTGCCTAATCCTAGCCAGTCTGCTGATGTAAAAGCTTAGAGCTCGCCTTGGGTCCAGCCTATGTAGCCTTTCTTCCTCTTTCCCCGGATGGGGAGGAGGGTAGAACGAATGTCATTTTCTGAGTGATGTGAAATTCAGAAACCACCTTTGGGAGAAAATTAGGCTTCACCTGTAGGACAACTTTGTCCTTATGGAAAATTGTATGGGGGGGTTTACAAGATAGAGCTTGTAATTCACTCACCCTCCTAGCAGATGTTAGTGCTACTAATAGGACAGTTTTAAGAGTGAGAAATCTCAGCGAACAAGAGTGGAGTGGTTCGAAGGGAGTACCCATTAGGAAATTTAAGACTAAATTTAAGTCCCATAAGGGAACTTGGAATGGTCTTGGAGGATAAACATTAGTTAATCCCTTGAGAAATTGTATTACTAAGGGTAGTTTGAAATATGATGGTTCCTCCGCAGTGCGCTTGAAGATTGATAGCGCTGCGAGATAGCCCTTTACAGTGCCAACTTGAAGGCCTGAGTTTGCCAAGTAGAGTAGAAACGATAACACCGTTGGTGTACCACATGAAAAAGGGTCGATATTCTCTTCTCTACACCAGCTGCAAAATTTGTTCCAACGGCAGCGGTATAAAGACTTTGTTGCTGGCCTTCTGGCCGAAAGCAACACCTCCATGACGTCATCAGGGAGGTCCCAATCCTTGTACCTCAACCTTTCAGAAGCCAAGCGTGAAGGTTGAGGGTTCTTATGTCTGGATGGAGAACCTGACCTCCCTTCTGCGAGAGAAGATTCTCTTTGAGTGGAAGACGGATTGGAGAGCAGATGGACATATCCAGAAGGTCCGGGTACCACGTTCTCCTGTCCCAGTCCAGGGCAATTAGGATAATGGTTTTCCGGAATCTTCTCAACCTCCTGGTCATTTAAGGAATAACAGCGACTGGTGGAAACGCGTAAAGGAGTGGCAACTCCCAGGCAACTACGAATGTGTCCCCTAAAGCTCCTCTCAGGGGAAATTCCCTTGAACAGAACAGATCGCACTTCCTGTTGGTACTGATGGCGAACAGATCCACCTGAGGGGTTCCAAAAAGGGCGAAGATCTCTTGAAGGACATCCTGAGCTAGTTCCCACTTGTGGGAGACTGTGCTCTGCCTGTTCAGAGCGTCCGCTGTCAAATTCTTCTCTCCGGCTAGGTGGACTGCCGATAGAGAGATTCCTTCCTGAATTGCCCAAAACCAGAGCTGCATCGCCTCTCTGCACAGTGGCAGTGACCCTACGCCTCCTCTTTTGTTGAGGTAGTGCATGGCCACCGTGTTGTCCGTCATTATCAGGACATTTCTCCCCTGTACCGATGGCAGGAAACCTTTCAGCGCTAGTCTGATCGCTATCAGCTCTAATAGGTTGATGTGTAGTCCGGACTCCGATGGAGACCAACGACCGCTGATGGTCAAGTCGTTGGCATGGGCTCCCCACCCCGTGAGTGAGGCGTTTGTGACTACAGTTATCTCCGGCCATGGTTGCCAAAACAGTTCTCCTTTCAAGATGTTCTCTGGATAGGCCCACCATTGAAGGTCGTGGGCTACCTTGTCTGGAATCCGGAGGAAATCTGTCATTCTTCCTGAGTATTGTGACCACTGGGTTCTTAGTGCCCACTGGAGAGATCTCATTCTCAGGTGAGCCTCTGGCACAAGGAAGATGCAGGATGCCATGAGGTCTAGCAATCTCAAAAAGTCGAAGGCTGGGAGATGTTGGGCATTTTGAAACTTGTTGACCATCTGCAGAATATCTTGAGCCCTCACCTCTGGTGGCGAGGCTTTTCCCAGGGAAGTGTCCAGGACCGCTCCGATGAACTGGCGTCTCTGTGATGGTATCATCTGTGACTTCTTTAAATTGAGGGAGAAGCCAAGTTTGTGAAGGAAGTGGCATAATCTAGCTGGATCTGAGCTTGTTCCGAAGATAAAGCTCTGATCAGCCAATCGTCCAGGTAGGGGTAGACGTGGATCCCTTCCCTCCTTAGACTTGCAGCCACTACCGACATTAGCTTGGTGAAAACCCTCGGGGCGGAGGTCAGCCCAAATGGCAGAACTCGAAATTGATAATGAGAGCCGCCAATTGCCAACCTCAGGTATCTCCTGTGTTTGAGATGGATTGGCACATGGAAATAAGCATCATGGAGGTCTAGAGATACCAGCCAGTTCTGGATCTGGAGGGCCTGAAGGATCTGAGAGAGTGTTACCATCTTGAACTTGTCCTTCCTGAGGAACTTGTTCAATTCTCGTACGTCCAAGATGGGTCTCAGTCCTCCGTCCTTCTTCGGTATGAGAAAGTAGGGGGAGTACCAGCCCTTGTTCCTCTCCGCTACAGGTACCGGTTCTATGGCACCTTTCTCTAGCAGGTCTACAATTTCCTGCAAGAGGAGCGGATCTGGAACTTTTAGAGAGCTGTGCCCCGGTGGATGACTGAGGGATGTGTAGAAAGGGTAGGCAGTAACCCTGGGCAACTGTCTCCAATGGCCAAGGACTTTCCTCTCCCACAGGTTCCTGAGGGGCGAAAAGGAGTTTGGCGGAAAGCAGCTCCTAAAGATTTTGCTGCTGCTTTAGATGTTTGCAACTTTTCCAGTCTGTCATCAGCCTTTTTACCGAATAAAGAAGAGCCGTCAAAGGGCATATTCAAAAGTCTGGCCTGTACATCTGGAGCAAAGCCAGACTTTCGTAACCATGCATGCCTGCGGATTGTAGCACTTGCCGGCATGGCCCTGCTGATACTGTCAGCGGAATCGATGCCAGTTTGAAGAGATTCGCACATGGCATCTTTGCCATCTTTAATGATGTTAAGGAAGGCTTCCCTTTCCTCTCCTTCCGGGTTGCAGTCAGCCGCTGATGAAGCACACTCCCACAGTGTGTGACTGAACCTGGCGAGCGTACAAGTGGCATTGATGGACTTCAACGCCATACTACAAGCAGAAAAGACTTTTTTGCCATAGAATCGTACCTTTTGTCATCTCTATCCTGTGGGACAGTAGGGTAAAGAGATCTGCTGCTTGATGAAGTTGCCGCTTGAACCACTAGGCTCTCTGGAGTCGGGTGTTTTGATAAATATTCAGGGTCAGCTGCAGCTACCCTATACTTGGCTAACAATCTTTTATTGACTGCAGGGATACTCTCAGGAGTTTCCCAATTTGATGAAATCTTCCTTTGTAAAGCTAATGGAAAGGGACCACAGGATCCTCCTGTGGACCTTTTTCTAGTATGTCTGTAAGGTCATCCTGTTGAAAAACAGGTGAAGGCGCAGACCAACCCATGAATTCAATTATTCTTGCCATCAGGTTTCTATAGGGGGTTCAGCATGTTCCCCTGGGTCTGGTTTGACAAATTCCACTTCTGGGGAAGCGTCCAGCCCACTTGCCTCATGTAATGATTCCTGTAGGTCTTCTAACCTTCTTTCCTCAGAGGTAAAATCCTCTGAAACAGGTGGTGTGGTCCTCTGCAGCCTGAAGGGTCTTTCTTGGTCAGAATCCTCCCCTTCTTCATAGATTGAAGATAATCTGGGGTACTCGGACCTCGGAAATGGCGTAAAACCCATTTCTAAAGCAGAGGGACCCAAACTTGTCATTATTGGGCGAGAAAACGTTGATGTCGTTGACGCCGATGTGAAAGGCTTCGAAGGCGCCGAGAAGACTGGAAGAGGCCTCGAGGAACTCGAGAGGATCGGGATCCTACCCGAGGATGTCGACGACGTTCTCAGCGTCGTGCTGGAGGCTCTGGGTATAACCGTTGGCTGTGAAGTAGCCGTGGTTTTCTCTTTTATCGGCGTCAATGTCGGCGTTGACGATGGCGTCGATTCGATCGACCGATGCGTCGAAGAACCCTTCGACAACGGCGTTGATGGCGCCGATCCATGCGTCGAAGGAATCTTCAACGACGGCGTCGAAAGGATCTTCCACGACGGCGTCAGAGATGGTGCCTTCCTACCCGATGGCCCGTGGCGCTCTCGGGTGGACTCTTTCGCTGGGTGCAACGACTCGCAGCGTTTCCATTTTTTGGGTTTTTCACCCAGGGTATCACCCTCAGCTGTCTTCGAGGGGGTTGAGGCCGCTTTCTCGAAGACGCTTAGCATTTTCTTCCTGAATTCCTCCCACTCAGCCGGAGAGCTGTGTTTTGTGGGGCAGGAGACCCTTTCTGGGGAAACAGAAGATGACGAGGAAGGGGATCTTCGACGTCTCTTCTTTGAGTGTCTAGATCTCGACGAGTGGTGGGAGCTACTTCGAGACCTAGAATGGGAATGCTTTCGACGGCGAGGAGATGAATGCCTCGACTCGGCCGAAGAAACTTTCGAGGAGGTTTTGACCGACTTACCTCTCTCGAGCTTCCCCTTGCGCTCCTTCAAGGCTTTCGCTGTCATGGACATGCAGTCCTCACACTCCGAACAATGGTGCTCGACTCCCAAGCACCACAAACAGATACTGTGAGGATCCGTTATCGACATTTTCTTTCCGCAGTCTCGACATTTTTTGAAGCCGGACCGCGGAGTCGTCAGTTCGGATGAAGAAGCCATCGAGAATGAGTTGGTTTTATCGAGGAAATATAAGAGGTTTATCTGACTGAACTGAGCAACGATATTCCGAGGCCCCGCGAAGCGCGGAAAAACGGAACTGAGCAACGGATGCCACGCATGGCTATTTATGGGCATGGTGACGTCGGCGCCGATACGGTGGCTGTCGAGGGACATCACCTCGGCGGACGTCGACGCGCAGCACCCTCTACAGAGAAAACATTTCCGAGGCCAGCAAGCTGGAGACGAATTATCAAAGGTAAGGAATACGTCGGAGGACACAATCTATTCGAAGGACACATTTATTGCCCGCATCCAAGGTCGTTGTATATTAAAGGTAATTAGCCCCGCTTGGGCACCTGTGCGTTTTTACTACCCCTTTCCTGTAAAATCCAGAGTCACGTGTTTTTCCTGCCTTAAAGTAGGGGGTGGCCGAGTTCATGGATAGCCCCGTGACCCCTCCTCCACTGCCACCACAACATACAGTTAAGAGTTAATATACTGCGTTGAGAATAGATCACGGACCTGATTTACAAAAGGTTTTCCAGTGGGATTTTCCCATCGAAAACCGCGTTCATGGATGCCACCAGGGGGCGCATGTAGAACAGGTAGTTACTCCACAAGCTCCTGCTCGAGAGGATGTAAAGGCGCACTGGGCCCCCCTTAACCTCCCCAGAGCTTAACTGGTGACTGCCCCCAGGAGAAGGAGGTTTGGGGCACCCCTGCTCCAAGTTTGGGGCAAATCTGTGACTGGACGGCTGAGGTCGCCATGTGGGGAATCCAGCAGAGGAAGCAGCAGAACGAAAGCGCAACGGAGAGCGGGAGACAAGCAATGATATGATATAATATGATATGGCATTTATAATGCGCCTATACACAGGTGTTTCAAGGTGCGACGAGGCAAGCGAGGGGGAACAAAGGGAAGACAGACAACGATCTTACTAGGCCAGGTGTCATTCAGATCGCGCAAGTGCATGGGAAGGAGGGGGGAGGGAAGTGCTAGAGGCAAGGTCCGTTGGGGTGTGGGCCTCATCCGAGGAGGGTCTGGAGCTTAGGTCTCTGCTACTGGACAGGCACGCCACTGCTTACAAGAGAGGCGACTCTGCTGTTACAGCAGTGCGGCGAGGGAGGCCGCAGTAGCACTGCCGGCTCTGATGTGGCGTTGCTGAGCCTTGGCTGGAGGCTCAGAGAACACGGTGTTAGAGCCACGAGCCGGCAATCTCCCCAGGGTGCAGCTGGAAGCTAATAACGGTAGAGGTGGGGAACATGCAGCCCTGGATGAGACAATCTATGACACCCAGACTAATTGCGAGGCCGGCAGTAGAAGGAAGTAGGTCAACAACACAGTGGCACAGGAACACTGAGGTAGGGAGAGACACAAAGGCGTAGGATAAAGAGGTGGTCCAAGAAGAAGGTTTGAGGTGGAGGTATGGGAGTGTTGTCACAATGTGTTGGGGTGAACAGCTGTCATTTGGACTACTGGGAGCTGCAAGGAAGGCATAAACTGGGCCACGGACACCTGGGAGGAGGAGGACCGGCGGTACCCACCCGGGCCTACACAGGCACTCACTGACAGTCACAGACTCAGATTGCAACACCCTGTGGGGAGCTCTTCAAGGAGGAAGACTCAACAAGAGGGCTCGAGAGGGGGAGCCCCCCCAGTGGATATACAGGATGTGATTGGCTGGAGACGTGTAACGGAATAGAGAACTAGGGGCCCCTTGCAAATGCATGTAACAATTGGTGGACCCACAAGTGCAGTCTGATGCTGCACCCGTGCCAAAGCTATTGCAGTTCCCATTATCGGAAGCCCCTCACCCACTTGAGCTGAACACGGTGAGACCCGTGCATGTGGAAAATTAACAAACTCAGAGGGGTAGCCGGAGGGATCCGCAAGCCCTGAGAGACGCACCCGATCAGGAGATTCTGGGGTGGTGATCCCTCGCGAGGTCAGACGCGTACTACGCTGCTACTAAGTCAGGAGAAAGGAGCTTCGGTGGCCACTGCAGGGCTTCCGGGAATCACCGGGCGCACTGATGCAAATGAACTGGAGAACGGCCCTACAACAATTCCAGTACCAAGCCCACATATCAAGTGCGAGTCTGATATAGTGAGTCTGATAGAGCCCACCAAGGTAGGATCATGGAGGATGACCCAGTGTGCATACCGCTGGGCCAGAAAGGGTTCAAGTTCTGGAGAGCAATCAAACCTCACAGGACACAATGGAGATGCACATTGATATGAAACTGGAAAGGAGGGAATCTGAAGTCAAGCTAAAATTGGACGATTTTGAGAACAGAGAATGCAGAAATAATCTTTGCTTTTTCGTGTTACCTGAGAGGGAGGGGGAATCCGAGAGCGACATTAAGAGATCGATCATGGAGGTATTGAGACTTCTGTTCAGTTCAGATGTAATCAATGAACACACGATCGATCGGGCACACCACACCGAGCAGGGAGGATTCCACGAGGCCGAGGACAGTGCTGGCAAGGTTCCACTATTTTTTTAAAAAAGTGAAGATACTAGAGAGGGCTAAGAAAGTAGGGCCACTGGCCCGCCAAAATAACTATATATTAAGATTTGTCCACCTTCACATTGGCAAGGAGGAAGCAACACGGTCCCCTAAAAATATGGCTCAACGAAAAGGGAGTAACGTTGGGGCGTCCCTTTTTCAATCTCGTTTGAGCACGAGGGTTATTCCTATAAATTAGTTACAGAAGACGACATCAAAAGAGTCACCACTGAAATTATGGGAAACCCATCCCCCCCTCCCATGGCCCAAGAGATGCGAAAGAAGGGTCAAGAAGCCGTGACCTGCTGGTGGTCAAGCAAAAGATTCCCAGCATACGGACGTTTAAGAAACTTAACACCCCTCCGGGAGGGAAAAGCAGCCGATGAATGTGGTGTGCTGTGGTCCACAGAAGTACAACTCTGTTGAGGGAGTGCGTGTTAGAGGTCTGAGGGAGCCGTCTACGATATGGTTGTTTCACTCAGAAAGGGCGGCACTGAGGCAAAAGGGGTGGAGCAAACAGTGGGGAGGGGGATCAAGGAGCACTAGGGTACAATGTAGAGGGGGAGCTCAGGGAACAGGGCTTGAGGAGCTGGTCCTACGATTGGGAGGGCCACTGGTGATTTGATCCCGTTTTAGGTGATAATTCTGGGTGGGTTTGGATGCAGAGGGGGCAGGGTTTGTGTTGAATGTTTTTCATATGTTTCAAAGAAGGTTTTTTCAAAAGGTTCTTATGGGCACTGCGGGTTCTGATGAAAAGGGCATGCCAAAGAAAATGTCTCGGGGACGCCGGGAGATGTGTGATACTCCTGCAGCAGAGAAAAGACTTTTATGGGTGAAATGTCAATTGGCTCCCTAAACGTTCAAGGCCTTAATTCGCCTGGCAAGAGGTTGATGGTTCTGCGTGAATTTAAGCAGGCAAGACTGGACTGGCTGTGTCTCCAGGAAACACACTGGCAGAGGGCAGGGAACCCCAATTAAAATCCCAGGAGGTGGGAGAAGTGTTCATGGCTTCTGATGTGAGTAAAAGAAGTGGGTGGCCGTTCTGGTTTCAACCCGCTTAGGATTTCTGGAGGACACGGTCCTGGCAGATCCAAACAGTCAGTATGTGTTTGTTAAGGGGCAACTACATGGTGCCTGATTCACTCTGGGTTCCATCTATGCTCCCAATACGGATCAGTGCGAATTTTAGGAGAATGTAAGAGATCTGTTTGTGGAGGGTCAATTAGTGGTTGGGGAAAGACTTCAATAAGGTGTTAGACCCAGTGAAAGATCGTAAGAGAATGGGGAAGGTTCCGGCAGCATGGGATGGTGCGGAAGAGTAAGCCCATTTTAGATGTGCAAATGAGGTCCTGGGCTTGGTGTACTCCCTTCCAACCCCTTTGGGAGAAGACTGGCCGTTCACTTACTTTTCAGAAGTGCACAATTCTTATTCACGTATAGACCTGGTTTTGGTAGACACAATCTTGAAGGCACAGATCTTAAGTCCCAGGTCACCCCAAACCCATGGACGGATCATGATGTGGTAAGAGTGTTGATGGGGTCGGGACGGACACTAGCCCCACGTGCGGAGCTGGAGATTTAACGATTTCCTGTTGAAGGATAAGAGGGTGACAAGAATTGCTTTCGGAAATTAAGGAGTACTTTCTCTTTAATTGTACTGGGGAAGTGGGGGTTCAGAAAGAAAGTCATCTTCGCCTGAAGATAGCCCAACTACAACCGGCGAGGGCGGGGGGAGGGGGAGCCATGGCAACAATATGTCCCCTGCGGTAGCGAGTAAATTCCGGCAGTACAAAACACAAATAAATGCCATTATGAGTCAAGACAATGAAAAAAAACCTTTTGTTTCTGAAGCAAAAATACCACAAAAAGGGGATAAGGCAGACAAGATCTTGGCATGGAGACTGAGGGAGGAAAGGAAGCGGAGAATGATTGGGGGCATAGAGACTGAGGAGGGGCTTCTCGTGTATGATCATGAGGGCATTGACAGTGAATTCCCTAGATACTATAGCAGTCTGTATACGTCGGAATGGAAGAGAAAAGATATACAGTTTCTTAGAGAGACTGTTACGCTCACCTGGTTCCCCGGGGGCGCCACCCAGCAGTTGGGGTTCAGATGTCCCTCCTTGCGATGCCCAGATGCGGCCAGCAGAAGAGTTCTGCCTGGAATACAGGTAGGCTATCTTCAGGACTGGGCAACCGGGGTAAACAGCCTCCCAACTCCCTGTAGGTCTGCGACCCTTCTGGACTTCTCCTCACCTTGTTTTAGATGTTGGCGGGTTCTCCGTCCTGCTGTCTTGGCAGGGGCGCGTTGAGCTTGGTGAGCCTTGGCGATCGAGTTGCTTCACTGATGCCGGCCCGTCTTGAGTCTTTCAGGTAGGTCTTATTGCTGTGAATATTGCTGTTCTTGCATGCCTTTTAAACAATGTCTTTCTCTTCCTAGATACGCGGAAGTCCAATATGTGGCAAGTTGGAATCTGTGTTTCGCCGGTAAGTATGGGCGTTTTTGGAGCGCCTTGATGCGGTGAGTAGGCGCTATGCCTTGCGCTTAAGATGCTTGCCTTTGCTAACCTGTTATCTTTTCCTCTCCACAGGTCACGGTACTCGGCCGGAGTATGGAATTTCCATAGTGATGCTGATTGTGGAGCGGCTGGCGATGTTAGCCTTTCAGCACAGTTTGTTAATTGTACAATGTCTAATGCCTTGTTTCTTCTCTTTTACAGGTTTGTCGATCCGAAGGAGCGCTGGTTCCAGGATGATGGTTGGAAGAGCTGCGGACCGCTGGCGATGAAGTTCAGGTAAACTGCTGCCTTTTCTCACGATGTCTTCTCCTTTCCTTTGCAGGTGCTGTTCTTACGAGGTTCGTGGCTGGAGCTGAACACAGTGAGCGTTACGTTGCAGTAATGCAAACTAACGCGAAGCGTGTCAGTCTATTCGGGTGTGGTTTAAATAGCTTCAAGAAAGAAGTCCAGGAAAATAGTCCCCATGGTACCACACCCAAAAACACTACACTGCAAGCCTGGTTTCAAGGAGCCAGATTATGAGGATGCCTCCACATGACTGGCATTAATGAAAAGTAGTTCCCAAGCACAAGTCCATATTCAAACATGAGCCTGGCGCCGGAGGCGCCAGGACTGGCCCCAAGAAGGCCTAGGCTGCAATTTCTTGGGTTTAATGGGGACTGGAATCAAGACTCTCCCGGGCCCATAGGTTGGCCAGGGGGTCTTCAGAGTGTGGGTCGTGACAGAGACTTCCGTTTCCGGGGCTTCCCCATGCCATAGTGGAGACTCTCGAGCACCCTATAACAGTCGAGGACGTACTGCAGGCTATAAAGAATATGAAGTCAGGGACGGCTCCAGGAGAGGACGGCTTCTCAATTAAGTTTTATAAACTCTTCAGGTCTTTGCTGGCCCCCTACTTAGTAAGAGTATTTAACGCATGTTTGGTGGGAGAGGCCCTTCCCGACACAATGTTGTTGGCAACAATAGTAGCAATCCCAAAAGAAGGGAAAGACCCCACTAAATGTTCCTCATAAAGACCAATCTCCCTCCTAAACAATGACGTGAAGATCTTGGCAAAGATCCTGGGAATGAGACTGGAGGTGGGACTGCCAATGTTGGTGCACGGCGAACAAGTAGGCTTTGTCAGGGGGAGGCAGGGATCAGACAACATACAAAAAACCATGGATCTGATCCACTGTTCCCAAACGGGGAACCTACATGCCTGTTAGACTCAGAGAAAGACTTTGTCATGGTGTAATGGCCCTTTATGATGAAGGTGCTGACGAAAATGGGTTTTGGTACAAACTTCTTGAGGTGGGTAGTGGAACTCTATAATGCACTCTACAATGCACCCAGGGCTAGAGTTCACATAAATGGGGATTTCTCAGAGGTGATCAGGTTGACGAGGCAGGGGTGGCATCTCTCTCCACTACTTTATACCCAAAGATGGAATCGTTGGCAATTGCAATTCGAGAAACCAGACAAATCAGGGGTATATCTGGTGGCGCGATTGTATGTAAGCTATCGCTCTTCGCGGCCGATATATTGGAATTCCTCACTGAAGTACAACATTCACTCCCAGCACTAAAGGAACAAATCCCGGTGTATGGCCATCTTTCGGGCCTTACAATCAATGTAGAAAAATCATGTATTATGCCCATGCATAAGCTAGGCCTTCTACTTGACTCTAGTGGAAGATATATTGGCATGTGAGTTGAACAAAAAAGCATAAAATACGTGGGAATACGAGTGGCCCGGGACCTGGAAGGCATGGTGAAAATTAACTATGATCCCTTTTTGAGCAGCTGAAAATAGATCTTAAAAGGTGCCCCCCCTAGTCTTATCCTGGTATGGACGAATTACCTCCATAAAAATGAATGTTCTCCCCCGTTTGTTGTATCTATTTGCAGCTATCCTGAGGCTGATCGCAGAGAGATTCTTCACAGAACTGACAGGAGAACTTTGTACATTTATTTGGCAAAACAAGACACTGAGGGTGTAAATGGTGACACTAACGCTCCTGAGGGGCTGGGGGGGTTTGGGTTTACACGATATTAGATTATATTACAAGGCGGCCCAAATGCGGATGATGCTAGAGCATATGAGAGACGGCATGAGGTCTTACTGGACCTATTTGGAGGACTTTATGGCCCACCCATTGAAGGTGAGGTACTATCTTTGGTTCCTGCTCAAATCCATTCCTGTGCAACTCGGGACTCACCCCACCCTGGGGGTGTTCTGGTATGTCTGGCATGACAGCAGTGTTAAGCGGACATTCTCATCATGGCTATCCCCAATGTCTTTGGTGTGGGCCATCCCATTCGGTCTCCCGCTTCAGGGGCTGATTTTTTCGCAGAGTTGGTCTGCCTTGGGCCTTTAGAGGGCATGTCAATAATTTAAAGATTTTTTTTTAGATCTGGAATCCATCCAGGAGGTATTAGGGAGGGAGTCGGTCTTAGTGTTTTAATATATCCGTTTCAAGACCAACCCAAAATGGGGAGAGTTGTTGGCAAGAAAGCTTACTACTGTTGAGAAGGTTATTGACTAATCATCCACGAGGAAGGGTATTTTGTCTAAACTATACAAGGCTATGAACGGGGCGTGCCTAACTGGGAGGCAAACATTTCAGAGGTACTGGGTGGACTTGGTGGGAGAGGATACCTCGGAGGAAGAGTGGGCGAGAATTCTTTAAGGTAACCTTCCATGGTACTTTGTTCACCTCCACGATGGAGCATAACTTAGAAATGTTGATGGATTGGCATAGGGATCCCTTGATGTTATCCAGGATGTTTGCAGGGGACTTTCCTCTTTGCCCTAGGGGATGCAGCCAACTGGGATCTCTGCCTCACATGTGGTGGCAGTGCCCCATGGTACGTGTGTTTGGTTTGAAGTGCTGAGCTGGACGAAGGAAGCCACAGGGGTTCAGTTATGCATGGAGCCGCTGCAGGGGCTCTTGGGGTTCCCAGCTAAAGATGGGGAGGAATGTAGGCTCCCCAGGATGTGGGAAGCAATGCTTAGAGCGGGGCGGCTGACCATAGCCCATGGATGGAAAAATTGAACCCTCCTGTCATAGGAGGTCTGAGAGCGGAAAGTGCATAAAATGATGTTAATGGAGAAATTGATGGCTGTTGTGAATGACAGGTTGGGAGCATTTAATGAGGATTGGAGTGCGCTGCTACATAGGTGGGAGCTGGGAGAGGGGGACCCATCGAGCCCTACAGACACGTGAGTTGGTGTGGAGTTAGGATGAGCCTCAGAGGGAGCTGGAATATTGAAGCGGGAGTGAGACGACTATAGAGCTCCCGAGACATAGGAGAAA